>NC_136773.1:19981205-20581205 GCF_947034865.1 Barbatula barbatula | reverse complement strand
CAAACCTCAGGATTGACAAAGTCATGTTACAGCGATGTGAAAGAATGACAGCATGACAAGACACATGAAAACTGATACAAATCCAGGCTTTTTCCATTTTCCAATACAAACATCACTGGCGTATTGCTTAAAAGTAAATACAGAGCATCTTTCCTGTTATTTGGACCTGTTTCTACAATTAAAATTTCAGCAAAAAAATTTAAAACAAAACTTTTATTAGTAATTTGGGAGAAATATTGTTAGTAGTTTACAGAATGAGACAAAAAAATTTCATTTTAACTAAACGCAAACCTACAAATAGAAAACACTCTTTTGGGTGGAAGATTATTAGTGAACAATGAGTTTAATGGTGGTCTACTCTTCTCACAAAACTAGTTTCAGAAAACATTTCTGTTCCATGTGGTCCAGAAGCTATTCACCACACCTTTAAGGCCTTAATGTACTGAATGTATATGAGTAAAGCAGAACCATGAAACCGTGAACCAATGAACAGACACCTGCTGACAGCTGAAAAACATTGGAAAGGCCACTAGCACATATAATATCTTCTGCATGCATTGACACATCATTCTAAATGTTGAAGAACAGCGTTTCAGATGTGATACGACAGTTCACCCCAAACTTCACAGGAAAGTGTGCACGAGGAAAAATATTCAAGCTTTCTCCACCACAATACCATCTTTCCTAAATCATTCTCCGGAGGCAAAGACCCTCACAGAATATGATTTATAGCCAAAGAGTAACATCCCCACAACCCACCGGCTAAGGATTACAATATCTGCCTCCCATGTGCAAAAATCATCATCTGTGTCATGAAAAATTAAGCCAGTTAGACGGGGAAAAGCCAAACTCTCGTCTGTCTTTGATTGCTTGACTCGTGGCTGCAAGTTTTATTTCACGCTGCAGACTCTCCGCCATAAAACAGCTTCAGCGTGGGGCTTAACTAAGAGGCTCAAAAAGCAGAGCCTTCGAGTTAAATGACATCGGTCATTTCATTTTTCTCAGAGGAACACCTCGGATACAAGGATTCGCACACAGGTCTTTTATAAAACGGTTTCTTTATTGTAGAAGCACTGGATGATTTGTGTCTGACTGGAGCGGAGGATGGGCCATCAATTGAAAAATCATCCATATTACTCTGTTGGATATACTGTATAAAAGGAATGTTAAATGCGATGTTTATTTAGCTATTAAACATCTTACATGGCAATAGAGTCGTTTGAAAAGAGATGTTTTAAAGGCTAATTTTAGCCTAACGAGAATTGCAAAAATATGAGAAGGTTTAATTAAATGATTAGTTTTATTTAGAAAAATATTTAGCAAAAACTCTCTCCGAGTCTATCTATTTAAAATATTTGAGTAAAAATGTTCATCCATGTAAATTTATTTTAGAAAAGGCAAAATGTTGAATGCCATCATGCTAAACGAATACATGTAATGTAAACATACTATATAAACTAATATTAAAAGACTGAAAAAACAATAGAATATAATGTAGGTATATTGTCCACAGTGCTGGAAGCATCAAGCTGTTTTCAAACCCAATATCCTCATCATTAGAAATCAGACACCGGGAGCTGCCTGCCCACAGAGGTGCTGTATTTTTAATGCCCTACAGATCATCTGCCCACATTGACCTTCAATAGAAAGCAACTCCAAGCTAATCTCCGCTACCACATCCCCACATTAAGAAAACATGTTGCATATTTACACCTGACGGCATAGCTAACCTTTGGCTCAAAGCCTGAAATGCTACAGTTAGCAGAAAATATTGCTTAAAATTATACATGTACTTTGGACTTAACAGAGAACTGCAGTGCAGTGCAGTCATGGCTATTTGTGCAGTCATGGCTAATAATGGGTGGGAGAGAGAAAGGAGGAAATGCGTTTAATGTTTAAGTTAAGGCTGGAATACACTACACAACTTTTTAAATCTGTTAAAACAGATTTTTAAACAACTAGACATCACACACTTGCAGACTTTTTGAAAGTTTTCAGAGAACAACAGGACATCAAACATTACGCGATAAAATCTGCAGACTGAAAATCTCAGCAAAAGTCTTGTAGTGTATTCCAGCCTTTACATTAGCTATACTTTTGGATAAAAATGTCTGATTCCTGACAACGCTCATAGCAACTGCACCTCTGGAAACCCATATTCTAATCCCGAGGTCTGCTCCCATTCCCATACTCTCCACCCCACACGTTCCTGTCAATCTCTACCAACCTGTCTAAAAACATGGGCACCATTGCAGTCTATCTGTTTTTCTCGCTTTCGATTTTAACATGAAATCAGTCTATAGATGGTTTTCAGCAGCAACAATATATAACAAACATTTTGGGGAAAAAACTTAACTTCCAGTAGACCTCCTTAACGTATAATCCATAACTGTTGAGTCGTTTTAATTTAATATAATTAATGGACAATATTAATATAAATTCATATCACAATTTTTTTTGTCAAACACAGACCGGAAGTTAACTACTGCTCAGGCGCCTGTGTGTCTGATGAAACTGTCTATAAAACTATATTTAACTTTATTTTAAAAGAATATATTTCTACACTATGTTCTCATTTGGATCACTGCTGTGTGCGTGTGTGTGTGTCTGCGTGTTGCTTGTATCTTATATACAAGTCTTTAAATGTCCAATTTGGTTCGCTTGGCTCCAGGATGTCTGTAACTCGCTACTATTCCTGCCTGGCCACAGGTGTGTGTGTTTGTGTCTGCTTGGGCACCTGTTATCCGGAGTCTTCAGTAACCTCTTATATCTAAAAGCACTCGTTGTTGGAGGTGAACTCAAAATGAAAGCTTCTTGATGTCTTTGATTTATGGTCTCCTTGGGTTTGGTGTGACCTTAAAAATATTCCCTGGAAAATATACTGTTAGTGGGTGATCCGATGATTCATTGCTCTGGACTGTTTGGCGATATAGTCACGTCTTCAATTCAGAGTCTGATCCAGGGTCATCTTTTCAAGGCCCGGTCAACTTTAGAGGCCGGACGTTTTAATATTCAGGTTGAATATGAATATTAAAGAGCGCCTCTGCGGCGCTAATTATGCCAAAGCCGCCATTTTTCAGGGTGCGCATCGCTCAAGGTTAAGTGGCCATAATTTCTCATTTCAAACCGTGAGGTAAGGAGATTTATAATTACTCCTGTGATGCCCTAGGTTAAGGGATCGTGTCAAAAAATGCAGGCACTTTTTTTAAAAAAGCTGAAAGATTTGGACAGTAAAGGTCAGAGATTCAACAGCAAGACATATTTTATTGTGATCCATCTAAATCTTTAAGGCCAAGGAGGGTGGAACACACCTAGATTGAATTCTCTTTAAAGACTGCTGACAATGCAGAGAAAGAGAGAGAGAGAAAGAATGAGAGAAAAAGCCATCCACACGAGGAGTAATACTAAATATAGAATCTGTGAAGCAGGAAATTGTATGTCATAATGCATGTTGAACTGAATAATCAATCAGCTGGAAAGCTCTAGAACACTGTGGCATTCATCTCAAGTGAGTATTTTGAAAATATTTACAAGCAGAACAAAATGTAATTTGCTCTCATTGATAAATCACATGCATCCCATGAGCAAACATGTCAAACCCTGGAGCTCAATGTTTACTCAACGCAGAGCGAAAAACACATGGGTATTTCATTTAAATAAGAAATATACATATTTCAGAAATCCTCAGTGGTCCCTAGACGTCTCAAACAAAACACACAACATAAATAAGGATATTGCCTTTTCACAATAAAGAAAAATGATGATTGACATCTCATACACAGTACCTGTCGTTTGTCTTAGAAGGTTATAAGAATAAACGGAGAGAATATTGAGTTTGTTGCTGTCTGAAGAACAAAAAAAAAGTTTAGAAAAGACTCAACTTCATACAAAGACTAAATTATTCGGAGATGGATATTCATGTAATGTTACAGCTTGACAATATAACTTTTCGTCAAAAATAATTTCATTCGCGAAAAAATATCAGGGCGAGTAAATATTTTTATTTTAGGGGTGAACTGTTCCTTCAATTCCTTGAGCCGAGAAAGGTAACACCCCGGGTAGCCAAAAAATCCTCTGGGATTAAAACAAACGTGTGAACAAGACATCTTTCGCGCAGCTATTAAACAAACCGTGTCAGACAAAAAATTCAAGCTGACAAAAATAAAAAAAAGGAGCCAAGTGTAGGAATTGAACAGACAACTGCACACTGTAACATAAGATACGCTTACAGTAAAAAGAAAATGACACGGTGCAGTTTGACATCAAACCGAGCGGAGATGTTGAGGCGCTCTGCCCTGGAGGTGACGAGAGAGAGGAGGTGAGTTCTCACACTGCCGGAGCGAGCAGAGCCCTTCGAATCTCACATTAAGGCTGTGATTTATGGCTTTGTCAAGAGCAGCTGTTGCAAGGACACAATAGGGCTCAAAGCAGCTTGCTCGGAGGAAGAAGTCTCTCAGCGTATAATAGAACCAAGATCACACCTTCTACCTCAGGGCTCAGACGCAGACTAGTACACCAGTTTTGGGAGGAGACGGCTCTGCTGTGCCTTCAAAGACTTTGGAGGAACACTAAAGATGTGCAGGGAGAAGACGACTTTTGACTTAAGGCTATGAGTCTGATCCACTATACAGCTCACTTTTAGCTAAAGATGAGAAGAGACCAACCAGATGTGCTGACACTGCATAAAAGATTGATAAGCCACAAATAAAGAAGGGAACATTACTCATCCAGATGACTCGTGTTTTTCTTCGGCGGAACACAAAGAATTGCTTTAATTTATGGGTTAGCTATCCATTTAATTTATGAATGAATGAAAGAAAGAAAGAAAGAAAGAAAGAGGCATGAGAGAGAGAGATGGAGCCAATTCAGAGGGTGGGGATTATTAGGAGGCTGTGATTGTGATGACTCTTTTACGAGAAGTGCCATGGGATTTTTAATGACCACAGGGAGTCAGGACCTCGGTTTAACATCTCATCTGAAGGACGGCGCTTCTTCCCCATTACTTTACCGGGGCATTTCATTAAAAAATAAAAATTCTGTCATCCCAAACCTGTATAACTTTCTTTCTTTTGAAGAAAACATAAGATATTTTGAAGAATGTTGGTCATCGAAAATAGCATCTATAGAATAGGAGTCAATGGGTACCACAGTTGTTAGATTATCAACATTCTTCAAATTATCTTCTTTTGTGTTCTGCAGAAGAAAGAAAGTCATACAGGTTAAACAAGACAGAATTTAAATTTTTAGGTGAACAATCACTTTAAAATATCTGTTACTTTATACGCAAACTGTACATTAAACTTTATACTGTAGGTCCCAAAATGGTAAAGCTTCAAAAAGAATACATCATTTATAAAAGTATTCCAAACCACCCCAGTGGGTTAATAAATGTCTACTGAAAGGAAATGATATATGTATGAGAGAAAATGATTGATATTGATTAATAATACCATCAATATTGAAACCAAAGTCAAACCCATAAGAGTGCTAAATTCATATATGACCATACGTCAAAGTTTAAAATCTCATTCGTTTTCGCATGTCTTGTGAGCAGTTGCCATATGATATTTAGTCACAATATATCACGTTTCCCCTCACAAACGCATCATCTCGCTTCAAAAGACATTTATCACCTCAAAGTAGTCATTCAAATTACATTTTATGATTCATGTATGTGTGTTTTGGAGACACATGTAATATAACATGACAGCATTTTAATAATATTATTTCTTTGTGTTCTGGAATGGCATGATGTGGGTGAGTGAACAATGACAGAATTTCCATGTTTGGATGAACTACACCCTGAAATTTTATGGCACTGACATGGCAAACTTTACCAATGAATTTATTCCTTATATCAATCCAAAATTTCCAGGCGGACTGGTGCATACGACTTTCGGAAGTTGTCTGAAACCAGATTATCAGATTGGAACTGCTGACTTCAGCCAGAACTTGTCATTTTTAAATGTAATTTTCAGTTAACGGAGGATGGACAGACTGATGCTGAGACTAGAGGAAGTGGAGGAGAGAGACACAGGTAAGCGTGAGATTGACAGACAGAACATGCGACAAAGACAGTCATTGTACGTCTATCTTGGAAAAGCACACAAACTGCAGATGCACTTATACAGAAGTCTTACACACACATATGCTCTAACAGTCGTCGCAAACGCAGCTGCAACAATGCTGTATACAACTGCTGAGAGACAGCAGAGACCCTGTCGTACTGCCAAGCCTCGACCTCTGGGAAAACAATGGCGATGGAAACTTGCTCAAGTTTCTGCTTAATTATTTGTTGGATAAACAGGGCACAGCGCTCGGAGGCATGCTGGGAGTTTAACTTTGTAAGGTCACTATGTTCTTAGGTCACAGAGGTCTCAAGTCAAATGGAAGAGATTGATGCGGTCTAGAATCCTAATAGCAGGCTGATATTTGACATGCGACGAGGAATTACTGAAGCCAGGAAGAGATCCCCCCAGCTTACGCAAGTCATTTAGGGGAGGGGTCATCCAAAATAGATTGTACAACAGAAATAACCCATTACGGAAAAATAATTGAAATAGTGACACAGCAGTCGCAACAAGCAGCAACAAACAGTTTCACTTAAAATAGAAAAAATATGTTTAGACGTTGTGATTCAAATTTGTCCTGGTTATTTTAGAGAGGTAACTCGATATATAAACAATTTTCTTTACTGATATCTGGTTTAGTTATTCATAAGCATCTAAAAGAAAAATCAGATACCGTTATCCTTGCAATGTTTTGAAATGGAGTGCTTGATTCTCTTGCTCATTTGGTCAACCTGATCATTTTAAAAGAACAGTTCACCCCAAAATGCAAATGTATTCTTTCATCATTCACTCCATGTCATTCCAAACCTGTTTGACCATCTTTCTTTTCTGTAGAACAGAACTCTGGCCCCCATTAACGTCTATTGTATGGACATAAAATCACACTCCCAAAATACCTTCTTTTGTGTTGCACATACACAAGTTTAAAGCTAAATAAAGGTGAATAAATTACTAATAGTTTATTTTGGGGTGAACTGTCCCTTCACTAGCTCGTGGAGCTTGCAATGCCAATGTCATGAGTTTGTATACAAATGTAAACCTTAAAAGCACTTTACCCAGTCTAAATGAGAAATGTTGTTTGGACAATTTTTTCTTTCACTTTCTTTCTCTATGACAACTTCAGGCTCTCTGCACGACACCACTTACAGGATAATGTCTCTGTAACTGACGGAGAAGAGTCCTAAAGGAAATTTCCTGACTCTTGTTTTGAGTCACACTGAGAATGATAGTGTGTGGGTGTCACACTGTCCAGACGAAGAGTGGCAGAAGAGTTTTAAGACACTGAGAAAACCAAGCTGTCATTTCTCTGTGACAAATACAGTATTCATGAGGGCCCCGTGGTTCCGCACACTTAATGGCTGAGAGATTATGGCAGAAGCTGATGCCTGTCTTACTTTATATTCAAATATATCCCTGCAGTTTTCTGCACTCGGCCCTGAAGGACACCAAGAAATCCAGTGACAACAAAGACAGCAAAAATCACACAAAATGAAACAAAAAAAAACCATTGGTAAAAAGAGTGGGTACTGGGGACCGGTTGTATAAACTAAATAGTCTAGTCTTACATGTTAGTCATCAAATGTTTTTCTTCAAGACTGGTCATAACTTTTTCTAATCAGTTTAAAACAAAATTTAGATTGGTCTAATTGAAATCTGAAAAGTAAGACTTATTAGTCGTAGCCTATTGCTTGTCAGTGAGAGTAGTTGTCAAAACACTGTCTTAACTTAGAGACTATGTTTATGCAACTGGCCCTAGGTCAGAATACAAACACTGTAGCAACTGCATAGCAACCACTACAAACAAAAAACAGCCACTGAAATCACTAATAACTGCACAGCGACCACTGAGAACAAAAAACAACAAACCACTGCAAACACTGTAGCAACTGCATTGCAACCACTACAAAAAACAGCCACTGAAAACACTAACAACTGCACAGCGACCACTGAGAACAAAAAAACACTGCAAACACTGTAGCAACTGCATAGAAACCACTACAAACAAAAAACAGCCACTGAAAGCACTAACAACTGCACATCGACCACTGAGAACAAAAAAACACTGCAAACACTGTAGCAACTGCATAGCAACCACTGCAAACAAAAGACAGCCACTGAAAACACTAACAACTGCACAGCGACCACTGAGAAAATAAAACAACAACCACTGCAAACACTGTAGCAACTGCATAGCAACCACTGCAAACAAAAACCAGCCACTTTAAACACTTACAACTGCACAGCGACCACTGAGAAAATAAAACAACAACCACTGCAAACACTGTAGCAACTGCATAGAAACCACTACAAACAAAAAACAGCCACTGAAAGCACTAACAACTGCACAGCGACCACTGAGAAAATAAAACAACAACCACTGCAAACACTGTAGCAACTGCATAGCAACCACTGCAAACAAAAACCAGCCACTTTAAACACTTACAACTGCACAGCGACCACTGAGAACAAAAAACAACAAACCACTGCAAACACTGTAGCAACTGCATAGCAACCACTACAAACAAAAAACAGCCACTGAAAGCACTAACAACTGCACAGCGACCACTGAGTACAAAAAAACACTGCAAACACTGTAGCAACTGCATAGAAACCACTACAAACAAAAAACAGCCACTGAAAACACTAACAACTGCACAGCGACCACTGAGAACAAAAAACAACAAACCACTGCAAACACTGTAGCAACTGCATAGCAACCACTGCAAACAAAAAAACAGCCACTGAAAACACTAACAACTGCACAGCGACCACTGAGAACAAAAAACAACAAACCACTGCAAACACTGTAGCAACTGCATAGCAACCACTGCAAACAAAAAAACAGCCACTGAAAACACTAACAACTGCACAGCGACCACTGAGAACAAAAAACAACAAACCACTGCAAACACTGTAGCAACTGCATAGCAACCACTACAAACAAAAAACAGCCACTGAAAGCACTAACAACTGCACAGCGACCACTGAGAACAAAAAAACACTGCAAACACTGTAGAAACTGCATAGAAACCACTACAAACAAAAAACAGCCACTGAAAACACTAACAACTGCACAGCGACCACTGAGAACAAAAAACAACAAACCACTGCAAACACTGTAGCAACTGCATAGCAACCACTGCAAACAAAAACCAGCCACTTTAAACACTTACAACTGCACAAACCACTGCAAACACTGTAGAAACTGCATAGAAACCACTACAAACAAAAAACAGCCACTGAAAGCACTAACAACTGCACAGCGACCACTGAGAACAAAAAAACACTGCAAACACTGTAGAAACTGCATAGAAACCACTACAAACAAAAAACAGCCACTGAAAACACTAACAACTGCACAGCGACCACTGAGAACAAAAAAACACTGCAAACACTGTAGAAACTGCATAGAAACCACTACAAACAAAAAACAGCCACTGAAAGCACTAACAACTGCACATCGACCACTGAGAACAAAAAAACACTGCAAACACTGTAGCAACTGCATAGAAACCACTACAAACAAAAAACAGCCACTGAAAGCACTAACAACTGCACAGCGACCACTGAGAACAAAAAACCACTGCAAACACTGTAGAAACTGCATAGAAACCACTACAAACAAAAAACAGCCACTGAAAACACTAACAAACCACTACAAACAAAAAACAGCCACTGAAAGCACTAACAACTGCACAGCGACCACTGAGAACAAAAAAACACTGCAAACACTGTAGCAACTGCATAGCAACCACTACAAACAAAAGACAGCCACTGAAAACACTAACAACTGCACAGCGACCACTGAGAACAAAAAACACTGCAAACACTGTAGCAACTGCATAGAAACCACTACAAACAAAAAACAGCCACTGAAAACACTAACAACTGCACAGCGACCACTGAGAACAAAAAACAACAAACCACTGCAAACACTGTAGCAACTGCATAGCAACCACTACAAAAAACAGCCACTGAAAGCACTAACAACTGCACAGCGACCACTGAGAAAATAAAACAACAACCACTGCAAACACTGTAGCAACTGCATAGCAACCACTGCAAACAAAAAAACAGCCACTGAAAACACTAACAACTGCACAGCGACCACTGAGAACAAAAAACAACAAACCACTGCAAACACTGTAGCAACTGCATAGCAACCACTGCAAACAAAAAAACAGCCACTGAAAACACTTACAACTGCACAAACCACTGCAAACACTGTAGAAACTGCATAGCAACCACTACAAACAAAAAACAGCCACTGAAAGCACTAACAACTGCACAGCGACCACTGAGAACAAAAAAACCACTGCAAACACTGTAGCAACTGCATAGCAACCACTACAAACAAAAAACAGCCACTGAAAGCACTAACAACTGCACAGCGACCACTGAGAACAAAAAAACACTGCAAACACTGTAGAAACTGCATAGAAACCACTACAAACAAAAAACAGCCACTGAAAACACTAACAACTGCACAGCGACCACTGAGAACAAAAAACAACAAACCACTGCAAACACTGTAGCAACTGCATAGCAACCACTGCAAACAAAAACCAGCCACTTTAAACACTTACAACTGCACAAACCACTGCAAACACTGTAGAAACTGCATAGAAACCACTACAAACAAAAAACAGCCACTGAAAGCACTAACAACTGCACAGCGACCACTGAGAACAAAAAAACACTGCAAACACTGTAGAAACTGCATAGAAACCACTACAAACAAAAAACAGCCACTGAAAACACTAACAACTGCACAGCGACCACTGAGAACAAAAAACAACAAACCACTGCAAACACTGTAGCAACTGCATAGCAACCACTACAAAAAACAGCCACTGAAAGCACTAACAACTGCACAGCGACCACTGAGAAAATAAAACAACAACCACTGCAAACACTGTAGCAACTGCATAGCAACCACTGCAAACAAAAAAACAGCCACTGAAAACACTAACAACTGCACAGCGACCACTGAGAACAAAAAACAACAAACCACTGCAAACACTGTAGCAACTGCATAGCAACCACTACAAACAAAAAACAGCCACTGAAAGCACTAACAACTGCACAGCGACCACTGAGAACAAAAAAAACACTGCAAACACTGTAGAAACTGCATAGAAACCACTACAAACAAAAAACAGCCACTGAAAACACTAACAACTGCACAGCGACCACTGAGAACAAAAAACAACAAACCACTGCAAACACTGTAGCAACTGCATAGCAACCACTGCAAACAAAAACCAGCCACTTTAAACACTTACAACTGCACAAACCACTGCAAACACTGTAGAAACTGCATAGAAACCACTACAAACAAAAAACAGCCACTGAAAGCACTAACAACTGCACAGCGACCACTGAGAACAAAAAACCACTGCAAACACTGTAGAAACTGCATAGAAACCACTACAAACAAAAAACAGCCACTGAAAGCACTAACAACTGCACAGCGACCACTGAGAACAAAAAACCACTGCAAACACTGTAGAAACTGCATAGAAACCACTACAAACAAAAAACAGCCACTGAAAGCACTAACAACTGCACAGCGACCACTGAGAACAAAAAAACACTGCAAACACTGTAGCAACTGCATAGCAACCACTGCAAACAAAAACCAGCCACTTTAAACACTTACAACTGCACAAACCACTGCAAACACTGTAGCAACTGCATAGCAACCACTACAAACAAAAGCAATGCAATCACCCTGGACCCCAAAAAGGCATTGCTTATGCATTGTTAATGTAAACAATAAAAAATATGAAAAATACTTTAAATAATTTCAAATCTAGGAAACAAAACCGGGCTGGAGAAAGTTAACTGTGGCTCTCATGTGCCTGCATACGATCACATCCTCAAATGTAGCGCTCGCCCACAGGGGGCGTACGATTCAACACAGGCCGATGTACTGAAACACTCCCCAAAAATGTTTATAATAAGAGTTGTTATCAGAACGCAAAGCAGAAACATAAATTACTGGTCTAAAGGAACAAAGGTGTGCAAATCTGGCACCCTGTCTTGGGTGCAAATGCCTGCCACAACTGCATTTCAACGAACAGCTGCTGCGGGCTCCTCTCTCAATGATCTGTGATCGAGTGTGTAGTACATGCACCTCGACAGGCTTTGCTTTCTTGTTAGACCATTAAAGTGCTGCATCTCAGAAAGCAGATCCACAGAACGCCCACTTCATCAATTCCCCAACGTTAATTTTCGGCCTCTGGCCTTTTCACACACACATGCACATACACGTTATACTGTAACTCATTACTCATGTGAAACTTCTCCTGTTGTCAAGATCAGTTTGCATTAAAAGAGGTTGAGAGAGGATGAGACAATATGCAAAGATGTTTTACAGAGCGGACTCCTTTGACCAGATGGAGGTGGAAACGTGAGGTGTGACAGAAAGGACAGAAGGGTCACTAAAGAAGTTAAAAGTGCTTGATGACGGAGTGTTTGATGATGGGATGGATCCGTAACTGTAGAAAGGGATCATTGAGCATGCTGTACTTAAATGTGCTGTAATTGTTTTTTATTCCACGCATAAAAATGTCCCTAACTACTTTGCTGAGATGACTAAAATAGGTGTCACTCCTCTCTGTAAATAGCAAAGAAAAGTGTGTCCTTACATCTGGAAGTCAAGGACGGGCCAAAAATACTCTCTGCATGTAAATAACATTGTAATACTGTTTGGATTTGCTGATATTAGGTTTGGATATAAAAACGAGGCATACAATTACAACAAAAACTACAGCTTTTTTTACTGTCATTTCATATTACAGTAATGCCTCAACAAACAATCATCTCTCTCTCCTTGGCATCTTATGCCCAAATAATATGCCAAAAACACTTCTGCAAATTTTTTGTCATTTGGACAACTCTTTCGAAACTGTGTCACGCATTGTCTAACTGGTTGTAAGTGATGGTTACAAATAATGTTCATCAGAGAAAAACAAATTTTGTATGTTGTATATACAGTGGTTGACTGAGGTCTCTACAGTATTATCCTGCAATGCACTTTGCTTTTAAAAGCAAAGTTCCAGTTTTCTCTAAGGTGGCCATCACCTTATATTTATAGTCATGTTGGAACAAGTTCCCAACCACCTTCAAGGTTATAGGAGGTAGGTGCACTCTGATTCAGCCACGCTCTCTCAATCTGATCTCCCTGGGGGTAACGACTGTAAAGTCAGTTCCATCTTCATCTTCCATTAGTATTCCAATCAGAACTTCATAGGATCTAAAGCCATTCCCAACACAGACCACAGCATTCCACTGCAACTCTGATCAGATCTACAGAAATGATCCTCCTGATAAGTATTTTTGTCTTGTTTCCCATTACATTTATTTCAAATTGTTGAAAGAAGATCAGTTTATTTGTAAAAACAGGTAACTTTTTGGAAATAAAACTTTCAGAATATAAATGGAATTAAAGGGACAGGTCACCCAAAAATGAAACTGCTCTCATCATTCACTCAACCTCATGTCATTCTGCATGACATTCTTCCCTTTGCAGAACAATGAAGATGAAAGTGACAATTCTCAAAATATATTTTGTTTTCTGCAGAAAAAAAGCCATACAAGTTTGGTATGACATGAGAATAAATTATTAGCATTATTAGTAAATAATGAAAGAATTATATTTCTTTGTATTTTTATTATCATGGTAATCATTAGTGATTTACACCTTGTCTACACCGGACACTACGCGACGAAGGACATTAGAAATGAGTTATAACCTGTTATAATTTTTACAATTTGTCCACACTGAATGTGGCTCGGTGCAACGTGGCAAAGCATTTAGAACAAACCGTGTCGTGCCGCGTTACGATGGTCAGGTCCGGTGTAGACACAGTGTTAGTCTTGGCGGAAAACCGATCTTCTTTTAAGGGTGATTAGATATTTCTACTGAACCACAGCACAGTGTTTGTGATTAATCAATCCTTAAGTTGTTTCAAAGTGAGACAAGCAGCTGCTAAAACACAACTGATGACAAGGTATTCCTTTACATCCAGGGCAATATTTTTTCACCCATTACCTGTGTGAGACTTTTTCATGTTACCAGGGAATTAAAGGTGTAATTATTGCAGAACTGCTCAAACTCATCTGTGCTGAACTAACACACCTGTCTCTGCCATCCTGAACAGATGGATGGCGTACGGATGGCATGCGACTAAATTGACGAGAATTATGATGTTGAAATGCACCTGCGGCAAGAAACAGCACATCACCGATTACTTTCATTGAAATTGAAACTGCGTTTTGTTCTATTTTTTACGTTTTTTGAAGTCCTGAGATGGTCTGGGACAGGAGGTTCTAGACTGATGTCCTCGGTCATCACCACAGAGGTATGAGAAACATCTGCAGATGAGCAGGCAGGACTCGGGGATTTATGGCTAAAGTATGAGGCCCATTACCGTGGCAGAGACAATTTGCAATTTAATATCACAGGTATGACTGCGTGGTGGGGGATGTATCATTTTACAGAGAGTGAAAGTCATCAATCTCAAAACTGTTTGAAATGCAACATGGAGCCCAGGTCTGCGCCTGACGCCTGCTCTGAATGATAAACGCGCACCATACACGCACTGCACAAAAAATTATTCTCGTGTCATGTGAAGGAACGAGAAAGACAAATTTAAAACCCCTCGGATCATTTAAAATCCTGTGATGGTAGAACAAAGACTTGGCCATTTTGATTACAATTGTACAAGACGGATAAATCCATGTACACAGAGGACGAGAAGAGAGAGAGGGATAGTTCAAAATTACACAATTATAACATAAATGTTAATGACTTCGAAAAACTTTAAAAAAAAACTGCTACGCCATTGTTCCTCCAGCCACCCACGTCATAATTATTCAGTCCGGCCATGTTTCAAATCAAATTAAATCTATTAAGAGCAAATTAGGCTTGGTGAGAAGTAGACTGCAGGAGATTGAAACCCTATAATAGAAGAACGCAAGCGATGACCCACAAGTAAGAGATTTGCTGACAGCCTTTTATAAGTGCCCTAAAAAAAGCTTCGATGACATCATCAAGCGTGCCTGAACTGAACCGTTCAATCTCACTTCATTTAGTGAACGGTGGTGAAAGTGCTTGAGTTTAAGTGCCAAACCTCTGAATTAAATCCTTTAAACGATTAGAAAAACACGCATTCTATAATGGTTTAAACATGTTAGATGAATAGACTAGACCTACAGATCTGGAATAACATAAACATGTAATGAGGGAAGAGTAGACTTTGTGGATAAGTGCAGACATGCACGCGTTTGTTCAGGATTTCTTTCGACAAATTAGGTATTAAGGTAATACAAATATTGAGTTTTGAAAAAAGTAAGAGTCTGCACAGTTAATGTGGTCTAGGTTACAAATGTGTAAAGAAATTTGTCACATTGACCTTAATACAATTTTCTATATTATATAATTTATAATTTCAAAGTGTATTGTAATAAATACAGCATACATAAAAAAATCTAGCGGTCTTACTATTGCACTTTAGTGCGACTGCTGTGATTTTTTCCCTTATACATATAATCTAACTGTTCTGTCTCTCTGAAATCATTCCATAAAATTTCCACTAAAGCCTATAAAAAGACTACATAGTAACTCCCCATCGTGACAGAGATCAAAGCTAGAAAAATGTAATAAGATATATCAAGGCAATTGAACCATCCAGATATATTAATGTTCATATCAGGCCTTCTCAAGACTTCAAATTCTCACCCATAGCAAATGTATTTCTTACAGCTGTTTAATTGATTCGGCTGAATCGTTGCAGTGCCTAAAACATTAGAGCACCTTCTGTTCAAAACTAAGTTCAAAAGCTCTCAGCAGACATCAATTGAATGCGTAAATCCCCCACACCATTACACCACCACCACCATCCGCCTGCGCAGTGGTAACAAGGCATGATGGATCCATGTTCTCATTCGGTTTACGCCAAATTCTGACTCTACCATCTGAATGTCTCAACGGAAATCGAGACTCATCAGACCAGGCAAATTTTTCCAGTCTTCAACGGTCCAATTTTGGTGAGCTTGTGCATATTGTAGCCTCTTTTTCCTATTTGTATTGGAGATGAGTGGTACCCGGTGGGGTCTTCTGCTGTTGTATCCCATCCGCCTCAAGGTTGTGCGTGATGTGGCTTCACAAATGCTTTGCTGCATACCTCGGTTGTAACAAGTGGATATTTCAGTCAAAGTTGCTCTTCTATCAGCTTGAATCAGTCGGCCCAGTCTCCTCTGACCTCTAGCACCAACAACCATGCCACGCTCAAAATTGCTTAAATCACCTTTCTTTCCTATTCTGACATTCAGTTTGGAGTTCAGGAGATTGTCTTGACCAGGACCACACCCCTAAATGCGTTGAAGCAACTGCCATGTTATTGGTTGATTAGATAATTGCATTAATGAGAAATTGAACAGGTGTTCCTAATAATCCTTTAGGTGATTGTATACACACATATATACTGTATATAAGTTTGGATAATTTTTTCGTCTTAAGGATTTCTGTATCAAAGTTTTAACTACATCATAGTTTTTCCATCGCATCATATTTGCAATACTGTAATTATAAAAAAGAACAGATAATTACTACAATGATTTAATTGTGTAAAGCCTAGTCTAACAACACCTCATTAACACTGATATAATGAGTTTAATGATCATGTTTAAAGCGCAGAGGTCTCAAAGATCTTGCACACCTTATGTTAATGCCGCAATAAAAGTTAGACTAAGTGAAAAAGTGTGGGCGTCATGCATTGCAAACCGCTCGTATGGCAATGTCTATTCACCTCATGCGATGTAGAAAAATGATGGCGACCTTTGCCTACACTGACAAAAAACACCAAACGCAAGATTGTATACTAGCAATCTGTATAGAAAAAAACTGAAGGATGGAGAGCGAAAAGTACAAAAGGGAATATGACATTTCCTTGAGCATTTATCTCTTAGCATTTTTAATTTCAAATCCATTTTTATTTAATTCGCCATGGCTATATTCATGCAAATGGCACGGGGAGAGCAGCGCAGTTGGTTCACTTGAGGTAAAACAGTAAAGGGTGAAGTGATTTAAAATGTGAATCCGGAGGTAGAGGGACCGCAGCTCGTCTGAGGAGATGCGAAATGACAGTTTACAGTGATTGGACACGCAGTTCACTTGATCTGGCTGTTTGCCTTGTGTCGAGATGTCTCTCGCTCGCCTTAATGCGCACTACTTCAACCCAGAAGCCCTTTCCAGGGAGTTGAACATGTTTGATTTCATTCTATACCTGTTTGATGGTTTTTCTTCATGATTGTGCTCTTTCTTGGAACACTTCGAGTGAAATCTTCTTGAGCTTACAATTAGAAATGGGATTTTTTGTAAAATACAAGCAGAATATTTTCAGATTTGAACTTAAATCTCGGTTAAATCTGACATTTAATTCCTTTCTAACATATTACTTTTGGGAATATATGATTTTGTGATTGTGTGTAGTCATTTACTACAGATTCATTCAGTATATTTGGACATGAATTCAGGGTCAAAGGTGCCACCATATTGGAGGGCAAGACAACCCTAAAAACAAATTAAAGTCAAACAAATTAAAGATGTGCTACGTTTTTTTCTAGATAAAAGCACAAAGACATTTCCATTTCTCAACCAATTTCAATGGTTTATGATCTACCTAGAATACAAAACTGTTCTGTCATTTATTTATCATCACAAAAAAGGACTCAAACCTTTTAATGTAAAAGTTTCCCAAAACAACTTGCATGTTTCATACGTATATATATGTTTATAGGTTATTCTTCCTCTTTCCAATATGGTGGTGTAACTAAGACATTGCTAATTTTGCTCAACTAAAATTGTAACTTCTAGAAAACAATGTACAAAATCAAAGTAATCAAAAGAGCCTGGTAAAAAAGTGCACCGAGTACACTTCCATAATATACTCAAAGTACTCTATTGTCACGCATTAAGTTTGTACTTAGATATAGTTCGTATATACTTCTATAATACTTCTGTACTTGAAAACAGCACAATTGAGTACACTTAGATCTTCTTAAGTTTATCTTAAAAAGTACTACAAAGTCATTTTTGTATATTAAGTACAAAACCAGCGTGTACAAATAGAGCACTTTAAGTACATTTAAGTGTTTTATAGTGCACTTTTTTCACCTGGGTTGATGCAGGGAAAAGCAGTAAGTGATGCAGAGTGAGGTTGTGTTATGTATTTCAAGAACCAGCACTGGGGTTATCATTTATTTATTACCCTCGAAAGAAACCGTCCAGTTTACAAACACGCTAGATTATTAACATGCAAATCATATGCAGCGTTTCATGCTCCAGGGATGAATCTAATAGAAGTTCAGCCTCAATAAAGGTGAAATGTGTACTTTCTGCATCACTAGTATTTACAAGCTGATTTCCTGAGCACATCTGCTAGACAAATGTTGGGTCTTGTTTTAAACATTATAAGCAGGTGAAATTACTGCTTGGAATAGAAGACAATATTTTCACACGCTAAGGACGCTTCAGCACCCTGTTTTGATTCTCCCTAAATAAACCTTACCTTGATTTAAACACCAAGACCGAACAGGAAGTGCTGTGAAAACTACAGTACCTATGTGTGACAAGGGAGTCAATCCATCTGACAGACAGTTATTTTTTAACTGTTCGCTCCTTGAGGAAAAACCTGCTTTAATCGGTTTTGTCAGTGTCCTTGCAGGACAAACACCAAACACTCAGATGAACAGACAAGCAGACTGTCCGCCAAAAAAACAAAACGAAAGCACACAATCTCACAAACACAGACAGAGATATATGGATGGGGCTGATGGGCTGCAGAGTGAGAGCATCTGTGTTGTGATGTTGTAAAAATGGAAATACCAACAGAGAAGCAGGACATGAATGATGAAAGATCAGACTATTCCTCTGCCGCGCTTGAAAATGAAAGCCAGCAAACGACGGTCGAATTTATCCATCTCCGGATCACCTCGTGCGCTAACCTGACTTCACCCCGCGAGAGAGCAGGAAGTGGGAGGAGAGCCAAGAAAGTAAGGAAATTGCACCGTCAGGTCTGAAAAGATGCCATTATGGGTAAAGACTCACTAAAGAGCTTAAAGGTACCATTCTTTGGCTGTTTTTGAAGCTTTGATTATGTTTTGGGGTGTTTAACAATGGATGTTCATGTTTCTAGTTTAAAATGACGCTTTATATTTCACATTTATCAAGTCTATTGTTCACTGCTGTCCCTCTTCTAACAAAACGATCAGATTTTTCTGGATTCTATAAAGTCCCTCCTTCCGAACAGCTTTGATTGGTAAAGCTGACCAGGTCTGTCGTGATTGGTTCCCCCCGTTTGAGCTGTATGATGATGTCCCACCCACAACAAATTAGAGAGCTTCCGCTTCTCAGGATGTTCTGAATGGTCGGTCCCACTCTCAGTACACGTGTGGAGTATTAATAAGCTTTGGATATAAGAGTAACAATGGCGTCAACTTCACATCATCGAAGTGAAAGTAGTTTGGCGCGCCGCTCAGTTAAATGTTTACAATGGTGACCAAACACTACTCCAGAGGCTCTTCTTGCAAAGGCCCTTTTTTGCATATTCCTGTGGGTGGAGGTTATCCCAAAACTCGTAATAGTGACATCATGTACACCGGAAATAAAGGGCTATAGTCTGATTTCATTCGTTCTCTTTAGACCTTGAAAGGCTAATTCTGTTAAAGACATTATCCGGCTTGGCATTGAACTTTGGGCTTTATCAACAGCAACATTACACACTAACTAAAGATTGAAAATTGGCATCACAGGGAATGGCGCAACAAAATATAAACATTGGTCTCTTTAATTTACCTGCAGTTAAAAGTCTTCGGTAAATGGAGTTGCTCTGCCTCTTATTCAGACTTCTTCATTCAAATCAGCTGTTTCTGTAAAAAATATAATAAATAGGAAATCAACAGAAGTCAATGGAAGCTGTATGACTCATATAGAATGAAGTAAAGGATATAATGCAACCGATTGTTTTTCAGTCGAAGAAAAAAAATATATATATATTTAAATTTTCTGAAGGATATATTGACATAAATGCAATATAATATACATAACTATATCTTCAGAGGTGTATAAAGGCCACACATAATGAAATGTTACTGTATGTTTTTAAGACCTTAGAATGAGCTATTTCTATCTACATACACCGCGGGTGCCCTTGCATGGAGTTCGACACATCGTTTCTACGATTAGCTGACTAAAAAAAACATGGATGTCATACAAGGGTTAAGAAATGTAGTCCATTAATGCCACATCATACACATCTTTAGCCATAAAGTCACAAATGACCATAGAATAATAAACCATAATAAAAAATTAAGAAACAAAAAAATAAAATCAACTACAAATAATGAACTATATACAACAAGAAAAAACCTGAAATGATATACAGGACTGTGATGGATACACCATTCAGTGCTTCATGATCGTGAAAACAACAAGAATCTGAAACAAAGCTTTAACCCGTTTTCTCCGTTTTGTAGCTGCAATGGTCCATTTGTCGACACACAAATGCAACAATGTTATCAGTCCAGTCCTCATTCGTGAGGAACATTGTTTGAATGCCACAATTGATAAACAGTCACCACACACACACGCAAGCACGCACATTATTGAAACTTCAGCATTATAACATCAAAATCACATTATCCCCCACTCGCGGACGCACCACCTGGGACAAAACCTCAGTTCATGGCCAGCGTCTAAAATTGATTCAAAGAAAAATATCACAATTGGCATAATACTATTTTCTGAGATTGCAGAGTAATGAAACAATGTCCTCGCTGCAGGATCGCGTGGATTAATCGTCCTGCGGTACTCTATAAGCGATTAGACTACAGGTGAGTGAAGCAGTCATTTAAAACCTGCTTATTAAAATAAAAGGAGCAACTAATGAGTGAGGCCTTCAACTAATGGATGTTGAGGATTAATGAAATGCGTAAGTAAATGGCAGAGTCCAGCGCAGGTGAAAAGTGGGCGTGATGAAGTGAATGGAGGTCTTCCGATAATCAAAGCCTTGTTAACAGGCCCTCAGCAGGGAATGAGAGTGATCTAATGATGGAAGGGGCATGAAAAGAAAAAAAAAACGTTTTTCATTTATTCTGAAGGAAATTTCAAGAACCATTAGAGGTGACACAAAGCCGAAATCACTGACCCAAAAGTGCACTATAACAATAGACAATTTGAAACAATTTGCCACACACGCAGCACTACTCATATACGTAAAAGGCGCATGCGTTATTCCTTCAGTAATGGATTATTAAGCAATCAAATTAAACAAAGTCCAAACAGTCTCATGATGAGAATAAATGATGCTTGTTTATAATTCAAACGTTCTGTCGACACAAACTTTCATTTATTTAACTGTGTGTCAAATGGCTCTTCTATGCCTGTAGTCAGAGGGCAGAGTCCCTTAATGGAAAGCTATTAGCGCTGTAGCCGGGCTAAATGACTCAAGAAAAATCAATTTTGTTCTTTTCTTTAAAAGCTTTAAGCATGTTTTTTTTTTAAAGCTCACATCACGGTCTTTAGCCCAGTCAAAAGCGAGCCAGCCGCAAACAGCATACTAATGGTAGGACGCGGTGTTGTAAAAGCAACAAACTTTATTACTAAAATGTGGTGGAGGGGCCCGAATCTGTTGTAGATCAAAGTCCAAAGCAGAGGAACAGTATTAAAGCTTCTATGTTGCCTGTAGTAACCCTGTGTGGCACTTAGAAATTGGAGTTTTATAACGTCCCCCATCCTCCATATTAAATGAAACCGTTACTAGGCCTGCTGGGGGATATTTTCAACTTACTGTGACAAATAAAATACAGTACGTTATCGACCTCGCGGGTCAGATGGAGCTTTATCGCTGCTGTCATTGATTGACACTGAACTGAATGGAGAGGAAACTGCATTATTTTAGCATTTTCTGTCATCTGCTGCAAAACCAAGTGTACTGTACAACAATATAAAAAAGATAACTCATTTGCGTACGGTAGAAAAAGTGTTGCCTGATCCAGGAATCAATAACTTTTAACGAATCGGTCAAAAAACATTCGAGAATTTAGTAGGAAATTGTGAATGGCAACACAATCTCAAAGGAATTCGTAACTATTTTACAAGGTAGCCAATTCGTACGATATAATTCGTATGTTTTTTGCGCTTTCGCACAAGTGATGTAAGGTATTGGGTGGGGTTTTGGGAGGGGCTTCAATATAGCTTTTTTATAAAAACAATTGTACGTTTTATGTATATGAACTAGCCAGTCAATAGCTGTTAATACGAAGATGTGCAAGCCCATCAAAAAACACACGAGAATTTAGTAGGAAATTCTGTATTGCAAAACAATCTCACGGGAATTTGCAACTATTTTACGAGTTTTGTATGATATCATTTGTATTTTTAAGTACAATCTGCTTTCGCGCCAATGATGTTAGGTTTGGGGTTATGGGGGTCTTCATACGATTGTTATTAGAATAAAACAACATTGATTTTATACAATTCACATCATACGAATTCAAATGAACTAGCCAGTCAACAGCTGGTAACAAACACACTTGCTAGACAAACAATTTTTTCAAGGTGCCCAATTCATCAATTTATACAATAATATACAATTGTTAGAAAAAAGCAATTACAATTGGACTGAAAACAATTACAATAAACACATGAGTTTGTACCAATTCACGAATTGGCCACCTTGTAAAACAGTTACGAATTGCCATGAGATTGTGTTGGAGCTGCCATCTTGTGATTCCCCCGAAGGACACCTTCTCATATCGCCGTGGATCAGCCTGGTCACACCCTTCGAGCCATGACAGAACCCGATAAGTACAGACTCGTACCTCAAGCTCCCTGCCACCCTCATATATACACTAGCAAAATCATGTGGATATACGAAAATCTCCAACAAATCCTGACACCCACAAACAAACAGACATTTACATGCCTTACAAAGACATCAAGGTTATGGTCTTGATTTTACAGTCAACAACCACGACTGTATAATGATATATTTGTAAGGCACAGCCTTTAACAGCAGTGCCAATCCTCAACGTTTGAGTCTAGATACATTTTAAAGGCGCTGCTGTGCCCGCTGTGTGGGAGGACAGCAGGAGCGCAGCCAAGAAAACATTAGTTATAAAAATATAAGACTATTTATCAGCGGCGTACCAGACAAAAGAGACAAACTGGAGATTTGCAAAGGTGAGTAGTAAGGACATCCGTTTAAATTATGTAAACTGGGAGGTGAAAGAAGCAACCAAGCAAATCCGCTGTTGGAAAACTGTTGACTTTTCGTTACCCTAAACGCATTCAAATTCAAGCCGTTGTACAAAGAGGCAGAGAACGACAATTACCCTTTCCATTTCCTGGATGCGGTAATTGTTATTCCTCCACAACGGCTCTTTGAGATCAGCACGAAAAACGTTTTCGTTCTGGTGGCCATTGACGGTGGGATTATAAATAAAAAGGGCAGGCATGAAATATAAATAGAAAAATTAAATAAAAAAAATGCCCCTCCAATCACAGCGCGCCAACATTTCTACCTCCCTGCACATCGGCGGTCCGATTAGGAGCAAATCCTGCCTGTCAGCAACAGATGATAACAACGTTTCAACTTTAATGTCATAACACAGCTAATCCTCTGTGACGCAGAGCGGCAGCAGACAAAAGCGTCTTGCGGCATTCATCCCCGTCCTGCTCTCTCGATTCCTGCGACTTCACCACATTCCAGATAAAGTCTTCACTCGCACCTTGAACTTCACTGCTGATCTGATTTTATCCTCACAGTCCATCTGTTCATTCGTATCTATAATGTCTTTAACGTTTTTTTTAGACACCTGCCACTTTCTCCATCACTGGTTATAATTCTTCCACCTTCACCTCCTACCTCTCTCTCTTCTACGATAGCTGTATCCCATCATCAGGACCGATATCATGAAAGACAGACATGAAGACAGATAGACAAGCAGCTACATGGACAGATATAATAGACGGATACAGTTTTGTGAAACACAATATGAGAAAAATTTAGAGAAGATTACATCCAGGCGGAAATTACAATCGGCATAGTTTCATTTATATTTAAAGGTCCAGTGTTTGAAATTGAGCAGGATTTAGTGGCGAGGTCGCGAACTGCAAACAGCGGCTCACTCCACCCCTCCCTTTTGAAGCACCATGGAAGCTGACACAGAACTAAGATGTAGTACGTTTTTGCTTTTTTGCTATATGAGATAACGTATTTACAATACACGCTCTTTAGTGCAATTTGTCCGTTTAGGGCTACTGTAGAAACAACATGGTGAATTCCATGTAAAGGACCCACGGGGTGTAGAGATAGAAATACCTATGGTAATAAAACATTAACGCATTCCCGCCATGTTCATTCATCATTGTGTAAACAGCATTGCTGACACGAGTGAGATGGAGGCGTCGAAGAACCCGTTGGCCCTCTGGATGGACACTTTGTTTACTGTTCCATGTTTGTTTTTTATACTCAAACATGTTGTGGTTTGCTCCCACTGCAGGGATGACTTTTCGTTTCACCAAAGCAACTCGAGCCTTAAGTATCATCTTAACGCCAAGCTTTAATTTGTTGGGGCTTCAACTTCAGGTGTTAGTCCTGGCATGGGTCAGACCACCCTTTCCGAACGCAGGGCATTAAGTAAGTCTACATCTGAGAAGCTGACAGACACAATTGCCAGATGGATAGCCAAGGACTGTAGACGGATTAATATTGTCGAGGGACGGGCCTCGCAGAAGTTTTGAAAGTGGCAACTTTAGACCCATTCTACAAGCCACCATCGAGAGGCACAGTGATGACTAAAACCAACGAACTATATGGCGCTAAAAACAATACGAAGGAAGAGGATTTGGCTTCAGAGGAATGTGTTGCTTTGACAGGAGACCTCCGTGAGTAACAACAATTATCTGGGTGTGATGGCGCATCATATGACTAAAACCTGGAAAGTCGAGTTGTTTGTTCAAAAAGAAAAACGTTCCATTCAACTATCCCGTATTTGCTAAGAGCAATGGCTAAATTGCCGAAATTCTTTATAATTAAAATATTTTTTTGAAAGAAGAGACAAATGTTATAAACGCTTCTTGTCATCTTCCTGTTCTGAGAACAGTACACAGAAAATGTGAATTTTTCAGTCATATTTAGGATTGTGATTAATCGAAATTAATTCAAGAAACTTTGTGATTAATTAGATAAATTTTATTTGTTTGACAGCCCTAATTATATTGCATTTGTATCAATAGATCATCCAAAAAAGGACACACAGCTCCTTTAGTAGAAATGCCACAATGTAATAACGGTGACATTTCAACAACAGTTTATATCCTTTGGTCGAAATGTTCACTTTAGTGGAAATGTTAACTAGTTTTGCTACTCAATGTGTTATTACTAACAGCACAATGTTTTTATACATAAACTCAATCGCAATGTGCAGAAAATCCCAAGAAATGTCACAAGCGTCTGTTCTCGAGGATTCTGCAATTTGGGACCCACAATCCTGATGTTGCACAACTGTGTGGACCGAATGCAAATCTTCTCTCTTTTAATCTATATCAAATCAACATTCACACCAGCATACGGCACACAATTCACAATTAACTACACTGACTGACAACAGAAACAATGAGAGTGATGCTGTTCAATGCCAAGCATGGGTGCAGAAGCTTTTACACAGAGGTACATTTTCCAATGACATGCTCTGGACTCAATAAACAGGCCGTCTCATGTTGCCGTTCTGGTCCGATGCTCTCACAGAGGGCACTTCTATAAGGAGAAGACATTACTGCTCATTTCACTTTAAGCCTTTCACATAAACCTCCTCTGATCATGCCTCTCAGCTGCACTAATACAGGACTTGAGACCTGCTCTATCCAATACAACGCCCTCCTGACTCACCGTCTTTTTTCCATTGGTTCACTCTCCTTTAACTGTATTGGTTTTATTAGAATTCCGTTTTGATTTCTCTGTGTCGCACCAGAGCATTTCCCCTCATTCTCTTCCTTAAAGCCTTCATACAGTAACTCTGCCATTCATGCGATGTAGGGTAATATAAGAGGACTGATGAATGTCTATAGCTGTCAAAACAGAAAACAGATTATTTCCTAAAGATCTACAGTGTGCTTTCAGGATTGGCAGAAGTAAATTCAAGAGAGGTGCAAAGACACAAAGGAAAAATACGGCCCTTGACCATATTATTTCAAAATACAAACAGCCATAGTAGTCAGTAGAACGGAGCATATCTCTCTTTTTAGTGGCTTTCTTTGATTAAAAAACCTGTTAGTAAATATCACTATGACAAACAGAGGACAAAAGTCACGCTGCTATGTGTGAATGCAGACTGTTAATAGATTAAAAGTTTACAATGCATTGAATTACTGAATGGTTGCTTATGAAAGCATTTACATTACAGCTCCAGTGCAAAAGTGATGCTTGGTCAGGTGCATTCCCTTAGGTCACAGCAAGGGCGGCGCCAGCTTAATCCATTATTTCTTATTACTGCTAGCAACTGTAAGGATTTACCAATGTTAAACTAAAAAATGTCAACTAGCACAAAATGTATAAAGCATTGTAAATTTGGAAGGTGTATAAATAAATGAAAATCAATAAAAAACATAGTTAGGATGTAGTATGGCTATACCATGTTTTTTTTCAATTTGCATGTGATATTTCATCTGAATGTGAATGAATGCGTTGTAGAAAATGTCGGTGTAAGGTTTGGTGTAACTAGACAATTGCCACGTAATTCACAATCTTGAGCACTTCTAAGAACCCACATTAGTTTCTACATTTGACAGCTTGCCTTTTGTAAGATAACTTTTTAATACAACATTGGAGAGTATTGTCCAGAGTAGTTAGAAGAAAAATAATTAAGATATCCTCGGGCACAACTGTTGAACACAGGGGTATTAATGTGGCAATATTGATTTCGCATTTGCTAACCTCTAAATGTCACGTACAACCATTAGACAGCGGTCACTAATGATTTCATAAGATACAAAAGGGTTTCCTCCAGCTCTGTAATAACCATTTGAACGCTTGTATACTTTTTAGAGTCCATTATTTCCTGTGAAACAATGAAAATCTCAATAAAATAAGTTTAATCAATCCTTATCCAGAAAAACACAACCCCCTTTGACTGCACCATCCGGACCAGTGCTGAGCAAAGTAACAGGTCCCTTTCACGCTGGATAATGATACTGAAAAATAACGTTACTAACAGAAAACAAATCTTTGTTGCTTGTGCACCCCTAACCGTCACAGCAGTAGTGGATCTGATGGCATGCCCACCTCACGCCCATAACTTTATTATGTGCAACCGATGTACATCATTTTTATGTTATTCCAACAGTTTTTTCTTCAGTGCGACAACAAACATTTCTCAAGTAATGTATGAGATTGTTTAGAAGTCACACTAAAAGTCACACTGTTTGAAATAACACAAGGCTTTGGAAATGACGACATTGGATTTGGGGTGAATAACATCGCTTCTTTTTAATAACATTACCCCGAACACTCTTGTGTCACCTTCATTTCGCTGAATCATTTGCATAATATAATCTTCTCTGGGGAGTTGTACCATTACTTTGTTACGTCCACCTACCTCACATTTTCAATGCGATTCCTTTCAAATTAAAAATGCAATAATGTCCTTTGCCCATCATCTGCCACTACAAACGCAAGCGTCCATCTGCCTGAATAACTCAACTACGTGACATTCAATCTAGCACACGCAGTCACAAAGCGTTAACATTCATTCGGAGTTCCTCTCTGGCTTCATCTCTGAGGCTTTTTGTCTTCTTTAGCCCATCATTGCCCAAACTTTTTCATAACACAATTTCCCAAAAATGCAACTAATACACATTTTTCTCCTAATGGCTGGACTACACTACAAGACTTTTACAATCTGAACAGATTTCTTTTTAAACAAGACATCATACACTTTCAGATAGAAACACTGATCACATCTGCAGACTGGCACAGACTTTCTGCAACAAGTCCAGACTGAAAATCTGAGGAAGTGTCTTGTAGTGTATTTTAGCCTTAAGACAGAAAGCCTTCAGTTACCCGTGAGTCCACAGAAATATGCTGCAAGCTGTCAAACGCTCTTCCTAAAGTTGCCCACTTCCACCAACTGATCTCGAAACATTTAAAATCATAAAAAGCTAAGATCTCCATTACTTTATAAATTAAATTTTTGCAAATGTACCTGTCTGTGACCTTGAATGTGACAAAATAGGTTATTTCCCAAGTGCTGTTGCACACGGAACCTCCGAATAAGGGGTCACCTCACCGGTGGTCCGAAAGCAGGGTGAGAGAGAGGTAAAGTATAAAATGTCTCTTTAACACACTTCTTCCCACTGCTGGTTATGAAAACTCAATCAGAACCCTCGGCAGGGACCAGCCGCAGAAGGGCCTGTTATTTGACAGCAGTTATTGTTTTTGCTCGAACTTCGGAGT
Source organism: Barbatula barbatula (assembly GCF_947034865.1). NCBI lineage: Eukaryota > Metazoa > Chordata > Actinopteri > Cypriniformes > Nemacheilidae > Barbatula > Barbatula barbatula. The sequence goes on along the minus strand of NC_136773.1, from coordinate 20,552,611 downwards.
CGGGGTCTATTTTATCTTGACTCAACCCAATCCAACCGCTGGAATGAAAACTATATTACACTCCCTGCGCAAAAGGACTTTTCCCCAATTCTCTGCAATGTAGTAAATATAAATTGAATTGGAAATCTTTTTTAAAGCTGACCCCATTCTGAGTTTCTAAACAATACCATCTCACAACAGTTGCAAAACATTTTTCTTCTGGTTTCGTCAGGCTGAGGACCAATGGCAATTGATGCTCCATTATAACACATACAAGCTAAAACTACAAATAAAATCCATAGATGTAAGCCTGCGGAAAATCAATGCAAGGCAAACTCAGTGAATGGCATTGTATCTCCCATGCGGGGAATTGAGTGGAGGGGAGATTCACTGATCGCTCACACGGAGGAGAATCATCAGAAAAACAATGAAAAGACGTACAACAGAATCAATTATCTATCGCCACACAAACAAGTTGACTTTGTTATAAAACGCTATGTAGAAATAGTGAAAACACAAGTAGTATACAGTAAAATTAGTGACTCAGAATTATACATTTTATTATATCTTTGATACATTTTATATGAAATAATTATATATGATATTATATTAATGTAGCACTGATGCCCATTAATTGATCAGATGAGATTTGTATTTCAAATTTTTTTAAGAATTAGCTGGTTCAAAAGCAATATTATTAACAATTTATACAATTTTTACTCAGAGACTGCATGCATATGGTGATTTTCTACTCTCATAATAAAATAAGAATGACTTCTGCAGAAACACTCTTGAAGGCAAACGCTATGCCTCCGTCAATGACTCGACAGACAATATTTTCGTTTAAGGCTTATGCGGACACAGTCTTTGTTTTATATCCTTTTTTGAAATTAAGAAAACAAAACAGCACTGGAGCAATTATGTGAACTAATGCGCTGAACGTCTTCCTACTTTAAGAAATATAGTGGGTCAAAAAAAGACATTTATTCAACAGTCATTTACATGAAAAGACAAAGTATTTCAGCCAAACAGCAGCACAAAAGAAATTAACTTTGTGTTCCAGCTTAAATTACTTTGCTGATTTATCAAATGCAAACAGACTTCGAGCAGATTCAATTAAAAGCTTCATTACGGAGTTGTGAATTTACATCTTGTACCAACATTAAGACGACCAACTCTTTCACACTACGACTCTCTTGAGTGCCAAATAAACTGACAACAATGAAAATGAACTGTCATATTAGCATTTCACCATTTCTTTCCATTTTCATTCTTTTGCTAGGAATATATTATAAAACAGACCATAAACCATTTGAATTGATTCAGTTGTTTTGCCTGTGCGAATGAAGAAGACTGCTTAAATTATACCTAAATGAACATGACCACGCAAGCGAATCTGACATATCGGACTCCCAGGACAATAAAAACAACTCAAGGAACCAAATTGGAGCTAAATGAATATCCTCAAAGGGCCGAAGTGTGTGCCTTCACTTTTGCATCTTCTGCACATAATCGCGCAAACCAACTTTACCCTTTCTCGCCCCAGCGCCAGTGATCCGAACCGCGGCCATACGAGCCTCTGCATCTTGACTTTCCCAAATAAACACATCTTAGAAATCTTAAGCCCAATCAGGCATTCCCTCTTGCATCATTAATAACTCAGCTGTATAAATAAATGCCGAGTGAATGAGTATTTCCGCCCATCTTTGTGTCCCGTGCACCCTTTTCCAGGCAGTAATTCATTGTCTACCCTGCCGAACGCATTCAATCAATACCCAATTAAGCAGAGCCTGGTGGTCCCCCCCTGAAAAAATTCAGCCATGAGACCAAACGCATAAGGGAAATTTAAATGCAAATAGAGGATCCTGCCACCTCGGTTTGAAGGCCTTGTTTGGTTGCAGTATCTGCCTCACTGGGTTAAGTTACATGCGACCTCCCTGTACTGTGGCCGGAGCTATGCCGCATGCCTGCGGTCAGGCCGGAACAAGGAGCACAACGTGGGGATGGTGATATTTAAGTGACCTCCACTGTCACTCTCCAATGTGGTGATCCGTCAGCTGAACACGCATACATGCAGATAGATATACAAGCGAGCATGGGAATACCGCTGAATCACATCCAGATAAGAATGGCCTTTAAAGGTTCGAGCGTGCAGGAAACATACCTGCAGGTATTCTTTCCAAGTCAGTACTAGTCAAACTCTTTTTACAGCGTGTCCCTGGAGCAGCCTGGGGTTAAGTGCTTGTTCAAAGGCACAATGGTGATAGCTCATAGCTTGCTTTCAAAATAGTACTGCATGGGGTGCGCTGGCACACTGATGGGAAAATAAGACGGTATGAAGGACTGGAGAAGATTGAACATGTTCTATTGGAATACTGCAAAATTTGGGCACTTTGAATAGCACCATTGGTAAAGCATTGTACAGACTATACCAGGTTTCTGTTTTTGCACATGTACCGTGTACACACTCACTAGCAGGACCTTTTCTAGCCCAGCGGCTCAAGAAACAAACAAACATGCATCGCTTTGCTTTCATCCACTGCTGCAGGTTATCTGGCCTCTTTCAAATTTTAGCCACCCCGTTTTGACACACTCGATGATATGCCCGACCTGCAGGCAGTCAACTAGATCACCCCTCTACTTGCGCACACACACAAACACTTTTGCTTTGCGGTTAAGAAGCTCCCGTGAGATCCTGCTAGATCACATGCACTATTTTTACAGAGCGCAATGCTAGCAGCCGCATTATGAGCGACGCAGTGATGTTGTCAAATCTCAGAACGTGATCCTCATATGAGGACGGATCGAGAGACGCGTGACTATCTATAGGGTGTCGGACTATTAATAGAGCTCAGGGAAGCAGCGGGAGATGATTTAAAGATCATCTCCTTTAGAGAATCCTTATAAAACATCTCAGCAATATGTGGCTGTATGGGAAGATTTATAGGTTTAGGGTTATGGGTTTATAGGTTTCAGCGCTAACCTGAGATTTATATAATTTATGACGCTTTGGGGCAGGACTGGTATATCTCTAAAAGCAAAATGGATGTTTCCTAATTTTGAGGAAATTGTTAATGCGTGTACCTTCATTATAACCTCATTCCTAGTATCTTATCGGCTGTATCAGAAAGCTTAAGTTTTTTGCTTAATTCTGTCTTTGCAGGCTGCACGCAGAGTTCGGAAGGTGAAAATCAATATCGTTATTAAAGTGAAGATGCATCCTCTTTGCCTCTGATATCCCATAATCCTGTGCATGCATAGTGGGAAAAATAGGAGTGGAAAAGCATAAATAATTGATTAAATTTTTACAATCTCGAAAATGCTGGGTTGTTTTTGACCCATGCTGGGTAAATATTGGTCAGGACACACTGCTGGGTTTAATTTACACAGTGCTGGGTTATTTTTAACCCAATTGCTGGGTTGTCTTTTCCAAACCACCAGTGGAAACAAAGCAGCATTTGGGTTGAAATAACCCAGCATTTCGTCATTTGTAACCCAGCAGTGTGTTCTGTCCGATGTTTACCCATCATGGGTCATAAACAACCCAGTACTTTTAAGGTGTAACTTAAGGAATCACTACATGTTGAACTCGAAAATTCTGAATCTCTGTAGTTTCCTTAAATTTGCTTTTGATCCTCTTTTTAGGAGGAACCTTCATAGCACAAAATGCTATGATACACTCCAAAAAAATGCTGGTTTATTTTCAACCCAGAGTGGGGTCAAAAGGGAAGAACATACCTATTGTTTAAATCAATATTATAATTCTCTGTGTTAAATATATTTGAAGAAATGTTGAAATTAACCTAGTTTTAGGAGTGTATGTTCCCATTTTTCTTTTTTCCAGGGATGCACAGACTCATTAAACATGCACATACCCTTAACTTTCATCAGTATGAATTCTAAAGGGCAGAGCTACACAACTCAAGGTATGAAAGAACTTTTAAAACAATTCTTACTCAGGTCAGATTAAAAGACATCAATCAAACGGAGTTAACTTTCCTTATAAATCTCCCTTGTTTTACAGTGAATCATTTATCAGTGCATATCATTCTGAAGAACATTGTCATAATATTTCATCTAAATGTAATAACTTACTTCACCTCGAAAATAACTTTTTTCTTACTGACATACCCAAAGCCACATTAGAAGGTAAAAACAATATCATAGCGTCTAAGGTCCCACCCAAATCACAATGGTTCAAGTCAAGCCCCATTATTATCCCGGAAAATGTATATATTATTTGCAAATGTTTTTTAATGCATACACATAAAATGGTTTTGTACCAAGAACGAACAGATTCAGTGGTCTCAAATAATAAAACACCACAATATAGCCTACAGTAAAAGTTGCAGTATATGTGCCACATATAAGTGTGACCATACATGCCATTTTTCCTGGACGCATCCTGGCCAGGACTATGATGTCGCATTCGTCAGGCGCATTCATCATTGGGGTTTATTATTTCAGGTTTTATTTCAGGACAATTTTCGACAGTTCAATTTCAAGGTAAGAATTAAACTACAAAGAATACAGATTGTGGCAACAGCGATGGCGTATGAGCCCGACAAATACAACCTCCGGAGGACGCAGCCTTCCAATTGAGACGCAGCAGCTAGAAACCCTGGCCAGGACGCGTCCGGGGAAAATGGCACATGTGGTCACCCTACCATATATACACGTATCCATGTTTATACAGTACATATATGCACTTGTTTGCATGTGTCACCTTCAGGACATCATACAACTTAAAAGATAGACCAAACGGAAATGGCGCACACACACAGACACTCAGTAGGGAACTTACAACATCAGCATGCTTAAGATAAAGTGAGAGCAATAAAGCAGGCAGAGTGAGTAAATTGAGTGAATGATAGCGCTCCATAACACAGCTAAGATGAGATACGCCGCTCTGAAGATGTGTACAAGCTGATTTAAACCGCCAATTTTCTACACGCATTGCTCGGGCCACCCCTCTCGTTCTGAAGTATGAGTTACAACAGCGCCACCTCCGCATCCTATTTCCCGCTTCGATGAGGAACATCTCGTCGGTTACTTGATCATTTAGCACGAGACAGACACATACACACCTTTAAGGCAAGGATGCTCTGAAGGTTTTTCAATTATTCACCCTCCCTGAACTACATGGGTATCAACAATCTGTTTTCAAGGCTGCCGGAACATTTCTCAGATTTAGCTTTTACTTCGGCACTGCCAATTCTGCATTCTCCCTCAACAGATGTTATTGGACAATCTTTTAGATACAAAGCTGCTTCTCAGGTAGTAATGCAATGTGTTTGATTTCCATACGAGATACAAAGAAAACAATTACAGAGGTCCTTGAATGCACTTTAAATCTTGTTGGATAAAACAGACCCAGGGTCCGGGGACTCCCAGAAGATTCCAGGGGTACACAGAAAAATCAAGAGGGTGTTCATTTTAAGTTCATATCTCTTCTTTCTTGTTATGTACATACTTTCCCAAATTGTTTATTTTAATTTTTATAGGGAGTTTCACTAGTTTTTTCATTACAGTTGCTAATATATTTTACTCAGTGGGCTATGTAAAGTTATCTTTGCAAAGATGTAATGAAATGTTGCTACAGTACAAATATGAATCTATGTTAATCCAATCAATTTTTTTCAGTAAACTTGCAGTGGACTTAAGGTACAGTATGTCCTTAAGTCCAACTTGTACGCCACTAATGCAATGCTTAACCTACTGAGCGTCCGGAACGAGTTTTTTGCCCTTGAATGTTCCAGCTGAGTGAAATTTCCTAATTTCACACACAAAATGCAATCAAAACAGACCGTGTTTGTTTCGAGTTACCAAACAAGACCTTCGACCGTTATAACGTAAGAGGTTCAAACATGAAAGCAAAGCAAATTGAAGTAAATAAAAAACGTAAAGAGCCAGTCTCTGCAATTAGAGTAAATGAAATTCACCTTGTTGTACCACCCAGCTAATACTTGATGTCGCTATGTAAACCCACTCAATCAACGCTGATCTAAAGACAATAAACACGAGTGCGCTGCGAGGACACCATTACTCAGATTCAATGTTATTCTAACTGTCTGCAGAACTCTGGCATTCTGTCTCTTTAAAAATTCACAGCACATGCTCGGTGCGGGAGAAGAGACGGACGCGTGTGGGGGTGTGGAAGACTGGATTCTCCCCTAACTGAAACCACTCATCACGGAGAGGAAGATTATAACCTCAAGGGTAAATATAAAACACAGCCAATGTGACCTTTTTACAATGGACTGAGGTCTGATCTTTCTGGAAAAGGACGAGAAGAAAGCATGTCAAAAATTACCTGCATGTTACAAAAAATGAAAATAAAAAGATTTTAGTTTTGCAATTTTGGCCAACGAATGCTGAAGTGCATGTCAACCGGATACTGGGAAGATTATGAGTAGTATTATACTGGGAATTTTCTTTTCTTTCCAAAAGTACCAAGTAAAAAATGGTTCACACAAGTCTTTTTTAAATCAAAGTACGATTTAACTGTGTAAAGAGCATTTTAAATTAAACTAATTTGTCAAAGAACATCTCAAAGTGCACCCTAGCTCTATTTAGCACATTTATGCGAGTTCATGAAAGAAACCGCATAGTATCAGCTTAGGGTAAAACAATGAATACATATTTTCATATTTGTTTGGTGATCACCCAAATCAATCATAGAAATAAATTATTTGATATTTGAACTTATTTCTTTAAAACCATAGGAAATGTTAGGCATGCTGGACCTTCGTGGCGTCGATTGGCTTCGTTGACAGTGGATGACAGCAGCTGTCCTTGCCAAAGAGCCCTACAAGCCCTGCAAGTAGGTATGTGGGTACAGAAGGGCACTTCGGGACAGCTCACATGCATCGGGTTCTAACAAATCTGATACGGGTTAAACCCCAAAGACGACGGGTTGGCTTAGCACATCTGTAAGTGATATGTGCAGCGCTCTATTGATGTGGATGAGTAAGACTCATTGATTATGCTGTGAAAAGCTCCTTGACCCAGAATCTGTCCAAACCCTATAGAGGATGATCTAAAAGGATTCCATACAAACAATGATGCTGTTAATATGACCTCCAGGGCACATGCCAGTACGACGGTACATAGCGTGCAACTGTAGAAATGACCCTGTAGTTAATTAAGAGATATATGTCTAGTAGGGACTGTAGGTGTTTTTTTGGTGTGGTTTATTTAATATCTGTGGGTATATTTGCTATTACATAGCCTACAGCATATTCAAGCAATAAGCCCCAAGAAGCAGTGGTTTACATTGCATTTTATAACTCGTGCCTACATGGCCCGATCCATCCTCCCCTCAATACGGTGCAGTCGTCCTGTCCCCTATGCAGAAAAGCACCCCCTGTGCTTCACGGTTGGGATGGTGTTCTTGGGATTGTACTCATCCTCTTTTTCCTCCAAACACGGCGAGTGGAGTTTATACCAAAAAGTTATATTTTGTTCTCATCTGACCACATGACCTTCTCTCAAGTCTCCTATGGATCATCCAGATGGTCTTTGGCAAACTTCAGACGGGCCTGGACATGTGCTGGCTGGGATTTTAATCGATGGCAGTGTAGTGTGTTACTAATGCTAACCGTCTAGTTTTCCTGTAGCTCAGTGGTAAGAGCATTGCGCTAACAAAGCAAGGTTGTGGGTTCGTTCCCGGTGATTGCAGATACCTATGTAAAATGTATAGGATAATGCTATGCAAGTCGCTTTGGATAAAAGCGTATGCCAAATGCCTAAATGTAAAATGTAGTTCTAAGCTGATCCCTCACCTTTCTCAGGATCATTGACACTCCACGGAGCGAGATCTTGCATGGAGCCCCAGTCCGGGGGAGATTGACAGTCATCTTGAATTTCGTACATTTTCTATTAATTGCGCCAACAGTTGTTGCCTTCTCACCAAGCTGTTTGTCTATTGTCCTGTAGCCCATCCTAGCCTTGTGCAGGTCTACAATTTTGTCCTTAGAGAGCTCTTTGGTCTTGCCCATAGTGGAGAGATTGGAGTCTAATTGATTGAGTGTGTGGACAGGTGTCTTTTATACATGTAACGAGTTCAAACAGGGGCAAGTAATACAGGTAATGAGTGGAGGACAGGAGGGCTTCTTAAAGACAAACTAACAGGTCTGTGAGAGCCTGAATTCTTGCTGGTTGGTAGGTGAGCAAATACTTATTTCATGCAATAAAATGGAAATTAATTATTTAAAGATCATGCAATGTGTGATTGTGTTTTTTTCCATTCCGTCTCTCACAATTGAGGTGTACCTACAATGAAAATTACAGATATCTCCATTCTTTGTAAGTGGGAAAACTTGAAAAATCGGCAGTGTATCAAATACTTATTTGCCCCACTGTACCTTGTGTATCCACTGATAATAAATAAATGAAGAATTATTTAGTAAGACTTATACATACAGTATACATACACAAAGGTCAAAATTTTTACTTAATTTGAAGTTAAGTGGAAAAAGTCACATTTTGTATGCGTCATCTTTAAAGAACAAACATAAGGCACAAATCTCTAGATTATTATACATTCTGGGGTTGAATTTGTAGCAAAACTTTGTGCACCGTGACATGTACTGTATCATTACTGCGACGTTAAAACTGCCACACTGCGTCTTATACAAGCTTGAACCCCCCCATTTCTCCAGGTCTACATACATGTACAGTGTACTCGATTCATAATCGCATGCTTTAGCCTGAACTTGCATGTAGCCAAGCTCAGGGGTCAACAGCTGTTCTCATTCGTCCATCTACATGTATGCAGTCTTTCGCCTGCACGGACGTACACACACACACACACACACACACACTCTAATCCATCAATGCCGTAGCTCGATCCAGAGAGTGTGGCGTAATCGCCATAGGGCCTCTAAGGTTGTTTCTCCAGCTAATCCTGCTCCATAGGGAACCCTACTACACCCAAATCCCAAACAGCTGCCTTCACTCTCTGCACTCAGGATGCTCGGAGCTTCTCCTTCTGTCTCCACAGTCAGGAAGCGAATGAAGGACACAGGTTTAGAGCCATGAGGCCATGCTTAAGGAATTCTTGATGGAGGAATCAGGAGTAACTCAGACCGCTGGGGCTGACAGTGGTTATAAAGAGACAATGATGAATCCGTTGTAAAAATAAACAAAACCTGAAAAGAAAACTATCAGTGTTAGTCTGTAAACTCCACATTTGTAAGCCAACCGTGTGTCCGATGAAATAAATGTGGCGGGTTTAAGTGTGCAAAGTGTTACAATATATTCCCCCTGGAATTGAGTTTTAGGGGATAATTCACCTTTGACCCTCATGTCATTCCAAACTTGTACGACTTTCATCTTTCTATAGAACACAAAATATATTTTGAAAAATGTTGGTAACAAAACAACATCGGTCACCGCTAACTTCCATTGCATAGACACAAAACAACAAAGTCTTTTCTCATCTTCATTTGTGCTCCACAGAAATAAAAGAGTTATATACATGTTTTACCTGAAATTGGGTGAACAAATGATGACAGGATTTTTATTTTTGGGTGAACTATTTTGCTAGGATTAAAAACAAATCACTTTTGACGTCAGCTGGTTAGAAGACATTGCAAAAATGGCTCAAGTGAGAGATTTACTAAAACAGATCTACATACATTTACATTCATGCAATTGGCTGTTGCTTTTATACAAAGCAGACACATTTATACAAAGTCAAGGCACATTTGAAAATGTTTTCCATAAACTTTAAAAGCCAAATTTGGGCTTCTACCGTAATGCTTAACCAATTCAGTTCAAGGAACACCTTAAACTGTCTAAAGCAAGAACATAAGCAAACATTACTGCGCATGTGTGCTTTTGTGGCCTAAACTTAATTTCCTGTACACATCCGCAAAGAATAGATTCCCTGTAGATTATTTCTGATAACAAGCAAAATAAACATCAAGTAAATTTGTTATCAAGCAAGTTAAAAGTATGTCTGGCCAGTATAATTTGGGTTACTAGTATATTGTTACTTTCCTATCGTACCCTTTCAAAATAATTTATCATCAAATGAACATACAATAAAATAAAAAAATACAAATATTTGTATTTAATACAGTTATTATACAATAATATATGAATATAAATCAAATATAAGAAGCTACAGTATATTATTAGCCTTGCCAGATTGATCAACAAACACAGACCGGAAGTTAACTTCGGGCCAGGCATGTGTCCGATAAAACTATATATTGTAACAATACATTTCCACATATGTACACTTGCGTTTGCAAAATCTAAATTCTGCACTTCAAACATACAAAAGCCAAGTAAACATCAACAGATACTTCAAAAGGGATTAAGGACCCCCTCGACGTGTGAAGTTTGATCAAACGGCGAGATCAAGTAACAGTCCTACAGTGCGACGTGAACATTTCAGACAGGGGTCATTGCCGAAACAGCTCTCAGCAGAAAATCCCTCTCCACAGTCCTGCGCATCACACCAGAGCAACACAACATCGCCACAGCATGTCAACAGCTTCCTCCCCATAAAATATTCATTTGCAATAGAATGTTTTCCATTAACCAGTACGGTTGCTCTGTCATTCAGAGCTGCTCCTAATGGACTATGCAAATGTCTGCTCTTGTACAGTTTTACTACTATGGGGACTCAAATCTGCTGTGGAAAACAGAAGATGAGAATAAACCTGGAGGTATTAGGAGTGACGTCGTCGCAGCTGCAGGGATGTAATGACGACTTTGTCCGTTAAGATAATGCTAGCAGAGGGTCGTCTACAGTTGCAGACAGGACGCGCGCTGAGGACGCAGCGCAACATTAAACTGGGAATGAGGTTTTATGTATGAGAAGCAATTACCGGTTTGTGGGGGTGAGCTTGTGGATCTTTTTTCTTTATTGGAAGGAATAAAACAGAAAGACTGAAAAATGTAATCGCTCAGGAAAAGGCTTTTTCATGGCTGAATAAAGCAATAAAATAATTTCAGGGCTCATCGATTTTTCGCAATCCATACGTGCGATTCTTTTTATGTTACTTTTGTCAAAATAAGAGCGATTTGAAAACGAAAAATCTGCTTTAAGAGAAGAGCAGACATAACAAACCGACTGACAAAAAAAAACACCTTCACATCTCTTTTGGTAAACAACCCATCAGTCTCATTTTGTTTTTGAAAAACAGTCCAAATAAAATGTTGCTCTCATGAGCACCTGAGCAACAGATGGTGGGCTGATTGAAAAACCTCTGCAGCAATCTCGATAGTTCAGGAAAACAAGACATATAAGGGCTTCCTGCCTCTAGCGGGTTGGAGGTGATTATCTGTTATTAGCTTTTTATTGTCGTAGAGAAGATGGCACCCAACATCCGTAATAAACACAGGGTTATCGGGAGTATAACCCAGCGGTGAGGTTTGGGCATCAGAGGGCAGGTGGTCCTTCTAACTGTGGTCCGCTTTATAGTAACGACACAAAGCAGCCAGTCACCTCCGACATGGACTCATGTTGTTGTTGCTATATTTCAGACTCGGATAGGAAGCAGGGCCACAGTAAATACCAGCGCCATAATCTTGATAAGAAGAAAATAATTATTTAAATGAATTGACATATTACATAACATACGTGAGGCCATGTTATGTTATGAAACTGTAAATATTGATTTCATGGTCATTTTTTATATCAGCAATTTACATTTCGCCCTAGGCAAAGCAAGCTGGTAGCAAAACGTTTGACCCTGGAAATAACACACAGTGTGCAATTTTTAATCACACCAATAAAGTCAATGGATTAATGAATTCTTTATTTAATTTGACATATCTGTGTGGTTTCTGAAAACTGATTGGAGCACAGAAGCCGAAAATTATGGAGAATGACCAGGGTTATTATAGGTGACTAAACCAAAACAATTCAGTTTCTGTTCAAACTTAATGAAAATTGGAAATGTTTCAGCAATTACCTGAAAAAATCTAAACTAAAATTTAAATAAACCTGTGTAGCAATATTAAAACAAATAAATAATAAAATGACTTGAATAAAATAAAATAAAATACACCTGTACTGAAATTATAAATAAAATAATAAAATAACAAAACCGTAAAGGTTTTGTTATTACAAAAATTGTTAAAAATGAAACCACAATTAACATAAAAACTGAAAAATATTCAATGAAACAAGAAAAAAACAGCCCAACTTTACAGGTAACGTTGTAAATAAAACCTTTATGGGGCCATTTTGCATTCCGCATTGCAACATTCCCATTTTTTTATAATTCAATCATTGATCGACTGTAAATGTAAACAAATGTAAACACCTCATTGACCAATATAAAAGCCTAAATTCATTTAAAGTGCAAATACAGTTTACTTGCTACCAGGTAAGTTACAAGGAGAGAACTGGCCCTGAAGACTGCAACAGCCACACAATGGCACACATAGCCAACATCATCCACAACCTGACCATCCGTCCCGCTTACGAGGAATTTTCTTCCTAATCCTCGTGCAATTGCTGGCACCTGACCGGCAACTTAGCCAAGATTCCCAGCGCTGGCCAAATGATAGCAAATGTACATGGTAGAAGGGCTGCTAGAATAACGAGTGGAATTCCAAGTGGTGTACAGCTGTGCATTCCCATCCACCCCGCACCCAACAAGCCCGGGACAGTTAGACCTCTGATCCTGCTTAGACGGCTGTGGCACTGCGCAGCAGGCAGCGAGCGTGGCATAACTACAGGATGACCTGTCAACGCCTTCCAAGAGTCCTGGTCGAGCACATCATGCACAGAGTGGCATGACATCACCGCCTAAACCTCTCCAAGTTCAATGAGGCTTGGTTTTCCCAACGTGCTTTTTCGGGATATCACAGAACTGACATTTGACCGGAATGTGAGCCTCCATACTCCATACAAGATATAGAAATTCCAGAAGCGTCCCTCTGCATCCCATAACTTCTACTTATATGTACTCTTATGGCTCGGTGAAGAAGGTTAAATGAAAGGTGCTCAGGAAAACAACGAAAACGTGTCACTTTATGCATTCGACGGTCATGCATGCTGAGAAGACATAATATATACACCCGGTTGTGAAATTGCCCAAGGATAGATGTGAAGTGTTCTGTTCCCATATGCGACTTTACATACACATACAATACTCATGGTTATTTAAAACGTTCCTGGAATGAGTGGGGGGGGGGTGTACACTGAACTATCAGTTAAATGAGCAGAGAAAAAAGATTAATAGGTTTATATTCCTCTGACATGGTGCTCCAGGGCTGTGAGACGGAGATTATAAATAGCTGCTCTTTGGCTCCACGTTCCCTACGTTTCAAACATCCCAGTTTGGTAGCGTGATCACTGTGTGCAAGGACTTTAGTGCCACAAAAAAGCACAACATGCGTGAATAAGGGCTATATAGATTAAAAGGACTGTCACTTGAGTCAGCATTTAACATACATTTATGCATTTGGATAAAGATCTAAAGCGACGTTCACGATACATATTTTATCAGTGCTTGCGTTTCCTTCCACCGATTGTGTTGTGTATTGACCTTATTTTTGGCGTAAATGTGGGCTTAGAGCTGTTTGTGTTTAGACTTCCGGTGAGGCACTATAGCTAACGACAGTCGTATTGAATGTCGCGCACCGTATGATCTGCATCCATTATTCATTATTTTTGTCCTTTCTCCTAGAGAATTTGCCTACTTGACTACAATAACGAATAAACTACTACTAACAATTATTAATAAACGTTCAAAGGCAGGAGTTGACAGGGAGAGTGACACTAAATGTAAAATGATAATGATAAACTATACTAAATGATAAAACTAAATAGTGCCATAATAATATTAGCAGCGGTTAAAATTGAGCTGTTAGCTTGTTTATATGTATTTAGCAGTTAAAAGCTTCATAGGCTTATGCAAACCTACCTGCCATAGGATCGCAGCTGCATGACTAACAGTTACAGGACTTCTTGTCATTATATTACATTATCATTCATTTGGTAGACGCTTTTATCCAAAGCACATTTAACATTTGTCAACACGCTAAACAGTAGGCTACTTCTAGCTTTTACCGGGCCATTTTACTGGGAGGATTTAAGCTCAAGCAAGCATTAATGAACAAAGTAAAATATAGTCTTTTTTAACAGACATTAAAACAGACACTTATTGGTTAGTATGTTTTTTAGTTGCATTTAGAAAGTTGTGATGGATACTCCAGCTCGGTGGGGACATGCGATACAAGAGCAACCAGACGTCTCTATTCTTCTGTTATTAGTTATAAGGATCCAGGTATGTTTTGACTGGTATTCAAATCTGCTTTTAAAAACACAAATTCTCGGTCCTTCCTGTACAAATTACGACTGACTTTCCGACTGTGCATGTAACGTCACTGGTACGTCCGTGTTTTTAGGGTTGCGCATCGAAGACATGTCAACTCCGAGAGAAAATGTGAAGTAATTGAATAAAACCTCACAAGAAACAGTATATCAGGCCACTTCATCCTCCCACTGTGTAGCACATTGAGGATGCGAAAAATATTCATCAGAGCTGATGTAAAAGCGTTTTGAGCGTGCTCCCTTGGCAACACACTTTTATCCATTGCCGGCTACTTATACAGAAATCTTAACACAAAAAGGAAGTACGTCACATTGTTGACTTCCACGTTCCAAAAAAAGTGGAAAACACCACAAGACTGATTCCCCTGCATCTTCTTTACATTTTCAATGTTGAGTGCTGAACTATCCCATTAACAGTCACTGTCCCAAGACACTACACAAAATATATTAAACCATCACTAAAAAAAGAAATCTTTTATACTTCAGAAAAAAGCCATTCCATTGCTTTGCTTACAGAATCCATCATTGCTGTCATTTCCAAGTACCAGGGTACTCCATTTACATTTGCACAGTTGGCGGACGCTTTTGGCAACATTTTTGCACTCCGTGTGTTTCCTGGGAGCTGAAGCCATGGCCTTGACCAGCGGCCACCTTTACCAGTTTAGAAACATGAATTAGCGGTCTGCATTTGTGTATTGTGCATTAAGCATTCCTGCAACTCCAACAGAAGAAAAATCAATAACAAACAAACAAAAACATGGGTTAAATTCCCAGGGAATGCATGAACTTTGTTAAAGGTGTAGTTTTGTGACGGATCTATTGACAGATATGCAATATAATATACATTAACTATGTGTTTAGAGCTGTCTAAAGACCTTACATAATGAAGCGTTATGATACCTTAGAATGCGCTATTTCTATCCACATACACCGCAGGTTTTCTATTATATGGAATTCGCCATGTTGTTTCTACAGTAGCCCTAAACGGAGAAAGTGCTCTACAGTGTGCATTTCTTAAATACAAATCTCCTTAAGCAAAGAAGTGAAAACGTGACGTCATCTTTGTCCTGTGAGAGCCACCGTTGAGCTTCGAAAGGAAGGGCGGAGTGAACCGTTGGTTGTAATTCACAATCTCACAGCTAGAGGCCGCTAAATTTCATTTTTTGTAACCATAATTTGATTAGGTAAAACTAATTCACATGAATACTGATCATCAGGTCTTAGAGTCACCATGACCGTGTAATGCGGTTTCCCTGGACAGCAGGCATTTAACTCTTGAACAGAGTCTATTAGTTGCCCTGTGGAGCTGAAGGCCGGCATCCCATGGCATTCCACCTGACCCCTGGCCATAACCTTGATTCTCCAGCATGCTTTTTAAGTCCTTTCACAGAGTCCTGCAGACAATAAAACAGCCAGTAACAAACCCTGAAACCTTAAGCTCTGAGTGTCTGACAAAGCAATCCGGTCCCCGGGGATGTATTTGGCGCACACTGAGAGCATTGGTCCATCAGGTTTGTTAGTGACTCTGAGAGATTTCCACAAAGAGAAAACCGGCATTAATACCCAAAGTCCAGATAGATGCATGGCAGTGTCTAACAACATCCCTCCAGCACTTTAATGGAAGAAAGCCTGATGAATTTAGAGGCATAGCCAGTCAGGAGAACACAGAATCAATTGAAAGAGAAAGAACTGTTGCTTGCTGGGGGATAAGTAGTATAAAAAATACAATTCTGTACTTATTTGGTAGAATATCTGAACAGTTTTTTCTCTAAAAATTGGAACTGAACAGGATACAGACAGACCTTAAAGTCATATTTTGACGTCCTAGTCATCATTACATTTGGTCACATGCAGGAACCAATATTATATTTTGTGACAAATTTGGGATTAGTATAAAAACAACTGACCAACGATTTGATATGATTTGAGGGATAATAACTATTTAAACCATCTTGTACAATCTACATTTTATATTTACCACTCTTTCTTTAATGTTTGACTTGGTGCCTGGAGATTTACTTACGTTTTAATTTATTCATTTAGCAGACACTTTTATCCAAAGCATCTGAAACAACAGAGAAACATTTAAAGGGATAGTTCACCCAAAAGTTCTGTCATCATTTACTCACAATCTTGTCATTTCGAACTTGTATGAAACTTGTTGTTCTGCAGAACACAAAAGAAGATATTTTGAAGAATGGCAATCGATTCACTTGTATTATATAGACAAAAAACCAATCCAAGTAAATGGGTAAAGTCCTTATTCAGTTTAAAATAACACGTAACAAGGGTGAGTAAATCACGACAGACTTTCAATTTTGGGTAACACTTACTCCCTGTTTACAGGACAACACAAAGCACCAGGCTAAAGAATTTCTTATTCTCCACGTTCCTCTCTTCCTTTTGCTCACATACACAGATACAGTCGAGTGACCTTCTGGTTTCCTTTATTCCATTCACAACTCTTACAGAAGGTTGTAAGTAGACTCTGCCTTGGTGAGATTCCTTTTGAGCAAATGGCCGCTGAAATTTCTCTCTAACACACACACAAAGGCTACGCCAGGACTGGGGACAGACCCCAACCTGGCTTTGATCAATAGAGTACCAATTTGGTCTGGCATGAAGGCGTGTCCTAGACCGTGGCATCTGAACTTGAGGTTGAGTCCCCGAAGCGTGTAGTTTCCATTTTCCGTCTTGCAAAGGATGGAAAGGGGTAGAGATACAGGGGAGGGAGGTATGTGTGGCGGCTGATGAGCAAGAAACTGTTAATGTTGTGAATCACGGTGCCTATTTTAACTCTATCAATTTAGAGAGGGGTGTGACTCAGCTCTAAGCAACACATCATAATATTTAGCGGCAATGTGGTTCTTCTGAGTGAATGCCCTATTACGACTTCACAATCGGTTAGTATTTTGACACTTGAAACAGCCGGTGCACACCTGAGTGCATCATCATTTTTTTGTGACCAAACAACGTATACGTGCTCAGGTTTTCGTTCACTGTTCAAACAAAAGACATTGTGCAAAAGTAGCAAAACAAGTAGCAAAAAAGTTTCAGACGGACTACTTTTCTCACATTTAAACTGGAAGACACACAATTCAAACAAGACTGTCATCATCGGCTCTTGTCCCCAATACACTCGAAAATCTCCAGCATTAAAGCGACAGCCCAGGACGCCATTAAGGAAAAGTGATCGAGTGAATTAGCCGAGCAAAGTGCATGGAGATGGCCGTCAATCTTTCAAAGCGAGCTGAAACATACCCCTGCTGGATTTGCAGTATATTACAATTCCTTGAAAAGAAAATGGGCTTTTCAAAGCAAGCACCGGAGAGTTCGTTATAAAGATGCCAAGAGCCAGACCCGTCATGCACAAAAAGGGACGCCGAATTAAACACCATGTCTCAATTTTAATTCAAAACCGTAAAAAATTCCAACCTCATTACTATACGGTGAAATCTAGATTGGAAATTATCATTCGTGAGGATGTAAGTGACATAACAGCTCCCCGGCAGGATGGGCGAGCGGCCAGGTTGCGACTGAAACAATTACATATGCACACACACAGTCAAAGTGCTTCACTATAACTCCCACCGGCACGGCTTCATATCCCCCGCTGTGCATAAAGATTATCCTAAGGAAAAGTGTACTGTCAGGTCCGACTGGCCACCCATCGAGCGCCGGCTCTCTACAGTAATAAGGGACTGTTGTCTGTAGAAAGATGCTTATAAAAAGCACAACACTTCTGCCAGGACATCACACAGAGGAAGTTAATACCTGTCTAGACTTTTACAGACGGAGAGGCTACAGAACGAAGAGCAGGTGCATTAGCGAAGAGAGAATGAAGGTCATGAGAGGTCGGCACACCTATGAGCAAAACTTCTAGAAACCACACATGCCAAACTACTTCATTATTTTTCAAAAGTGACAGTTTTATCATTAAACGCATGCACTACTACAAACTTACAAACAGCTACAGATGAAAAGGGTCAAACACAGTATGTTCTTCCTAAATCAAAGATGCCAGCTCGACACCCTGTGGGAGGTTACGGTTTAAAAACATCTTGTAAGCTTAGTGAAACCTTGAACAGTTTGGTACAAATGGCACAATGTTCAGATCAGAAGATATAAAACTATTTCATATTATAAAGGCCAGAGATTACGTTCTTACCTTTCTGTCACCAAGGCAACTCTTAAGGATGTCTGATATCAGCTACTGACCCCTTGTTTCCAAAACTGAAAAGTCACCAGAAGATCCTTTATGTTGGAATTTAGTTGAATAAACTATACTCTAAAAAAAACAATCTTTTTCTCAGTGTCATCTAAATAAAAGTTGCATAGCTGACAATGATAGATATGACTCAAGAACAGTTTCTTATTCTGGAAAATAACCAAACCATCTCAAGAGAATTTATACTGAGATATGTGGAAAGCTAGTTTGAAGCTATAGCATATAACAGTACTTAGGGTCACTAATAAAACAATGAGATCATTATAGTTATAATATTCAGAGAATTAGCAACACAAAAAGCTACTAATACGTATATGCCATTGAAGGTGACAAAATGGTTTAAGATAATCATCTAAATAAATGCATATGAAAAGCTGGGCAACAACTTCACAATCTTGCATTTGCTAAGATGAACAAACAATAAACAATTGTGTTACACCATTTATTATTCCGGATTCATTTTGATTTCAGCATTTACATTTCTTTTTTTAATCAAATTGTAATGAACGTTAGATCATGAACAACTGTATTAGCATTGACATTAAAAGATTAATAAATGCTGAAAAACGATATTGCTTATTTTTATTTTGTTTATTATGTTGTTTCTTACCAAACAGTGAGCAAAAAGAAAATATGCTTTCAATTAGGATCACAGTATTATATGTAAAGACAGACATACATTGTATTTTTTCAATTATGTCTTAGTTAAAAATATAAATTATTTTAATATCTGTTCATATTAAAAGTATATAAAAGTTTTTTTCTGAAATAAATTCTATTCTATTTTATTCACGATAAATGCAACTAGTTAATAAAAGCTAAAGATTTTACCTGCTTCGAAAAGTTCACAATCAAAACAACTTAATTTAGCTCAAATGAATGAATAATCTTTATTAAATTATTATTCTATCACTATTGATGTCTTTAAAGTCATGCACAAGAAAGCTGAGATCATATCATTGGCCATACTACAGAAAGCTAAAGAAGGTGCTAAATGCCACTAAAGGAATTCCTGATTCTGTTCGAAACCGCATGGTCAGTTTGCAGAAACTGACCCGGCGAGGGTACGAAGAATTTTCACAAGGGTATTAAATCAAGCCTCGTCCAACATCTGTGACGGATTTCTGTGGCAACAAGATTCCAACTTTATGGGCGTCTTTCATCATTTCAAAGACTGGCATTACATGCAACTTGATCTCAGTTATGCAGTTACCTTCATGCTGCGACGCAAACGATAAGGCACAAATCGCAGGCTCCATCTGAGTACGCTCGAAAAAAATGCAACCGCAGAATAAGATCTCATGAAAACCCCCACGTGGGAAAGATTCATCCTACTGACCTCGGTCAACTGATCCACAGCAACATGGAGGTTTTTATTTCTCATGAAGACTAAAGCACAATAAATCAAGAGAATGAGAATTAAATCTTAAAATGGACAGATGTGAGCAGGTGAGCAGCATATAAACCGAATGCTGAACTAAAGAATATTATGATCATCACGAGCCATGCAAGAGAGCATGTCCAGCTGTTCAGAATCACAAACCAGTTTAACCAGAGGGGTAAACTAAAAAATGATATGAGCTTTGCTGCTTAATGAAATTAATAATTGAAAGCGGCAATACATAAAGTTTGCTTCTCTATGGCCATCTCTGTTTATAAAATAACATTTTCACTACCATTGCAATTTTTCCTTCTATGGTAGTCAATGGTGGCCAAGAACTGTTTGGTTACAAGCTGTCTTCCTAATATATTTCTCTAATTCATACAGATTTCAGTCAATGAAGTTTGGGTGTTTGGGTAAACTTTAATAATTGCTTTTTGTTAACTTTAAAGAGTAACTTTTACGATGTCCTTAAAATAAGATTTATGCCGTGTGTGAATGCAATTTGCAAAGTTGTAAAGCCGAAAGTGAACGAATCACAAAGTTATTGGCTTTGAAAAAAAGGAGTCCACTCTGAAACACACGAACAAGTCGACTGTCGTTCTAATTTGCGTCGCTCCGTGTCATGCCGGCCTACGTTCCATTCGCGACACTGCACGCAATAGACCGATCACTGCAGACTAGATCATCTGTCCAATCAGATCAAAGTGGGCTGACAGAAAGGAATCGCCGAACGAATCATTTGAGGGTCAATCAAGTGTCAATCAAGAAAAGAGTTTTTACACAGTGTCTGTACGTGAAGTTGAGGTTGGACACTCCCATACACCAAAGTAGGACCGTAAAAAAAATCACAAAATAAATTCAAACTATTTGTAAGTGGCTTTTGATAACTAAATGACTAAATGTAAATTTAGAAGAAGCTACAGGTTGCACCTTTAATTATTAAACACATTTTTGCTTTTTTTGCTTTCACATTAATGTTAACAACTTAACATTAGAAACTTCACATGAAAATGTTCATGGGGCAACAACCAATAATAAAGCTAAAAAATCACTGTACCGTTACAGTTTATCAACCAATGCTACAACCGACCAATCAGAATGGAGAATTTCAGAGTACAGTGTAATTATAGGTTGTCGTTATCGGATACAATAAAGCAGCTAGCAGCTGTACTACAATCAATAAGTTCGTTAAAATCTGGACGCCTCCGAGCATCTGAAAAACAAACAGAATGCAGATGCTGTTAACCAACAGCATCCTTATGGACTAATAAATATATCTTAACGTCTCTTTGAATTACAGAAGATGACAAGAGAGTTTGATAAACCGACCTCGGCTTGTCATAACTCTTTAACAAACAAACACACTCGCAAAGATAAAGCTGCAAAGACACAAAAGAAAAAACACATCAGCAGACATCTGACAGCAAACCTTTACGTTCATAAATGATGTGCAAGATGTGGAAAATACGACCCTTCCCCCAGGTCACCTTGACGCGCGACCATAAAGACGCAACACATTTAATGAGACCATAAAAGGAACTGTGATCTGCCCAGCGTTGATAATAATAGACTTACAGTGGCATCATCAACATAGCTATGACCCGCAACTCGCCAATCAATCCTTCAAGCCCGTCCGCGGTTAGACATGAGGGTTGACCTGCTGCTTGAGGTAATGCAGCCTGCTGACGCTGGGTGGCCTCAATTCCAGACCTATTTAGGAGCAGCCGGATTTAATTAACCAATGCGACCCATAAAAGCGTCAGGGTACATACTGAAGGCTAAGACACGGTCGGCTAAGACCAGAGATGACCGCACTGCAGCATGCTTGAATAAATACTGTAACTAATGATATAGGAGATCGGGCTTGATATACAGTGAAAGGTGCTGCAGAAACGAGGGTGGGTATTATTGTTGCTCGGGTTAGGATGTATATGGATGCTCAGCAACACGATACATCCCACCTCAATGTATAAAGATACCAGATTAATATGGGCACAGCAGTCGTTTGTCCTATCTCTTAATCTTTGGATGGTCAGGGGCAACACGGGCCTCTAGCCCGGCCCGCTGGGGCTATATTTACTCTGCTAAAGCATCCCAGCGCATCACGTTGGGATTCTGTTACTCTTAGTCAGTGCTGGTCATAAGAGCAAGAACATCTCGACCGGATTTATGTATTAACCACGTGTTCAATGCAGATCCGGAACGCATACCAAATACAGATACTGAGACCAATGGAAATTAGAAGAAGAACACGAGGAAAGAGCGAAGCCTGTCCTACATTCTTCAAATGAACAAAAACATTATAAAGTAGTTTTTCCAACTATATAGTAAATGGGGTCCAAGAGCTTTTTGGTTACAAGCATTCTTCCAAATATCTTTATCCGTGTTCATCAGAACAAAGAAATGTATACAGATTTGAAACAACTCGAAGGCGAGTAAAAGATGCCAGAATGTTTATTTTTGGGTGAACTGTACCTTTAACTGCTTATGCTGTTTATTTTTTCCATAAACTACAAAAACGTAATTTCTCCAATAGGTTTGTTGTGATATCAGAAGAAGAAATAAGAGGCGCAGTTCACACAAAAACTAAAATGTTTTAATCAAATGACAAATGACTTTTGTCATAAAATGACATCAATTCATTTATTTTTCCTGTGAAACACAAATGATATTTCAAAGAATGCTGGTTAACAAAAAATGTTGGTCCCCATTGACTTCTATTGTATGGACACAAGAACAGTGCAAGTCAATAGGGACTACATTTTTGGTTGCTAACATTCTACAAAATATCTTCTCTTGTGTAGAAAAACTAAGTCATACAGGTTGACAAGATGGCAAGTAAATACATTTTGACCATGCCTTTAAAAGTTTTATGTCATTTTACTGGTTGCGGTTTTCGACTACCAAAAGTCTGATGTCATGACAACCAAGGCTCGGAGCGTAATGAATAAGAACCCTGCAAATATGAAAACAGCTTGTAAAACAGATGGTAGGAGGGAAAACATAAACAGGTATGATGCCCAAGCTTTTAATTATCGACCGAAATCATTTGGCATAACATTAGGTGTATTTTTAGCTGGCAAAAAACACACCTAAATACGATCATCAAAAAAAACTGTCTGCTGCCCTCTAGTGGCCGCAGATCAGAGTGACCTGAGAGTGCCAAGCTTGATCATTTGTCTTCAGTGTAATCGACCAATCACATCGATTTTGAGTCTGAGTACGCCATCCAGCCTATGATATGATATGAATAAATGGCCGTTGGGAGTTCTTTGCCCGCGCACAAATATCAAATGTGCTGTCCGAAGTTTCCAATTACCCCTGCTGCAACAGCAGAGCTAAGGACAGAGTGGTATTGATTTTTGTGCATGCTGTAGGGCCTCGGCTAGATGATATCTTAACTGTAAACATCACACATACCCAGTGAGGAATTATTTTAAATTAAAAGACCAGCTTTCCTAATCTTAATAACTTGATGGACTAATACATTAGAACAAAGCCAGAATAAAGTAATAGTTCACCCAAATATAAAAATATTGCGATCATTTACCGCAGAACACAAAAGAAGATATTTTGAAGAAAGTCGGTAACCAAACAGCATTAGACCCCATTCGCTTCTATTGTACGGACACAAAACCAATGCGTGAATGGGGTCCAGTTAACAACACTTTTGTGTTTTGCTAAAGAAAGAAAGTCATACGGGTTTGAAATGACAAATGGGTGAGCAAACGATGATAGAACTACAACTTTAACCGATAGCAAAAAACTGTAATAATAACTGTTAATACGTTTAGAAGTAAATCATAAATAAGGTGCCTCCCTTGCAAAAACCACAGTCACATATATGGAAGCTGAAAGGGATTTTAAACTGCTGATATGATAAGATAAATACTAAAAGCAATATTTCACCCGAAAATACATGATTTATTCACCCTTGTTTAAAACCTATATTACTTTCTTTTTTCTGTGGAACACAAAAGAGGATATTTTAAGAAATGTGTTTGGTGTACAAACAATTGAAGTCAATTAGACACAAAGTTGTGTAGTTACCAATATTCTTCTCTTTTCAGAATACAAAATAATACATTTTAAAGAAAGTCATACAGGATTAGAATGACATCAGAATGAGTAAATGATCAAATAACGTTCATTTTTGGGTGAACCTTGGTCAATCTCGTGAAAGTATTGATGAATCCATTATTTGTCTAGGCCTAGAGTTAAGTATTGGAGAAATAGCAATGGACAATAGATTATTAAACCATATTAAGATTATTATTCTAGAAACTTGATAGTATCGAATCGATTATTTTATGAAGCATTTAGGCCTAGTATTAAAAAGGCAGACACTATATACTACGAATATTGCATTGAAACGCCATGATAAACTTCCTTTTAAAAACAAGTACGTATCTTAATGTGTCAATGGAACGGACCCTACAAAGCAGTACACCCAACCCAAAGATGTCAAGATGATAGAGTAATAAAGCTAGCTACAACTAGATGGCGCTCACCACAAGGAAACAACAAACACAAAAGTCTTCTTCTGAAAATCACACCTCATAAACACAAGCGTTTAGTATAAGAGCAAAGGTGAACCAGGACTTTTTCTAAGACAAGATGCGGTAGAATCTGTGAGTGTAACAGATGAGGGGCTTTAACAAGATCTTTAAATCTGATGGGCTTCGTGAGGAATCGTTCCTATCATCATATCGCTGGTGAATGATGCAGGAAGAATGTCATTCATTCAAGCTCAGCACCCCCACAGCCGAATCTGACTGAGGTCAAAGAGTAAATCTAACAAGACTAAGTCATCACTGACACTGCGTTCGGCCCAGATTATGACAAGATGTCTATAGAGAGGACAGGAAAACAGCTTTCGAGTTATAGGAACCACCAGGGAATCGGACAGTTGTGCATCCACACGCCCTGGCTAAGTTTCCTGACTCCTTTTCAAATGTAAAATATTAAGAGTTTAAAACACGAAACCGACAATTCAGAACTAAAGCAGGATTTCTATCACTCTCACTTTCTATCTATCAGTCTTCTAGAAATCGCAACGACTAACACTGTGCCCCAAAAAGGTGTAAATACGACGACTAAAGCAATTTCCTACATGCAAAACTACGTTTTTGCCCTGAACAGCTATACCCACAATAAGCAGCATCACAACATTCTGTCCTAATGTATTTAATAAAAACCTTTTCCATTGAGAAACAAACCAGACAACATTCAGCAGGTTTCCATTACCTCTGTATGATAAACATACTCGAGCGTACAGGGCATCAGATCTTGTGATCAAACCTCTCTGACTCACCCTGACAGAAGCGCATCATCTTGTACTCTCAGCCAAATATAGAACTGAGATTAGGAGAAATGGGCCCTGCGGCTCCAGCCGTGAAAAACAAGCGCGGTGGCCCAGAAGAGCACTGCTGCAGCAGTTTTGTAACCCTCCAAAATACGAGAGACCACCTTGAATAAAAGTTTGGGGGTAAACAACAAACGGCCTTTGAAAGTTTAAAGTTGAGAATTATTACGTCCTTCGTCTAGATTGCATGATTTACAAAAAGTCGAGAATTTCTGGGGGGAAATATGAACAAGATTTTTATTAACCCAAGGTTCACGGGTCAGTAGTGCGCTTTTTTGCTGGAGAATTTATTTTGTCAAAGCACAAAGATAAATGTTGTTTTGGAGGATGTAAGGTTTATTATTAGTCGTGTTTTCTCTTTGGAAATGACAAAGTCCTTCTCTGTTCTTTACTTAGCATGTGCTGCTGCCCCTATTAGCATCTCCCACATCTCTTTTTTTATATAACTGGACATGAGTAAAAAGGTTTTAATTTATAAAGTAAACAGTACAGTACCGAGAGGATCTACCAACTTGATGGTAGGCAGTTAGCAGAGGTTATACAAATACCTCGGTCACCCCCTAAAAAAGACAAACTGTCATCATTTATTCACCCTCAAGTCATTCTTTAGCGGAACCAAAAGGAGATATTTCTAGAAATGTCTCAATATTTTTGTGACCAGACAGTGGAAGTCAATGGGGTCCAATGTTGTTTGCTACCAACTTCAAAGTATATTATTTTATGTTCTGCAGAAGAAAAAGTCATGGAAGGTAAGGGAAGACACGACACGAGAACAACAGCAGTACTGACAGAGAAATTATGCTTTCACACCCAGTTCAAGCTTTCTACTGAACAGAAAGTGACACACAACCTCTGTGTTCGGTCTCAGAAAAGCCATATTGCCTAAAAGCCTTTTTTTAACCAAAGAGACATGACATCAACCTGCAAATTGCAAGGAAAACATCGGGCAGGGCAGAGAGATTTGCTGAAAGGAGACCATTATCAAGAGAGAGCTCGGAGAGGTGAAAGGTTCAGACCCAATTTCAGAACAAAATCTCTGAGGGCTGCACATACAGACCCACAGCGAAAACAAACACAGAAGGTCAGAGCTAAAGGAAACACTGTGAACAGAGAGGTGATGGTGTTGGCTTCATGGTAAATGAGCTGGGCCGCTAACAGAAAGGTTGCAGGTATGATCTCAGGTAGAAATGACCCAAGAATTGAGTTACTGACATCACAATAAACACAGTGTCCGTGGCCAATACTACCTAACTAACAAAACTAACTTGCGTTTGGCTCTAGGGGGCACAAAATACTCTGGATGAAAAGCATCTGCTACTTGAAAGAAATCTGTAAGTACAACACGCTATCAAGATTGAGTTGCCAAAGGTGACACAGATTGCAATCTATCGATACCGCCATCAGTAATATATCGGTTATGCCTCTTAGTCTCTTTATCCCCTTTTCTGCTGGCGGCTACTTGCCTCATAATCTCTAAAAAGATTATGATTTTCCAAAGGTTTGCGGTCAGACACAAAAAAATCGGGTGATCTTTGCCTAGACGCGGAGAGGTAATAAAGAAGCAGGATAGGTATTATAATATTTGATTTATTTATTTAATCAGGTCTAACATGAGCACGCACATAAATGGCAAATGTAATTCTGGTTGGAAATAATTTCCGGAATAGAAAGCATGAATTGTTTATCATCAATCCCCACATAGGAAAGAGCTAAAGCTCGGTTTCATTACACCCCACACACAAACCAGCTACAATGGTTCGGTGGAAATATCACCCAAAATATTATTTGATATTTACAAGAAAATATTATCAGGGGTTAACTGAACTGTTGTTTGCATAAGTCACGTTACAGTAGAACTACATTATATTGCATGGCTAACATCATCACGCCCTCAGCAGACTCAGTGCCAGTGTATCCTGACGTTCACAAAACACTGGATCCATTGAAGGTATAAATCAACAATATGAACAAATATCGAATTAGGGAGGTTTGCATCCACACCTAACCTTTATTATTAACTTGAGGATGAGGATTCAACCTGCATGCAGAGCAAAGACAAGCAAGACCAAAGGTAGACATTCTTACGAGATCTTCGAGTCCAAACTTGCTTGAAAGGCATAAATATCATGAGTTTCTAAGGATTAGGAACTAAATAATTATACAGAATGTCATGTGCTCCTAAAGAAACCTGGGTGCGGTTCTCTTTAAAGAGTGAAATATTGCCGTGCCGCAGCTCCAGACAGTGAACACCTCACTTACCCGCTTCAGGGAATTCTGTCAAAATGGACACCCAGTCGATTTTAAAGCCTGCCAGGCCAGCATACCAAACAAGGCATCAATATTCCCGGCAGATGTAGGACTTCATTTCAACAACTATTTTGTCTAAATTCAGACCAATACTCTAGGGATAATGTGTCAAAACATTGCTCTCAGCATCTCCATAATGCTTCAACCAATGGCAGGACTATCTGTTTTCCAGGCTATTCAAGACAGGAGAGTATTCTGGAAATTCATTTGGTCACACAAATGGCATTTAATAAAACACATCAACGTAAATGTCTTTCAACATTTTAGTCTTTATGTATTCCTGCGGCAAGGAACTATTCAAGGGCATTAGCAACATTGAACTTCACCAAATAACATTCACTTTGAGCCAGACCTAAACGCAAAGCTAATTTACACGCTAACGTATAATTTTGCCGGTGGCTCAGCACCTGGTCTCCTTCATTGAATGACAGTTCCAGAGATGTTACAGCATGATTTTAACCTTCTCTAAAAAGGCATTAATTACAACCCTACTGAGATACTGCACTTTAATATTCTCATGTTCAGTTTTAATGTACTAAAGGTAGCATGCTCGCTGCAGAGAAGAACAAATGCAGAAAACAGGAAATCTTTTTTCCATCAGAGACTGCCTGACTGCAGACCAGGCCCTGCTCTCTGCTGTACAATTGAATTAAAGGAATGGTTCACCCAAACATGTTGTCATCATTTGCTCACCCTCCAGTTGTTGTGATGAACACAAATAAATATATTTTAATGAAGGCCGTTTTGGGTCACCATTGACTCCCATAGTAGGACTAAAAACTATAATGGTAGTCTACGGTGACCCAAAACAGCGGAGATACAAACAATATGTTCATTTGTGTTATGCACAACAAATAAATGTATACAGGTTTGTAACAAATGAAGGGAGAGCTAATGAAGACAAACATTTTTGGGTAAACTATTGTCTTACAACACTTTCTCTGAAAATATTAAGATCCTTCTTATTCTTATTTTAACCTAATTGCTGTTCAAAAGCGCATACCAGGACAATATTAAAATGGAAAAGAGTCATAATAACTGCGCCCATTGAACAAATAATGACAGAAAATGTCAAGGTCATTACTGCTGTTAAGTTCGGTTCTTACCAGGTTTAACAGAAAAATGGATGGAGGGTGAAGCAGATGTGGCCCAGTCCTGTTGAAACAAAAAAGAGAGATAAAAAAACAAAATATTTTCATCATGTCGTTTCTTTATAAGACTGAAATGCTACTCACTGCTTCGATGGACAGATTTGGTGATATTATATCAGATAATTGGTAATATTTCCTTAAGCCACAAAAAATAGGGTGTAAAACTAATAAATTCTCAACATGCTGTCCAGCACTGTTAAAAACAACCCGTACGTCAATTTTCAGACATCATCCCGTTAATAAGTAATAATTTCAACATCCTACAAACCATGAAAATCTCTTACAAATTTCCAAGTGGATTTTCCTGCGGCTCAGTGGTTAGAGCATCATTCTAGAAATGCCAAGGTCATGGGCTCGATCCCAGGGATTGCACATATTCAGAACCAAGTGTATAGTATAATGCAATGCAAGTCGCTTTGGATAAAAGTAGTTATCATCAGACTCATGAACTTTGGTGACATTAACAGCAAAAATGTAAAACAGGATTACAGGACATACTTGAAGTATGAGAGGTATGAGTATGAGAACCAACCACAGTAGACGCATGTTCGGCGTGTCCTGTTATCAATATTCTGGATCATCAATGTTTCTGGTTTTCACGCTGCTAAAACAGAGAGAAGCAGATAACCAGGTGGCCTTCCATACATTGAGAATGGATGACTGGATGAGCAGTGTTTCCACTTAACAGCTGCTCCGTCACTCCAAATCCTGGTATAGATTCTCATGCTCTGCCCCAAACCGCTTGCTGTAGCACTACATTTATGGTACAACCGCACTGCCTCTCTCTCTCTCTCTCTCTCTCTCTTTCTCTCCGTACAAGGCATTTTTATAGTACCATTCCTAGTGTTTTCATTCTGGAATTTTCCAGTGAGGCCAAAATATTATTAGTAACTTGGATGTTTTTTGTTGTTTTTGTGGCTTGGAACAAAAGTTCACAGTGTGTTTAAGAACAGCACAGAGAGCGATTGACACATACCTTCCTGCTTTAACCATTTCTATTGAACATCCGTTTGGGAAACATTGTCACACGCCAGCACACTGGAAGGAAAAAGTTCTGGAAACATGCACACTGATGTTTTACATCAATAATGTTATAGCAAGTCATTATAATTCCCACTTACAATGTTATTTTTACTAATAATTGACTTTCTTTTTCCACTCTATCCGTGACCCTTGCTGTAGATGAATTTAATACTTATGTAAATAACCAGCGCTTTCTTGTCTCAAAAAGGTTGTGTGTCTGTTTTTGGGTCAAGTACAGTTTGTGCTGCCCCATCCTTCAACAGCAGTTGCTTAGCAAGCCTCCAAACAGAAAAGTTCCCAAAAGGTCTGCGCTAGGGATGTCACAGCATACCAGTACTTTCAATAACCATGATATTAAAAACCATAATCATAAATATCGTTTTAATTGTACACATAGGATAAAATCATAAATAATTCAGCATCCGTATTAAGTTTTGCTTTAAATGTGCTGTGTGTATTTTTTTGCTGGATCTATTGACAGAAATGCAATATAATATACATGTCTTCAGATGTTTATAAAGACCATACATAATGAAATGTTATGTTGTTATAACCTTCGAATGAGCTTTGTATCTACATACACCACGGGTACCCCTGCATGGAATTGGGCATGTTATTTCTACAATAGCCCTAAACTGACAATCTGCTCTAGAGAGTGCGTTTCATAAATACATTTTCTCCTCTGTGAAAGAGGCAAAAGGTGATGACATCTTTATTCTGTGTCAGCTTCCGTAGTGCTTCGAAATGGAGTGAAGCGAGCCGTTGGTTGCAATTCACAACCTCACCACTAGATTCATTTCATACACTGGACCGTTTAGAGCCACGATGGTTATAAACTCGCTCTAATCCTTACACTCGATATTTTTATTTGATGTCAAGAGAAGAAAACCCCAAAAAACGAATTAAAGATGAATTTGACTGATAGCCATATTTTTCCATATAAATGTATATTGCATTGTTGAATGAACTGACAAACTTATTTCTCACAAAGCTTCCCAATTTATGTCTAATTTCTAAAGATATTTGAACCCTCTGTAAAACAAGATTAGATTCAACAAGGTTAACTGGGTTAAAGATATAAATAGTCTGAATATATTACGGGGTGAAAATCAGCCTGTTAACCTTGCCCAAAAGCAAATTACTAGAGCAATGAAAAAAAGGAAGCACTTGTCTGCACAACATCCCTGCCTCATTTTAAAATCAAAGCCCCACAGTGCTCAGTAGCCCAGTATTTCTAGATTCGAGTTCCAACAGTTTTTTCCATTAAGAACAACCATCCTCGTCGGGTTTATTTGGCCTACATTCAGTAAACACCAGCACGGCTGTATAGCCCCTCGCTGACACTCTCGGTTCATGGGTCTGCTGTTGAGCGCTGGGCAATGGGTGTGGAGTGCATTCGGTTCTCCCTCATTGAAAGTCTTATCCAAACACAGCCAGTGCATCACAACACATCGTGCCAAGGCAGACTGGATGCTTTCAAACTCCCGTATGGAGCAACAAAGCATCATGGGATGAGAGACAGTTTACTCAAGACTTGAGAAATGCCTTTGTGGATCATTTTCCGAAATACAGTAACGTAACATAAATGTTACAAATTGAACATAATGGACCTTTACAGTGTACATTATAATGCAAACACCACTTCTTACATACAGTAAAATTATGTATGACTTAAGCCTGTAACCTGGTGGTGGGGTAACATATATATATATAAATATATATGAATAAGTGAATGAGCTAAGACCGGGGGTCAAGAACCTTTTTTAACCAAAGAGTAATTTTTCTAGTTTTGGTTAATTCATTTTTGCAAAAGAGCGATTGCAAAACTACTATTATATAAATACTGTATACAACATCTTTCAATGACTTCAATACTAATAACTTGATTTATGTTGCAGACCTCGGTGGGGATCAATAGAGCTCTGGAGGTTGACGTCAGGCAATCTGACCTCGGCCATTTTGGCAGGCATTCAGGAGAGCGCTACTGCAGCGGCTGTACCATTGGTATTGACAGTGGTCAAACAATTATTTAATACCAGGATATATAGGCTTTACAAATCATACTATTTTAAGGGTCCCGAATCCCCGATAGACAATTAAATGGTTAACTGCAGTAAAACGTGCTAACCGCTATCTCTCCTTGTCTGTCGTTATGCTGCCAAATCTTAAACAAGACACAAGAGCAGCACTCGCCTAGCAATCGCAGTGGGCTCCTAACACAACCCCATCGTCTCTGACCACCACCCATGGCTTCAATGGAAGGTCATTTTGTTTTTTGGGAATGTTTCAGCTGTAAGACCAGTGAAATAGCTATGCTACCTACAAACAAGAACAGCTAGGGTGGATTACGTTAGCTAACAACACAGTTGACTCACCCTTTCCGATGACGAGAAAGCAGGTTAAAGCCAGCAGACTCCAAAGTTGAATATCAATTACAAAATTCACATAAATTTTTACCACTCATGGCTTTTAAAGAGTCTACGGAGTAGGACGATGAAAAGTTGATGAGGTAGTTAAAGATATTATGAACCTTTTTGAATTAAAGTGCGCAGTGAACTCTTTGCCTTGAAACTCATGCTGGCGCTATTCATTTCATATTCGCTCCCAGCTGTCCTCGCCTGCCAGGATGGCGGTGTAAATAGAATAGGTCACGTGACTGCCGGAGCTCTATTGTTCTTCTCTTTTGATAAGATAACATGTCCGCAAAAACAATGAAGCAAACGAAACATACATCGATATAATGCATACATCTGGGGCTCCAAAAAAATGGACAACAACTTGGGCTACAGAATTTCGGCCTCCATTCAATTAAACAAAGCTAACATATAACAATTTTAAAATATGAACGTTCCTATAGTACTGTGTAATAAAGTTCGTTATAAGGGAAGGAAGGAGGCGGGAACCGGCGAACATTTGAACAATAAAACTGTAATTAAATAAACAATAAACACGGAAGTAACCGGCAGCCACCTCACGGTAGACTGCCGGCCATAAAACATACACAAACTAAACATATGTCCGGGCCCGGTCCTCTCTCGTCAACAGTCCTGCCGATTGTCCTTTTAAGCTCCCAATCTCCTCCGTGATAAGATGCGGGACCGGTGCGCGCACAGCTGCTTGCACTTATCACTCAAGCCACCGGCCCCGCGTCACGGCTCTCGTCCCGCCTTCCTCACCACATACTGATAATCACAAAATAAAGCATATACACGGTGTCTTCCTACTTCGCATTAATATCTGACATCAGAACACCGCGAGAACGTTTCGAAATCACACGGAGCAGCACTTTGATGTCATACGCCGACCGGCCTGCGCAACCCCTCATGAAAGAGACGCAACAAGCGTCTTGCTGTTGGCATTGTAGTAAGGCACGTAGGTGGTCAAGACACTTACATCCCGGCATTGAAAGTCCTCTCTGTCAACCTTGACAGCAGTATGTATGGACTTCATATGGTTCATATGCGACCAGGTTACCATAGAAACGTTGTTCGCCATTGACTGCATGCACTGCATGAGTGTACTGGCCAGGACAACCTGAAATATTTATATGTATTATGACGTTTTTTAACTTAATATCTGTTAAATATCTGGAACATCTAGCGATGTGACTGTGTATTGCAACCAACGGCTCACTCCACCGCTCACCCCTATCTTTT
This sequence comes from Barbatula barbatula, assembly GCF_947034865.1. Classification (NCBI taxonomy): domain Eukaryota; kingdom Metazoa; phylum Chordata; class Actinopteri; order Cypriniformes; family Nemacheilidae; genus Barbatula; species Barbatula barbatula. The sequence goes on along the minus strand of NC_136773.1, from coordinate 20,519,213 downwards.
GAAGAACTACAAATATGTCATCTCGTTTTTGCTTCTTTGCTGAAGGAAATAACCTATTTATGAACGGTTCAGAGAGCACCATCACAAAAAAAACAAGAACCCAACAAACCTCGCGAAACGGAGATGATCTCTACTCATTTCCTGTGGGTTACAGATGTACAATTATGATTATAGCCTAATTATCATCTAAAGTACAGTACTCAGGACGGAAGTTGAAAAGGTCGATGTAAGTCATGCCAAAACGTCATATACTACTTTTATCTCTGGACAGTAAAATCCAGCACTTTTGTAGCCCTAAAAGTCCATTCTATTTGAGTCCGATCCTGCCATATCAGTCGGTCACGCAGGCTATTCACTGTGCTGAGAAATGGGCTAAAAATGCTCATCACTGTGAAGACATCACTCACGGGAGCTCAGTGGCTCACGGTGGTCTGGCCAGATGGCTGAAAGCAGAAGCGGAGAGAAATATGGCCGCTCTAGAAAGCAGTCAGGCTCCGGGCCAGAGGCTATAGCTCAATTTAAAGCTGCTATACGAGAACTTATTATACAAAAAGTTTAAAGCATCAGATTAAACAAAAGCATTTAACTCATTCTCAGATGGTCATTAGTGGTGTTTGCTAAAGAAAAGCACGACTATTGCTATTGCTCACACGGGTTAGGGATTTATAACAAGCTTTAAATCCAAAGTAATACATTTAAGAGTATAACTCATCCCGCACTGTTTGTAGTATTAAAACGAGTGAGACCTCAATTCATGTGACGGGGAAGTGTGATAGTGTTATACGATCAGTAAATCAGAAATGTAAAACTGACGTATGACTTAAAGCATTGGAATAAGGAATCAGTTTTACCCAATAACAAATGATGCGAAAAATGCGATTCTGTTTTGATCAGTTTCTCAGACTATGAAACTACTACAAACTTAAGTAAAACGTTCTAAAAAAAATTAAAGATCACCTTAGGCTTTCTTAGCATTGGACCATCTACAGGAATGATTTACCTTAAAATAGACTAAAGAGAGACTTCATCTAGTAGATAACAAAACTATTTGGACACTTATGCCTTCTTAAAGCTTGTAGAGGGATCTCCATATTTCCTAGTTTTTCATTTTTGCCACAAATCATTATTATTAACTTTTTTTTTTGTCTCTGGGTTTTGCAAACATATCAAACGTTTAAAAAGTGCTTGTCAACTTTGACAACACCGTATTTATTTATTTACAAAGTACAGTGCATTTCTGAATTTCCTGAAAAACAGCGAATTTGACATCAAAGGTTTTGTAAGGACGGCAATGATATCAAAGAGCAATCCGCAAAATGAATAAATCATAATTTAGAATTGACTTTAATTCAACTGGTCCTATATGGTCTAGTTTTTGGTATAAATGTCCCCTCAAGTTCACACGGATGTCCTACCAGAAGATCCACATGTGTAACTCATCACATTAACTATGGACTTAAACAGGGCTTTGTCAACCACACACGGCCAAGTTTACACTCTCGGAGCGGTTTTCCTCTCACATTGGCAAAGAAGAAGATCACACACGCACCACAGCTAATAAACTCAAGTAAAAGCTAAGAAAACTTTCTTGGCCAGGCATAAGAGCTACTTTAAAAAGGGAGCTGAAAATGGGTGATAAGCTTGATGAAAATGCACGTGGAGTTGGTTTAGAACTAGCTTTAGTTCATCAACATCACAAATGTTTCATGAAGAGAGACCGAAAACCAGATTTAGCTAACATTCACAAGGCAGCGTTGGAGACTGACAACATTATTTACAAGGTTTACAAAAATGTGCGACCCCTGAATCATCTGGTTTATATACCTTACAGAAGCGGCTTGAATGCGGTCTGAACATTTTCTATTTTCTGAGTAATGTCTTTGACAATAACAGATAGTAAATATCAAAGATGGAAACTTCCACAACACCTGAAAGCCCTAATAATTTAAAGGAGACAATTCAGAGATGAAATGCAAACTGTCATTTTACCTAACAGAGTATGAACAGAATCCTTTTTAATACAATACAACACAACTATATTGGTCTCGTGTGATTTTAAGAAACAAATACTTGGAGCAAAAGTTTATTTACATTATTTATTTCTGACAGTGAGTGAAATATTTGCTTTGACTCTTATTGTCAGCAGGTATCACTAAAACCGAACAACGTGAAAAAAGTCTAAACCGAAGAGGGACCATCATCCAAACCCTTTTAAAAAAAGTTATGCTTTAAAAGTTGCATATTTAAAACAACTGGCTTTCAGTAAAAGCACATCTGCCACATCAAGCGTTCATTTAGAAAGGCAATAAAAGAAACAGTTGATATTATATGAAGTTTTGATCGTATAAAATGTTATAAAACAAGTAAGCAAGAAAGGCCATAGGCTATGGTTTAGCTTTAGTTTGAACAAATTTCTCTTCTCTGTAAAATTGTTTAAACATTGTATATGTTTATGCAATTCCATCTAAATTTTCCCATCTATATTTTCTTTGCACTTAGCATGTTAACTAAACAGTTCAAAATCCTTAACAATAAGACAGTGTTTTTCCATGCATCATTAGATAATGATAACCGTCAGCGACAAAATTACACAGCATGTGCTTCTATAATGTCACACCTTCAGACAGAAAACAAACTCCTAAAACAGTCATTAGGAACAAAGCAAATATTTCAAAAAACATTGCAGAACAAAGGATTATCAGAAACTGTAAGCTAAACCTGAGCGACAAAGACGCATTTGTATGGAGTCGTATCTTATTTTATATATTGTTTAAGAACCATATACATATCTATAGAGACTACTGAACCAACAAATAAAACATTTAGCAATTTTGAAATTTCTACAACTTTTTTAACCTAAACAGACAATGTAGACGTAAAACCCTGTCAAGCAGTTTTGCTGAAATTCAGATATGAGCCACATAAAAAGAAATATGTGAAATATCTAAGCTAATAAAAACATAACGCTTCCTTATGTTCATTACAAGGTCATTATACAAATCTGAAGACATAGTTAAGTACATTATATTGCATTTCTATCAACAGATTCTCCAAAATATTTGTACGCACTGGACCTTTCAGTATCTAAAGACGTGCCTTTACAAACCTGAATAGGGAACACTAGGTCTGGTCTGTTATTGTGAGAAACAGAAAGACACACACACACACACACACTGTGGAAAAGAGAAAGAACAGAAAGTGTTCCAGATGTGCACCAAGTGCTGACTGCCACAAAGCTACAAAGTAAAGTATAAGGAATATGGTATTAATATTCCCACTCCAACCACTTCAGGCAAAGTGGTTCATACTGTATATAGCTGCATTAAACCCCACACTGAAAGTTCACCTGGGGAAAGCTGAATATGAAAACACAAAAACATCTCCACCCGTTTCAGATGCTTTCATACAAATGTCTCTACAAGAGACAGGGCAAGAACAATAAATGTCTTGGGAAGCTCATATATTTGTGAGTGGCATTCAATCTGCTGTTATGTCCAGTAATGCGATACAGGAAAAAGCTCAGGAACGAATTAGTGTGATTGAGAAATAAATGATCCGGGTTCAGCGGCTTTGCCGGGACGATGGGCAATCGAAAAGCTTTCTGCTGCTGTCAGATACGCTAATGACCAAATTAAAGCCATGTCAAATGTGGTTTATATCAGGACGACAGACATGGCCACGCGGCTGCCAAACGAAACGCCTTCAGCGACAGTCTTAAGATCCACGGCCTTCTGGAACGCCGGGAAAGGGTCCAAAATGTGCGGTTGCACTTTTTGTGAAAGGTTCAAACTGAAATGGGAAAATAAATCATCATTTAGTAAACTAACATACAATATAAATCTATTTATGGAAACACCATTGACTGTTTCATCGGACGCGCGTGCCTAGCATGCAGTTAACATCCTGTCTATGCTTGTTGATCGGCCTGGCTAGTGTCTAGTAAAATTACTATTTATATTTAATTTAATTTAGTTAGTATTCATTTATGTTTTATTATATAATAATTATATCAAATAAACGATTCGCTGAATTTTGTTGTGTGTCAATTTGATTAAATCAACTATTTGTTGAATGGGTTCTGTAGTTTTGTCACATTTAAAGAATCCGTATTCTGTGTCGGTCATCGTATCGGACGATACCGCTTCTAAAGATCGGTGATCGTCCCAGAAGTGCTGATCGGAGCACCCTTCATTTTTTTTCCACTTAAAATGGCAAGGATGTAAAATGTACTTTTTGACAAAAATGTAATGCAGGTTTAAAAAGACACGAGAGTGATGTATTCAATTTTGGGTGAACCGAACAAGAATGATGTTCATTGTGACCAGAGTTCAGTAAAAACAAACAGGACTCTGTGATAAAAGGCTGAGCAATGGTAACCCACATCTTTAGTGGTCACAATGAGGTAGTATCTCCAAAAAAACTCAGCTATGTAAAGCTTCACAAAAGTGCTTTTGAACAGGCAATCGAGGGATGGTTGTGCCGTGCCATAAAACTGCCTTTGTGTGCTATTAGCTGGGCTTCATTCAGGTAGTGAGGATGGCTCTCCAAGGCCCCATCCTCCATCCATCCACATATCAGTATTTGTAAATGAGACATGGTCTGTGAAAATCCGCTGTTGTAATTTACTGTTTGGTACAAAACGAAAACACACTACATAAAGTAAAGGAAAATCGGTGAAAATAAAACATTTATATTTTTAGGATAAGGTTATGTCAAAGACTGAAATCAATGTTTAGTACGCCAAAATTCTGTTTTTTATGCAAACAATAAAACGTATTTAAAATAAATTTATTTAAAATTGAACACTGTATCTCAAAATCAACACACATAATTAACACATAAACACTTTTTATGGTTATGACTACTTTGATGCTTCTAATCTGATTTTATCAGACTATTTAACTTAAGCTTGATCATATATAAAAAGTACACTAGGCCTAACGGATAGTAATAAATCTTGCGGTCCCCTCACTGATTAGCTTTATAGTTGGAGACCCAGCTGATACAAGAAATACTTCACAAAACAATAAATTGACCCTTTCGAAACCTTTCAATAGGCCATAGCAGTGGTGCGTGTGGTTTCCCTCAATTTGCTGCATGACACATCCAAGGCTAAAGTTTAATGCATCTGGCTTCAGTTACCCGTGCTCTTGGTGAGCATCAATGACACCCTTCCATGTGCCCTCACACACTCTCTGAACAATCTGTCACATGGCTTAGGCCTCCATACCGAGAGCAGAACCAGAGGAAACGACAGCAGCACCGAAGCTTTTGGCTCAATGATCTCTGCTCTGGGTTTTCACTGGTCATTTTTCCCAAACGATGACCTAATTTCCAACTTCATAAAACATTACCCATCAGAACGTGCCGTTGCATTTCACGGTGCAGTGGGACCAAAGTCTGAAAGTCTCGCTTCAGTCAGGTAAAAAAAAAAACATATGCTCTCAATTACAGCAATGGGATTCAATGTTCTGGAGGTGTCAGATGTACCAGAAACCAGATGGAATATAATTGTCATAACTACAACAAAGCAATGGAAATGGTGATTGATGTGATAAGTCTGTTAGATTATAAAAAATGTAAATTACTTTATCTTTATGAGTATACTGTTCAAGACATATTCATAATGTGCAGTGTTTGTGACCTTTCACCAAACTCATTAAAAATATACAATATGTTATTTCTGCAGAGCTTGAAGCCAAGAAAGGAATTGCTAAAATAAGTTTTCTAAACTATTACAGTAGTCTTTTCCTAACCTCACATCATTGAGCCAGAAGTATTAAAAGCATAACAAATTAATAATATTTACTCTTTTTTTCACAAAATTCACTTACAAATAACGTATATTTAGTGATGCACATTAAGCTGATACAAGCTGAGTATTTTAAAATCAAATAAATTATACCAACGATAGCCAAAATAAACAAAATAAAAGCATCTTATCTGCCCAAAAAAATACTGATTCCCATCTACCACATCATTTAGTCTCTTAAAATAGATTCATGCACTCTACCTTCATTAAAGCAAATAAACAAGCCTCGTTTAAATCAATTACTTTCTCATTTCCTATATTGGAACGATGGATAAACAATCATGAAACGTTGCAAGTGGAATAAATAATCCAAGTTAATGATAGCTGGCACAATGCACTCCCATAAAACAGAAGCAAGCACACCAGTTAGATAACCAAACTGCAGACTAGAAAAAGTCAACAATTACATACAACAAGGACAACAGCATCATAAGATTTAAGATGCCAGGAAGGACTGTAGATTTAAAAGACTAGTATGTGACTTGTTGCATTCTATTTCGGATAAAATGAGTATAAATGCACACACATTTAAAAGGACATGAGCCATATCTAACAACCAGAATAGGTCAAATATACAAGTCAAAGCAATCCATACAATTGCTTTCAAATGGCAGTCTGCATTATCACTCTATAGGGAACACTTAAAGCGGTACTTCAGGCTTGAATAAAATTTCCCCATGTTACACTCACCCTCGAGACATCCAAAATGAATGTGACTTTCTGCTTGAAGAACAATGCAGTCGGAGTTATAATACCATGTATCCTTTTTCTTCCAAGGGGTAGAATGAGAGTGAATGGGGGCAATTTTTTGAAGCTCCAAAAAGTGCATCCATGGATCAAAGAACGGCTCGACACGGCTCGGTGGTCTTAACAAAGGTCTTCTGTAGCTAATCGATGCGTTTGTTTAAGAGAAAAATCCATATTGACAACACTATTATGTAACAATAATGTCTAACATCCACTGCCGTTGGTGACGAAAGCTCCGGCCCAGAGGAGGCGGTGTTTCTATTGGCTGAAAACGTTGTGTTCGTCACAGGAACTTAAGACACGCGTCGTCATTTGCAAAAACAACATCTCGTTCGCGGATGTAAGACATTATCGTTAATAGCATTGTCAATATGGATATTTCTCTAAAATAAATGCATTCAGAAAACCTTTGTTAAGACAACAGAGCCATGTTGAACCGTTCCTTGATCCATGGATACACTTTTTGGAGCTTTAAAAAATTGCCCCCCCATTCACTCCCATTCTACCACTTGGAAGTAAAAGGATCCGTGGTATTATTACTGCGACTGCATTATTCTTCAGAAACAACTGACTGGATGTCAGAAAGTCACATTCACTTAGGATGCCTTGAGGGTAGGTAAAACATGGGAACATTCAGATTCAGGCCTGAAGTACCGCTTAAACATGTGGACAATGTCTGTCAGAGATTTTAATAAGCAGAGAACTACATTGCACATACGCTAAATAACATACTTGAAACAGCGTTGCATGTAAACAAAATGCCATAAACCACATCGCATTGGCAACCTATCCTCCCAAAACACATATATCCAAGTCACATCTCGGAAATCCATGCAGAACTTCAATGTACGATCTTCAAGAAACCGAAAGACTGCTCTGAATTGTGCTGATCTTGTTCATTCATAGAGAGAACTGACACGCTCTGCTCTTCAAAATAGAACGACTGTAAACAACAGCATGCCGTCAAGTCAGTGTCAAAATATAGACACAGAACGCTCTTGCCATATATCTATAATCATAACCAAGCAACAACACAGAGATATACGAGAAGGTCAAGAAAACAAGGAAGCGTGGCGAACAGGGACCATAAAATGATCTCACATTGCTGTTTAGGATGACATTTAGGAGCAAGGGAACCAGAATTTCGTATATTTTATGACGACATCCATTGAAGTCCAAAGGTCCGTCAGGTGGACCTATAGCTCTGTCTAAAAGCCTAGTGAGCTGCCTATCTAGACTACATCATGTGTTACCAACTCAAAGGGTATTGTGTCTCAAAAACAAAGGCTGAATTGCATTTGCATCCCTGTCTACATGTCACATCATCAATGGCGGTGATGTGACACCTTTTACGCCATGTGGGCTGAGTCTGGCTTTTATGCCACAAGCTGAGCTTTCTTCTCTTTCCGCTAAGTCACGGCTTGAACTTGCCAGTCAATGTGATCCCAAGGCCAGAGACAGAGCAACTCTTGTTTCTGTTCGTCTTTGGTAATCTCTCCCTGAATTGAACAGCCTGGCACTGGGCAAATGTGCCAATGAGGTCAAAGAGAGCACACAACTGTTGATTTAACACACAGCTCTGTCAACGTCAGTATATGTTTGTATCCACGAGAGCGCGTGGAGGATTGGACATCTACAGATAATGAGAACGTTCACGAACAACAGGTTGGAAAAATAGAGCAATTAGGCATGACGAGTTAGAACCGACGATTTGAAAACAAAACAAAGACCGCAGATGTCCAAGTTACATCTATCCAAAATGGTAAATCACAAAGCAAACAAGCGTTCGATTGTGGACCCCGGTGGGCTTTAAACTGAGAATGCACAATGGAAAGCTTTGAAGCTTGTTATATTGACTTTGTAATAGCTCAAAGTGATAAAATTCCAATAAAGGTTGTGGAACAATGAGACCCAGCTGAACGGTATTTAGACCAAGTTCAGTACTAACGTGGTGTGGTGGTTTTAATTAGACTAAAACAGAGAAGATGAAACTGATGGGAGGGACATGCAAGCCATGTAAGCCATGTGTCCTTCCTGCAATGTGCAGGATATTACCACACGTTTCCAGAAGGCCTTAGAAAACAGCGACCATGGTTTGCCAGGCAGGATGCAGAAGTGGAATGTGGGGTCAGGGTCAAATGGATTCATGCTGAACGCAAACACAACAATCATGTCTGAGACCACAGAGACAAAGACGGCAGTAAAATACAGAGGGAGGCTGTTTACGCAAGCCCTATAATGTACATCTCAGAAAGTTAAAGGGGCATCAGATAACCAGTTCTTAAAACAAGGAGCCATTAATGTGCTCTGACGTCTACCAAAATATAAATGTTAAATAAAATCCCACTTTTAATTTTTAAGCCAATCATGTGATCTGGGTAAATTGGTGTTTTGATCAAGCATGTGACAGCTGAAATTGATTGTCTCCACCAGCCACTTCCGTGCATATTGATCTCTTCTCAGCTGTCGTCTCACAAAGAGCTCTGAATTTAAGCTTTGATTCCTGAAATACCTCCACGTCTGAGCTTTGACATTCCTTCACCATATCCATCCAATACATCAGCCTCTTACAACTCTATTTGCACCAACTCTATGCAACAGTTATTTATTGTTTTGTTTTTTGCGTTGAACTTTTGATAACTTTCGATATGATGCGTAACAGATATAGTTCATGCAAATCCAAATGAACATACGGTGGGGTGCAGAAGACTGAAAAAAATCAAGGATTTTAAAATAAAGTTAAAAATTTTAGCATTTCTAAAACTTGAAAAAACATTATTTAGTACTCGGTCAACAATCAAATAAGCAAAATGAGCAAAATGAACATGTGAAATTAAAAACCAATACATTCATATGAAACTTTTCACATTGTTATTTGAATAAATGCATTAAACTGTATCAAGTTAAAAAACAGCATATAAGTGCTGGTCTCAACACCAGCAAGTTTAAGCTCTTTTTGAATGAAAGGTCGAACTTGACACTTGTACTTTAATGTAAACGAATGGTCTCTAAAGTATTGTATTATGTACAAGAACACATTATAAGACATTATGTTACATGTACATTTGACTAATGTTTAACGAATAGTATGCATGAAACAAAAATATTTGAATGTAAGAGTAAACAACAGAAGGTATAACAACACAACACAAAACAAATTCAACATGAAACAACTTAAAGCGACATCGGTTCCTTCTCATTCAGCGAATAGAGGTCAAACATGAATGAGTTTTAATAAACTTTCTCTTACCTGGACTGTAATCCTGTAAGTGTCAAACACACACCGACTCCAAAGCAAAGTTTGGCGTTTGTAAAAGTCTGTCTGACTCTCCCTGCGCACCAGATGCTTCCGATTCAGCTTTGCATTCCGCAATGCGACTTTCATAAAGCATAAATCTGATTCAGACATAAATCGGACTGTGTAGCCAATCTCTAAGCCCCTCACGGCTCTTGCGGGGTGATATGGGGACTGATGAGTAGTGTGAAAGCGGAAATACGGGGCTGCGGATGAGAGTGGATCAGCGACTCCTACAGGCGACACTGGTGAACAGTTTCAATTTTTGTGATGAATAAAACTATAAATGACATGTGTAAATGAAACAGAAAAGAAAGAGGTATGACATGCGTAGATAAAAGAGAAAATCAAAGAGTTTTTACGTGTCATATTCATTACTTCAATCATTTATATTCCTATTATAAAATGTGGTTGTAATGCCATGCAAAAGTGCGTTGCCTTAAAGCAATCGCATTGAGACACTGCAGTCATTTTTATCCAAAGCAAGCTTTATTAACCATTATATATTTGATGTATAGCAAAGCTCAAAGTAACCCATGACGTTTGCAATGGACGATGATGTCCAGAGATGCAGGAACATGTGGTGCTCAGTGGTTTCTCTTTCATAGCTCTGGACATTTAAGCAAGCATACTCTTAGTAATACAGTATTTGGCATGCTTAAAGGGACATTATTTGGCATGCGATGAACACAGAGAAAGATATTTGGAAGAATGCTTGTAACCAAACAGTCCTTGGCCACCGATGAGTGACAGGACATACTTTATGTATCATCTGTATGTATGTATTTTATGTATTATGTATCAGCAAATCCAAACAGAGTTTCACACCTGGAAGAGAGGATGGAAACTGAACTCAATTACCTGCCTCATTTCAGATCTATTACTGTAAACACACCTGTACGGACCTGAAAAGAACAAGAATATAACCAAATAATGAAAATCATAACATTATTTAGGCACATTCGTGTAGTTCAAAACCCATATTTACTTTCAGAATTTCCAAGTTTCCATTTTCAATATAATGAAAGAAGGGACAGTTATGGTTACTATTCACTCTCATTGTGTGTAAAAGAAGCATTCGGAGAGCAAACTCCAAACCGGTCTAAAACATGATGATAGAAAGGATGAAACAGATTGCAGAAAATACCTTTTAAGAGACATGGGAAACACTATAAACATGAACAATCACATGCAATAATTAAAGTGTTTATATGATGGATTCAGTCTGATTGTGTCTTTTGAGAAAGGCGTCAAGCTTAGGGCACCAATGACATATAAATCCATTCTCTCTATAGTGTCTCTATAACATCAGATGGGGTGTGATTGGTTTAATCAGCACCAATCAGACTCGGCACACAAATCTGCATCCCATCATTATCCACTGACGGTGTGTTTGTTGTTGGAGAAGCTGGGCCTCTATTGTAGATGGTGTGGCTCAGGTGGAAGGTGTCTTCTGTCTCTGCGTCTGCCAACAGATATAACCGGAAAGTTTACATATACTCCATTCACTTAACATCCCATTACTCAGCTAGTGAAAGAAAATGCACATGAGGCTGAGATATAGGGGGAAACATAATGGTTAGTTAATGTGATATTGTGCCAGGCGGCGTTCGCTATATGTTTTCACCCTTTATTAAATTCCAGCGTATTAATTTATTGTGTCTCTTTAAAAGGGCAATTAAATAACTTTTTAATAAGCTTACTGTCTGCTGATTGATATAATAAATATACCATGTATGGTTTTTGGTTTAAATGCAAAGAATGTTTGCCACTTACCATAATTTACAGTGTACAAGCATTGAACCTGTTACTTCGATTTTTCTATAATAGTCAACTTGAAGGATTTTCCAAACTGGTTTGGTGCTGGTCTAGATGAGGGACAATCACAACCACGCTACTGAAGCACAACAAAATAATATAATCTATCCAATACCCCGATTGTGTACACAAAACCACTGAGACACTCAAGATATATTTTGTGTTCCACAGTAGAATGACATGAAGGTGAGTAAATAAAACAAACCATTGCAGTCGCAATGCGAGGTTGATCCAGGGGATCCACAAAATAAATATATATGTTAAAGATGAGGTAACACACGCAGTTTCTGCCAATCTCATGAATCATGAGTAAAATGCTAAGTATTGTACATTCAAAAAGTTTTCAGTTTGATCAAATTTATAAAAGAGAGATACAGCTGTATGGTTATTTCCGGAAGACATACTGCTGGAGGGGGACGGAACTACAGCTCAAGCTTCATCATCGCATTATCCGTTTGTTTTGTTTCAATTATGCACGTACTGGAACGTTTGGCCGATTTCCAAAAAGACACAGACGAATGACTTAGTTTGACTTACTCTGTGCGGTTCATGTCTGACATCTTTTAGCACTATGAGAGCACGGTATCTATCAGTTTCAAATGGTCTCCAAAATAAGTGAAGAGGCATTGATGGGCATGCTCTCTCAAACTGGATGGATGACGCGTGTGTCACGAAATGGTTTGGACAGAACCCAGATGCAGGCAGACGAATGGTAAATGTAAAACGTTTATTAAATCAAAGACCCACAATGGGGAAAAACAAGCACAAAAACATACTGACCCAAAAACACTAACAAAACAAACACCTTCCACGAAGGGAAAAACAAGGTCTATATAAAAGAGAAATAATAAGTCTACAAACTGGAACTGGAACAACATGTAATCCAAAGACAAGACTTCCGCGTTGAGCATGACCATTAGACAATGCACCGACACTGAACAGAGGGAAACTAAGACTATATAAAGGGAGACACTAACGAGGAGTGATTACATGGGGAGAGTGGTGACAGGTGATTGGAATGAAACCATAACGAGAGTGAAACAACTAACCAGGTGATGGGAATAAAACCCTAATTAAAGTGAAACACCAAACAGACGATGGGAATGAAACCCTTAAGAAATTACAGGAGATAGGAGGGTGGGGCTGAGAGACATAACAGGAAGACACGTGGCATCAAGTAACAACATAAAGCCACATGTCTCCACACATAACACAACAGAAACCCGAAAGACGTGGTAATGTCATGACTCTGCCCAGGGAGCTTGAAACCTCGAGACAGGAAGGACAGAGTCCTAACAGCGTGCTCTTCATGCTCTTTCGCTCGGTGGATGACGCGTGGGTGTGCATTTACAGGAGAATTGTCCAATAAGTGACTAAGAACCCTTGTTATGAAACGAGAATCCATGTTCCTTAAAAAAATTCCCAATCCTTTACGAACCCTGTCGTAGGGAATCGAGCAGACAGACGCTACGTCATAAATTCAACTCGTCGTTTGACAAGTTGACAAGTTGACCTCTTTAAGCTTGAGAAGCCAGCACGTTTGACAGTGTTAAGAAGTCAGAATGCATGAAATAGCTGTTTACCCCACCTTTAATATGATAAAGAATAAATCAAATTGGAAAAAAATATAAATAAAAACAATAAAATGCAACTCATCATGCTAATTCTCAAAATGTTTCATAGTCTCTTAATTATATACCGTTTTTCATGCATTTCATTTTTAAAAGTACTATTAAATATAAAAATGTATAAAGTGTTTATGTAAGTACAACGCTTCGAATGAAATTACATGTATTTCTGATGCCTGTCCTTTGTCATAAACTCAGTAATCTACATAGAAACATAAATTAAAATTTTTAGACAATTATTTTAACAGTCAGTACTATTAATATACATCCCATGTATCGCTTATGTTAATATAAATCGCAACAATGCAACTTCATAACTATATTTCTTCACTAACCACTGCCTAAATATATGTACGTGCAACAGTACACAATTGTGAAAAGCACTGTTTGAATAAAATTTAATTTAACTGAATGAACTGTAGTTGCTTTAGATAAAGTGTCTGCAAAACGCATATACTGAATGTAAAAAATTATACTTACCCTTTTATTGCAAATTTAACCACCATGTTATAAAATTACATCACAACTATCACCTCAGTCACATCGTTCGATGTCTCTAATGTCAGTATTGGTGAACATTTAACTAATCTTCTGACCACACAGCGGCCATGTGTTTGGAATGGAATAATCTTGCGGTTCCACACCAGGCCTCAGTTAAACACCATATATAAGACGTGCTAAAATCTGCAGCAGCAACTGTTGATTTCACAGCCGTCCCAATGCTCGCAGGGATTCTTTTTAAGCCGGTCAAATGGCTCCCTGAATCAGTTTGGCCATATTAAATTACATGGTCAGATTGCTCCATTTCCCTGGTTTTAACATTGAGATTTGTGAACAACGGGTGCCTGTTCATTTGACGCTCGAGCTAATACGCTGCTGTTAAAAGCATTAGGCTGATACTCAAGTCACACATTAACATTCGATTGACTGACTCTTTGGGTGCAGGCGCTGATATTGTGAATGGCGAATTCCTTCCACTGTTCCATGCAGGATGACCGAAGAGAAATGAGCGTGATGAATAACAATAAACATTATTACAACCCTAAGAAATGTAGAAATCACAATCTTAGATCCATGACATAAAATTAAACAAGATGGCTGTAATCATAGCCCACTGGACATCTCTGTTGACCTTGTCCTACAAAACTGTCATGAGACCGGAGACAAGGCCCTGGGTGGATCATTACGGCCCAGCATGTAGAACATTAAGACTGAATGAGGTGAGAGGTTTCTGGGGTGAGAAGGAACAATGGCCATTCCGGAGTAGGGAAATGATCTGGAGGTCACATTCACACACCTGCATTAGGTGGGCACATTGGCGTTTTAGAGACCTTGGGGTGGTTAAATAGTTTCATTCTGTGCTTATCTCAAACTAAACGTGATTTTATTGGCATAGTTCGTGGCTAGATGTGTGAGTATAGTCTGTAATTGCTCTACTAAGGAGACCATTAGTATGAGAAATGCCCTCATAAGATACCAAGGCATTTACCTCAGGGGTTATACAATTTCTCTGGGATTGCTACTACAGATGGTCAGTATTTATGGCGGTTTTCTTTAAATCTAAAAAACATTTAATCATACAACTTAAAATTACAGTGCAGATGCTTTACTGTTTTTCCTGAACCTTTTTTAATTTTGCCCTTATTGCAGACAGTTATTTGGAAAAAGGTGATGGCAGAGTTAAAATGATGCAATTGCATTTTACATGAAGATTGCACCAGCCTACACGCAAATACTTCACAAAAATAATTAAACTTTTTAAACTTTTCAAATGTGCCAATATACTTGACAAATATGCTGCTGTGTGAAAACGGGGAAACATAAATAATTTTATTGGTTAAAAGTAACAGCAAAATGGCTGCAGAAGTTTTTTCTAAAGTAAACTTTTTTAGCAAATGTCACATTTAATATTTCTGTGATGGTGTGATATTTTTATCTAATGCAATAACATTCATACATTCTTAACTGAGGCTAAAATCTCCAAATAGAGCAACTTTTTGGCTAATGTCTAATTTCTATATATGCATATACATATACTATATATATATATATATATGTCTTTGTCATAGTGGCCGAATAAAAGCAATACGACGGCATGTGTAGCTTTACCACTTTAACAGCCACTCCGCGTAGCTCAAGAGTTCTAAGGGTTACATTTTCATTGCCTTCACAGTCCCTTAATAAATTCCACACTTGTGTATTTGCCCCCCATAATGGCGCAAATAAAAAACTTTATTACACTGATTTATTCCACATCAAGTTTTATTTCATTTATTAAAATGTATATATATATATATATGTATGTATATATACATGTGTATATATATATATATATATATATATATAGCCTATATATATATATATATATATAATGCAAACAACAAGAGAGTGTGGAAGTGTCTCCTGCAATTAAAAACAAATCATAATGAAGTTTGCACAAGCACACATTTGATCAATTAACCACATGGGGTAATGTAAACACACACGGTGATTGAAAACAATAAACACATGGTTTTGTCATAACCTTTCACAGCAATAAACAAACTTTGATAAAATGACAAAAGGGAAAGAAGCAAAGAACCAAACTGATAGATCTAGAAGTCTTCTGAAGATGTGTTTGTGTTTGACTGGGGATAAAACTGTTTATTCGCTCAGACTGTAAATTGTAATTAGAAGCTTAGCATGACAAAACTAGTAGTGTTCACCAAACTACCGCAATGAAAATCTGGGATTTAAAAACAATAATAAACCTAGAAATGACATGCATTAAACAAAATGTTATTTTAATATTAGAAACTTAAAATGAACAATAAATAGTTAGGTTTCTAGGTCCCTATTGAAACTTTTTAGTTAAGGTCTTGCTGTAACAAAGCACACAAAATGCTCTTTGCCACTTTCTAAAATCACATTGTGATAAAATGAATCAATTCGGATTTTAATCTTTGGCAATGGACGAAGCAAATACAATGAGATTCTTTAAGTTAACGTTCTGAACTAAAAATGTCTTTTGTTCAAAACATCATTTGTAATGGAAAAAGAATTTCAAAGCAGTCTCACACTTGTCAACTCCTCTCTCTCTTCTGCGGTACAGATACATTTGCACAGAAAAGTAGTTCATTTTCATGAATTAGAAGTTCATGGAAGTCCATGAACAGAACAGAAAAGGCTGGGAACTGACAAGAAATTCAATCCCCAGGAAAAGCGTGTCCCCACATTTCCATGCGGGCATTAGGAGCTCTGTGTTGAACACAATCTGCTCACCAGAGCTGTGAAAACCTGAGACCCTGTAAAACGAAGTGGGCTGGTCACGACAATGACTGTTAACAACCTGCAAGCTTGCATGTTATGGCTACCATGGGGACAAGAAGGAGTTATTCCTGTAGCGCTGTTGTAATTTGGTAGGTTTGGAGAAGGACGAGCTTTGCATGTGTTTAACAGAGTGAAAAATGAAGTGTAAAAACAGAGAAATCATGAGCTGGACTTGATCTTAAAATGTTGCACAGAACCGTTGAAGAGCATCTATTTCAAGGACTAAATATTATTGTGCTGCCAGTTCGCCACATGCCTGAAAAATGAATCATGTGCAGTTATATCAGATATGTTTCTGCTAAACCATGTTTGAATATAATAATCTGATTTCACCATTTCAGTGTTCTCTATTTGGGAGAAAAACAAGTTCAAATATTTTCTTTTCTCTTGAGAAATATAATTCTGTTTCACACGAGGCGTATTGCAAGTACGACAGTGAAAATCTAACAGCATGAGCCATCTGGACTTCACTGCTGTACCTTGGCAGACGTACATGGTTGATAGCAGAGCGTAAACATACAGTAGTGTATATATATAGGCAATAATGAGCTGTGTTAGACAGCCAAAGGAGTGTCATTGTTACAGATGGCTTCATAAGATAATGATGCCTTGAATCTACTTTTAGCTCTGTTGGCATAAAACAGCCAAATGGTTCAGCTCACTTAATGAAACGGTTCATGGTTCTCAAAAATGTGCTGAAAATAGAACACACAATTTACGTGTCGTGTAAGGCAGATATAAGTACGCTTCATATTCAAAATGCAGTAATTAGGCTATGAAGTGTGGAAATGGTTCAAATAATTGGTGGAGAACATTGAACTTTTCTCTACACAATTTTTAAAGCAACTACATTTCTTATAGAGAGTAAAACTTTTAATTAGGAAAAAATCTGTGAACCTTTAACTTTAAATGGGCAAAGTAACAAAGTCATTACTAAAAAAGTACAGTTTACGAGTTCGCTTTGCAGATGTTAAGGGGGATGGATAGAATGCGTAGTTGGCGTGCTGTCCCAGGGAGGGAGCTCCTAGCTCGGTTGATCCTGCCACCCACCCTTTGTCTGGGGAGAGGGCCTGTATGGTCGATAGTCGTTACCCATATTATGCTTTGGTAAAAACGTGCTGAAGGTGAGGAGTCGGGGTGGAGGAGGGATGCTGCGAAAATGTAGAGAGAACGCAGGAAAGGCTTCTCGTCTATTTGTAAGGGTTTTCTCCCGAGCTGATTGGATGACTGGTGAGGTTAGTCATTGCAAACCAGACGGGTTAATTATCCGCACCTGCTCCTCCCAATCGTTGTTAATAAAACATCATTTTGAGTGAAAAATGTGGAGATGTACACTCACTGGCCACTTTATTAGGTACACCTTACTAGTACCGGGTTGGACCCCCTTTTGCCTTCAGAACTGTCTTAATCCTTCGTGGCATAGAACAAGGTACTGGAAACATTCCTCAGAGATTTTGGTCCATATTGACATGATAGCATCACGCAGTTGCTGCAGATTTGTCGGCTGCACATCCATGATGTGAATCTCCCGTTCCACCACATCCCAAAGATGCTCTATTGGATTGAGATCTGGTGACTGTGGAGGCCATTTGAGTACAGTGAACTCATTGTCATGTTCAAGAAACCAGTCTGAGATGATTCGTGCTTTATGACATGGCGCTGGAAGAAGCCATCAGAAGATGGGTACACTGTGGTCGTAATTTTCCAATCTTCTATTGTCCAATTTTGGTGAGCCTGTGCAAATTGTAGCCTCAGTTTCCTGTTTTTAGCTGTCAGGAGTGGCACCCGGTGTGGTCTTCTGCTGCTGTAGCCCATCCGCCTCAAGGTTCAACATGTTGTGCATTCAGAGATGCTCTTCTGCATACCTCGGTTGTAACGAGTGGTTATTTCAGTAACTGTTGTCTTTCTACCAGCTCAAACCAGTCTGGCCATTCTATCAAATTGGTCAAATTGGTCTGTCAAATCAGGCTTTTTCAAACTCTGGGTCGGGGTCACGTCACCTGGCTGCTTTAACACAAAAAACAAAACAGCTTAGTACAATGAATGAACATCAATGGTAATGGTTTTGATATCCAACCATATACTGTATATCAGTATTTAATTTTGCATATTTAATGCATACAATGACATGGAAAGTATAACTTCTCTCGACTATAAAAGAGTATACTGTACATTTTATAGGTTCAGTGTATGGAATTTAGCGGCATCTAGAGTTGAGGTTGCGAATTTGCAACCAAGGGCCCATTCCACACCCCCACATCCGAAGCTCTGTAGAATAGTTTGTCACTTTACAGAAACATTGCAAATTCTATGTAAGGCGACCCACGGTGTATAGACTCTTGGAACATGTAGTACTGTCACTGGTAAAACATTCATTAATGAAGAACTGCATTTGGTTTCTCTCTGGATATTTGGTTTCTCTTCACCGGTGTAATGGGTTTTTTGAAGTAACATCTGAGATACAGACAGGAAAGGTCACAAGGACAAACCAATATGCTGTTTCTTATTTACTCTGTATTTTTTGAGGTTGAGGTTGTTTTCAAGAAAAATACACCTGCGTCCTAAAATTCTAAAATAAAAGATGGATTAAAATGTTTCATTAACATTGTCCAACAAACCATCAATTAAAATGGAAAAAAAAGTTGTGGACACACAAGATATAAAGTGAACAAAAGCTCTTTGTAGCATCACATGCTGTCTGAAAATACAAAATGATGTTAAATGAGTATTTAGTAGTTTCTCGCCATAATACAATCATTTGAGACATGTGATAAAAACTGTTCAAAAGAACAAATGGCAGCATGACTAGCAAATCCATAACAGGCCACATGGCTTCTCTCTAACATTACTTAACTGTGTTATTTTTCCCTTTGAAATTTAACAGCAATGTTTCTTCAAAACATATGCAGCAATACTTCATATGCAAACCAGACCTCTTACATTTTATAGTTAAAACTAAATATAAATGAACAGAACCCATGTTTTAATTATTATTTAGTTATAGAAAATGAAATATATATTGAACACCATAGAATCAACCACTAGCAATGCACTAAAGGCCTCTAAAAATGCTTTAGCAACTGCATAGCAACACCCTGGAAAGCCTCCACTACACCAAGCACCATTTTCTTCAATAATGTAAAACATACTGAAGTCAAACCGAACCAAGGAAACCATTTCAACATCTCTGAGGGTCAAAATGTCAATTCCATTATCTGTCTGACAAAAATATATCGTAATGGTATGAGTGCTTTCTATTTTTTATGCTTGTATCTGATATTGTTCAAATAAAAGGATTTCCGCAAACTAAAGGTTATCGTTGTAGTAAGTTTGACATTTCGAATATGCTTTTTTGTACATTATCCCTTCTATTCAAGTTAATACATTAGCTCTTTTCACATTAGCAATGCAGCAGTCATTCTGTGCTGTGTGTTTTGTCACCGATGAAAAGAAAACAACAACTTTGGAAATAAAAGAAATGACTCGAAACCGAAAGATCAGGCAAAGAATCTTTCAAAGAACTACTCATCAAGTATTATTTAGTCATCCTTACACTGGCTGACAAATCCATTAATATTAACAAAATTGTACTCTCGGAGGGGCAATAATGATGTGGTAAAATTGACCACCGCATTGACTAACAAATTACTGCCTGTTTTTATTTCAAGCCCACAGTCTGTCTCCATTCGATGGAAAATTAGTCTGCGAGTAGTCAATTCGGTACAGCTATTTTCAGTTCCACTAAAGTGCTATCACTAGCTTTATACTCTCTTTGTGCACTTGAAACTCTAAGGGAATTGTCGTACTGAATTATTAAACATTCGTCAGTCTGCTGATTGGTACAGGTATGCAAGACCTTTTCCTCTCACACATCACGATATGTGAAAAGTCACATTTCAAGTGATAGCAATCAAAATTAAGATCGGAGAGCTGATGCCAAAACCCAAAGTAATTCATTTGGACAGAGTCATACATATCTGAGCTGATGTACAGGAAAACATGCAAAGAATTCTTATTCAAGTCCCCGAATAAAATAAACGGCCTCATCTCAGCAGGTCAAAATAGATGAATCCGCCAGGTGCCCAAGGTCTCTGTGACATAATGTAGTGTTAAGCAGTAATAGTGAGTTACACACACGCATGCATGCACACACACACACACACACGGCCTGTGTGTTTTTAGTGACATGTGGAAGCAATCAACACAGGGTCTTTCCTATATAGAGAATTAAGTCTGCGTGTCTTTTTCGCTCTTGTTTTTTTCCTCGTTTAACTCTGTATGTCTCTGTCTTTACTTTATCTGTCATTTATATATCTGTCTGAGGCTGTAGCTGTTCAAAATCACCTTCTCAAATTCTAAGACAAAGACCTAGAGAGATTAATCTTGCAATGCACAAAATCCCAAATCCAATTTTCACTTGTAATGTACAAGTATGCAGATCCATCACGTCAGTGGCATTTGTTAAGGCAAGAGTAACTCATACTTTATCTAAACAATCTCATTTGTAACTATTGAATTTAAGTATGTAACTCGTCCCATAGCATTTGCAATACAGACGTGAATGATACCTCAAACTATGTGAGCTGTTGAGGGGATGTACATCATTACTATGCTCAGATCAAGTGTATATATGCCTGTTGGATGACGAAGGTGGACGGTATATATTTTTTGAGTACAAGTGTGTGAACCTTTTCAGGATGTTTTACATTGGAAACATTTGACTTTATTTTCACTCAAGAAATGTACTTGAAAAATGTGAGAAAATGCGTAAAAGTACTAGAATTTAAAGTATAGAATATATATTATATATAATGTATAAAGCATACAAAATTCATATGAATACAAATATGAAATATAGTGGAGGAAAAATTATGATGTCTGAAATTCTTTATAATGTAGTGAAGTAAAACTTTTCCCTAAAAACAGCAATACTTGAGAAATGTACGAGAATAAAATTTACTATCCACCTCTGCTGAAAGGCGGCATTTCTACTAGTGCGTTTTCCTTTTGCTACAGTTACCCCTGGCATTCACACTACTCTGGAGTTTTCCGACTTTTGGAAACGCTGCAGATTAGTTTGCCTTACTTTTTTTAACGGATGAAAACTGAGACTTTAGAATACGCAGGCGTGGTTGCCCACATTCACTTACTGGTTGGGCCGTCTGTATCATTGCGTTTACTTCCCTAAATCATTAAGCCCCTGTTATATGAGCCACAACGCTACCTGAAGCCTCGCAAGGACCGTGTAAAAAACAAGCTTGTTGAACTTCAAGCTGCGCTGCGTACATGGATCGACGCGGTGACAATTGAGAGCCGTATGCTTTTAAATAGCTCACTCAGCAGTGCGATGTCATCCGTCGATCGGTCTGCGTGGCGCCGAGTGAAATCAAACAAGTCTAATAACATGGATTAACTCATCTAACGTTATCCACGCGAAGACGTCCTTGCTTTTCCTCGCCTTGTACTGGTCTGTCTGTGACTAGTAACCAACTGTCATCAGCGACCCACTTTTGTATGCCCATACAACTGCCCAAACGCATTTAGCAAATGTTTTTATACAAAGCGACATTGCATTATACAATACATATTATTATGTGGGATCTAACCCATGACCTTGCCATTGCTAGTGCCACTCTCTAACCACTGACCTACAGGACCGTGACAACGTGTTGTGTAAAAGCAATAACCACTAACCAGATCACAACACGTTCCACTGAGTTACCTCTATCAACACCAACTCACAAATAGTTGACCAGTTCTTGATGACAGGGTCATTGTTTAAACAGACACACATGTGAACCAATGCTTTTTAAAACTCAATAACAGGGATGAAACTCTATACCCCTGCCCCTAATGCTTCCTACTTTGCAGCGATCTGGTCAGTGTGTCATATGGCAATGATTTGGTTGGAAAGGTTATAACCAAACCAGCCATTTTAATGGTTAAGGTGGCTATGAGCTTAGAAAAGAAGTGACAGAATTTCATGTTCAGTTTTGGAAAAATGTGAAGCAAGTATTGAGTTTTATTCTTCTCTTATCTCCCTTTTGAGACTCCAATGTTTAACTGTCTTAAGTTACTGTCCTCATCCGATGTTAGTGAGTTTCATCTTATTGAAACCATATGGACAAAGGAAAAAAATCAAGTCTTTTCTGCTGTACAAACATTTGTAAATTGTCCATTAGTATAATTTGATGGGGACGCTGAAACAAGATTACAATGGTACCGTAGTTGGGTAATGTTTGTTTAAAAGGCAAATCCATAATTTTCTTTACTGTTTAATTAAAAGCTCGCATTTCAAGCATGCATTTCGTTTCTCATCCTACTGGGAAAAACTCCAAATATACAGTAATTGCATAATAAAGCTATAATAGTGACCTATACTAAATAGTCTTGAAGGAAATTGGCTACAGCAAAGCATCCTACAGAAGAAATGTCTGGTGGTCTCATCCTTTGCTTCTGTATGTCATTCATTTAGCCCTGCATCTGCTTTCCATTATTTCATCAAACTCAAAATTGAATACATATTTTCTGACTCACAATGGGAATTAAGTCGTCATTCATTTTGTCAGTATTTTCTACAATCCTACATCTTCAAACTGTCTCATCCAGCAACATTTTCTTATTCTTTACCCTACACTTCACACTTTTTGTTAAATATACAGCAAGCAGTTTTCAGGCTTTCAATTGTCTGTGTCTATCACTACAATCTTTGTTCAGGACCCATCTGTGGATCATTTGAGGTCGTGCTGAGTAGCTTCACATGTGTTTATGTGGCCCTGGCCAGCGGGAAGCTCGCCTGCCCAGTCTTTTAAATAGACCTGCAAAGAACATGTTGACAGGAGTCAACACCATACTGTGGCCTCCAGGGGATGTTTTTTAGTTACTGTGTGTATACATTTGGTCAAAGTCAATTCAGTTATTGCCATATGCATCTCTTGATATAACAAGAAATAAAATGTAGTACAAAAACGATTCCCCCACAGAGTAGCCGGGTGTCAGTGGGTGCAGGAGACCAGAGATCACGCTTATGGATGATAAAATCTCATGTGTGCCACAGACAGGCTTATAACTGATGAAGGGTCCTTGGAGAGAGCAGAGAACCCTACAATACTTTCACCGCCTTGTCATGTTTGATCTATCTCTATTTCCCCTGTCTGTGTCTCTGTGTTTTCCATCACATGCATGGTGATTTTAGTTCATCTCAAATGTGCACTGATGCCAATATAGCGGATTTAAACATTATTGTTATTTCAAATTTTCTTGGAGTCCGTGTTATATGTGATTGGAATGAGAAATGTGTGTTCTCGGATAAAGGTAGAAAAATGACTACAGTTTAAAAGCACACCCTTGCACCGTGTCTACACCGGATGCGTTGTTACGAAAGAAAATACATTTTCCTATGTATGAACTGACAATATATCATTGTCATCGAATATTTGAAAATATATAGAATAATACAATATCGTAATATCGTGGCTAACCAGGGAATTGTGTTGTCACAATTTGTCAAGGTTGACAAGCACTTTTTAATACTTTTTTTGGTAAGATATTTGATAAACCTACATAAAAACATAAAGGATGAGTAAAAATTGTTATTTAAAAAAAATGAAATATGGTGTATGCCTTTTATTTTGTAAATGTTACTTCCTGTCTGTCAATTACGTCACTGGTGTATGTGTATTTAAAAAAGCATTTTGGTTGTTGGACAGAATGGAGGACAGGGTGAGTAGATGGGACGCTCACTTTCTGTTGACCGGTCAATACAGTAACAACGTACTGTGAAATTACATTTAAGTTATAGTACAGTTTATAGTTTGTGTAGTTATTCTATTTTCTTTACTGTTTTATTTGTGTTCATCATCATCTTTTACCAGACCTCAACCTGCAATAAACCTCATCATGTTTTGACTATGGAACGCGTCAGCTCTCAAATCCTTCTACTTAGCCTCTAAGCGGCTAAATTACGGTTGCTACATATGGAGATACGAGGTTTCAAAATGACAGAAGTGATATGTTCAATATTAGGAAATTGCCTCTTTTCATATATTGAAAAATATAAGCACTTGATTCCATGGAAAAGCATTGTTAATATACTGCATACATCCCAGTATACTCCCATATATTTAAGTTTCGTAAAGGTTAACCTAGTAGTTTCTTCAAAGTAGAATTTCTATTGAGCTCTGTTAACATAATATCTTGATAAATTGAAATTTTGTCACACTAATTAAAAATTTTAACTATAGCACATAAAAAGCATATGTTTAACAAACATAAAGTAAACTGGGCAAGCTGAACATGCAAATAAATAATGTTGGGATTTTCAACCTTCGCTTCTTGGTTCCCACCCAGAACTCCAAGTTCTTTAAAGATTTCAATCAAACGTGTCCTCATTGAATAATCACCCATATCTAGAACAACATCACAATCTTTGCTTCTTTACAGGAAACCGCTGTCTCTACAGTATTTCATGTTGTTTTCCTTTAATTTGATACGGGTTTCAATGAATATCATCTGCTTTCAGAATAGCCGAAGCAATGACCCAGCGCACTCACTGGAGTAACTACAGTAAAGACAGTGTGTAAATTAAAGATACCAATCTTGCATTAGTGTGAAAAATCATTGGCCTCAAATGAACCTGGCTTTCATTTCCTGAACAGTAAATGTTGACCAGCGCTCTGGTTCTCGCTGATGAAAAACTTCAGCTGCAGAACCCTGTTAAGAGGCTCCGGGGGTAGCCTGTGCAATAGGAAACCTCAAAATGATGGAATATTTTCTCACAACCATTAGTTATAAGAAAACAGTAACGAAACACGTAATACATAACACAATGGCCATGCACTCAAAAATGTAAAGAGAGACTATGACCTTTATTGACCTCCAGAATCAGTCAGAAACAAAACTCCCAACCAGATACCCACTAGAAAACACTCAAGATCTACAGTCAACAATACAAAGTTACAAGAAATATATATTTAGCAGATACTTTTACCCAAAGTGACTTCCAAATGAGGAAAAACAACAACACGAATGTAACATAAGTCCTGAAATACAAATAAATAGAGCGTTTCTCTGAAGCTAAAACATGAGGCTGATAAAATATTGATCCACAAATTCAAACTCCATCTACAGCTTTAAAAATGCTTCAATTCATCAAAACAAAAACAAAGACAGCCAGACAATTTTATCCCTTGAGAGCCATGTGATTTCAACAACACCACAGAAGCATGGACCAAATTACAGCCAGAATGATCCTGAGTAAAACTAAAAACAGACATTAAAATGACGTAACTTAAGGTAGTCAACTAATTTGCCTGTTTGCTTCTATGCCTATTGCCTACCTCACTTTTTCTTTAACTAACCCACCCTCATGTCATTCCAAACACAAAAAAAGATATTTTGAAGAATGTGGGTAACCAAACAACATCGGGCCCGATTAACTTCCACTCTATGGACACAAAACCACATTTCTTCCCAAATTTGTTCTTTTTCGTTTGGCAGAAGAAGTCATAAAGGTTTTGAATGACATGAAGGTGAATACATTTGTATTTTTCAGTGCACTGTCCCTTTAAGAGCCCCCTTTCAATCAGATTAGAGGACCATATCATTTCGTTGACCGGACCATACAACTTTAAGAAACAACACCTGCGGCATTCAGTTCATTTGAAAGTGTCATGTGAGATATCGCAATTTACAAACAAGATTCCAATTTAGCACAAAAGACACTATTCTGGCCTTACCTTAAGGACACCAGGATACCTTGTTTCCCTATTTTATCCATGCAAAACAGCTGAACTGTCACGCATGCTTCACCTTCCTGTTTAAGCCAGACCTTCTTTTCTGTGTCCCCAGAGCTTAATTTGTTCTCACCTAAACCCGGTCTCAACCCCTGCTTCATGCGTGTCCCATATCCCACCCTCTTCTGAACAGTCCTCTATACACAAACACACTTGCTTCAGGTTGGAAGTCACTCACAACCTGCAGGCGTTGAAGTGGATTACATCAAATGCATTGACTTCCCTGAATTGAATTGTCTGTTGAAGTGTCCACTTCTATAGCTTTATGCTGGAGACCTGGTGTGCTAAAATAACAATGTGTGAACTTAATAAACATAAAAGCAGAACTATGTGAACAGGCCTTTTGTAATATTTATGTAAAGTGTATTCCAGACCATCGGAATAAGAAACATGAATAAATTCACAACTGCTGTTCATTCTGAGATCAGAGGACCAAAAAAAGTTTTGTCATTGTTTGCTATTGCTTTAATTCAATAAAAGCCAGTCATGGCCTAAATACTTTTTATTGCATGCGATGAACACCAGAGGATCTCTTCACAGTGTTTCTGGACGTATTTTTAACACGACAATCAAATCAAGAAGCAACTCTGAAATCAGCCAATGGATGGGAAGGACACCAGCACAAACACTCCCAGAAAAAGATACCAAAGCTGTCACTGGGACGGTACTGTTTAGGTACAGTTATGTATACATTTGGGTTTGATATGTACGTTAGGTGTAGATGTGTACTTTTTAGAATAGATTCTATTTTTCTGAGAGTGTATGGCCTCAAAGGTTATGGTGACAATCCTTAAACATTATTAATTAAAAATAACTAAATACAACAGGCTACTAACAATGATAACAACAATAAATAAAGCCATAAACCCTTATTGTTGTGTTTAACAATAACAATAAAGATAGATATTAACAAGATGCCCCACTTCCGTTACAATGAATAGGGAGAAATGCAACGCTCAATATGACCTTTCAAAAAGATGTAATCTCAGTGCAATTTAAGCTCATCAAAGTTAATAACTTTTTTATGTCAGGTTTAATTATTGATCAGAAAAATGCTTTTTAATTCTATTTGCCAGCGATTTTAGAAATATCTGCCTATTGTCTTTCAATGATATTAAATAGCTGCCCAGAGGCATTGCAAACACGGCTGCTAAGTGGCACATCTTCCGTAAACAGACCTTGACATTAACCACTGAATTGAAAACGCAGCGATGCATGCTGGGACCTTTCAAAGCCTTTGTTTAATGTAATACTGTTTGTCCAGACAACAAAAAAATATTTGTTGGAAACATGCTTAGTCTTGTCTTTGGTATTCACAAAAAAATTATAAATTGACTAGTAAAAAGGCTTTTTTCAATTGACATCGTTTACATTTTTAGGAGAAAAATGATTTTTTGATTAGATTTTTTACAGTGCAGTTATTGTGACATCAGAAATTGAAACTAGAAAAATCCCTGCGCAACGCATCATAACGTGCAAAACGTGACAGCAATATGCAAACATAAAAAATGATACACCCTGCACCAAGCAACTTTTGTGAAATTACACAGAGCCTCTAGTTTTACACCAGATCACCAGTTGCTTTAAATTGGTAGGTTGTGATTGTGGGTTCAATTCCCAAGGAACACACATGCTGATAAAAAATGTATAAGCCCACCTATACATCGCTTTTGCCAAATGCATGAATCTTAATATATAGATGGTTTATGCGCCTTCTGTTACAGAAGATTGCTTCAGTCAGAAAGCATCTAAATGTTAATCTAATGGACCATCCGCACACTTGCCACATCTGACATTGGACAAATTGGAGTGCATACAAAAACGCATGGAGATGCAAATAAATACTAATGTGGGAAGACAGCAAAAAAGGTGGAAATATGAGGAGGAGAGGACACGCTTCATTGGAATTGTGTTGTCAGTTGACTGTTGGCTGGTGCTGAGAGGGGATGAAAGTGAGCTGATAATGTGGATTTAGGGAAGAGGAACTTGGGGAGTCTAGATTTTATGGGAGATTTACTAGGTTTCACTGAATGGGTCCACATGTGCCTCTTACCGGTTTTCTTGGTCTCCAGGGCCATGAAGCTCTTTGTCAATAGTGTTTAAAATTGTCTGCCTATTCATTTCTCGTAGAAAGCTATATTTTGAGAGTTTTGTCAATCCATTCCAACAGATACCTATGAATACAGCAGTTTCATGCTTCCTCTGTGGCTCATCGTCTTATGGATTTTCCCTAAATGAACAGAAGAAATGTTGATTTTCAATGGCATCATTCCATAAAGTTGAATCTCCCAGCATGGTCGGATCAGTCTGAGTCTTATTCACAATGACCTCATTGATTGATAGAGCGAGAATCCCACCCGCCCAGATATTGTTCTCACAAACACAACGGCGCCTCATCAGATACTGGCACTATTTCTTGAAAGATAGACCAGCTGTGGTAAGAATGCTATATCCAGTGTAAATGAAAGCAATCTGTAGCTGCCCTGATAACCATATTGAGGCAAGCGGTTTTGCTCTCGACAAAGAGTTGGAGAGATTGGTTCGGCGGATGGCAAAGACAGGATTGAATGGAGGAGGAGAGTATTGACAGAACTACAGTAATAAGTATTCAAGACAGAAAACATTTCTGGGGCACTTTTGACTACCATTGAAATTTTTCCTACTATGGTAGTCAATGGGGTCCAAGAACTGTTTGGTTACGTATTTGTCCAAATATCTTTCTCTGTGTTTATCAGAACAAAGGTATTTATACAGGTTTGGTACAACTAGAGAGTGGGAAATTCATGACAGTATTTGCATTTTTGGGTGAACTTTCCCTTAAATTGTTCCAAAACTAATATTTTCTCATGCAAGACTAGCCTCCCTGATGCAAAGGTGCTCTGAGCTGTTTAGGAATTCTGTGTGTTTGAGAAAATATTAATTGCTGGTTGCACACTGCACATCCCAGCAATCTGTTATTTTACCTATATATAACTTAAGTACCTCTTGCTGTAAAATCTATAGGACGCCCATCCGTTAGATCTCATAAGTTCTGGTGGGCTAAGTTGCCTTAGCCCACCATTGCATAATGAGTCACATAACACAGTCTAACAACCTCACAGATCTTCAGTACAAACACCAATTACAGCCCGTTTTGGTGTGAAAAGTAAAAAAGGGCAAACTTCTTTTTAAAGAATAGTTGGCAAATCATTAAAGAAAGAAATTCAAACCACATTTTGTTCGCAAAGATAAATGTTTAGACAACACGCATGAAGCAATGATAGAGAAACACATGAAAAGTGTGCTGCATAACATTAATGCCGATCTTTAGTTTTCCCAAGCTGACACTTTTTAATCATGGATGAAGTTTACTGTGGTAATCGATGAGTGATTAAGAAACCTTTGGATAAAAAGAAGTTTGGCCTGGTGTAGGGAAGCCCTTTGCTGTGGTCTACTATGGAGGAATGCCATTAAGCCTTTCCTTAAACTAGAATAAGGTTTGTACAATATAAAATCAAAGACCTTGGCTAAATATGTGGTTGGCACAGCTCCTGTTTTTTATATTTGGCTGCATGTACACAACTAATCGCTTGCAATAAAAGACATAGCGGATTTAATAACATGTTGTGAAAGAGCACTGCAAAATGCAAAGCTTTAGAAGCACTTTTATTATCGTGCAAAGCTTTAAATACAGTTAAAACAAGATAATCATTTCTGTATGAGATTTCTACAGAACAGTTTTTTTGGCAGTTTTACTTTTTGTCACCGATGAGCTTAAACTGAGACCAAATTAACATTTTTGAACAATGAACATCTTTTAGTACACTTTTAATCCAAATGATCTGACAATATAATTCATGTTCTGTATTGTTCTCCTAACATCTGTCTTGTTTCTCTTTCTCTTTATTTAAAGGTACAGTAAAGGAAATGTACCGAAATCTCTTGGTGAGGTTGTGAATTGCAAACAGCAGCTCACTTCACTCCTCACTACGGCAGATGAAACAGAACTAAGATATTGTCACATTTTTGCTTATTTGCTGAAGGAGATAACGTATTCGTGAAACACTCTTTTAGAGCAGTTTGTCCGTTTAGGGCTTCTCTATAAACAACATGGTGAATTTCATGCAAAGGGATTAGATATACATTAAATAGCTCATTGTAAGGTAATAAAAGCATAACGCATCATTATGTGAGGTCTTTTTACACCTCTGAACACATAGTTCTGTATATTATGTCCTCCAAAAAATGACACACTGGACGTTTGAGAAGAAACGTCAACTTAAATCAATTTAGCCAAAATATAACTGAGAATATAAATAAAGCTGCAATCTGTAATGTTTCTTGATAAAAAATTATTAAGGATCAGTTATAACTAAGCATATATTTAAACAAATCTCCTTATTCCCCTGTTGGCAAAACACTAAGCATAAAAATGTAAAAGATGGTACAAAAAGAGGTACAGTTTTGTGGGAGATGTCATTCTGACATCATTTGGCTTGATCCACACAAATAAGTACGTAAAGTAATCTGTGGTTTTGTTTTAAGCAGATGAGATCGAAAAGCAAAGTTATACAGATTGCACCTTTAATCCAACTAGAAAGAGCAAACTCTAAGCAATAAAATATTCTTCGCTGTTCTTCATTTTTAACTTACACTAGACAGTACTTTCAGAACTTCCCTGATTTAAGCTCTTAGAAATCTAAATGACCTTAAAACACTTCAGGGATTGATTTTCTGTAATTGCACAGTAAAGGAAAGAGTGACCTTAAAACGTTCTTTTAAATGGCAGGATGCAGAGAGCACATCATTATTCACTGGGGTTTGATATTGCCGCATCTAATGGTTTGGCAAGCTGACACATCGTAACAACAGGAAGCCCAACCCAGATCTGAGACCACACAGGTCTGACAAAGATACTCTTCCAAGATACTTTGCCAAGACATGCGGCGGATTTAATCCAAACACATCTTGTTCTTGCTTTAACAAACAAATGTGATGCCATTTCCCCCATCAAAGGGAATATTATCAAGGTGGCAGGTACTTTTCAGTGGTTAAAATACATTTTTATGAATGAGATATCAGGCATGTTGGCCAAGTTATGCTAACAATGTCTGATTCATTGAAACGATCAAAAGAAATCACAGTTTGTATTATATAAAGTCGTAATATCAATCATGAGACTCATGAGATAACAGTACAAGGTTCTTTTGCACTTATCCATCTCTCTTTCACGTTTCTCCTGCAAAACAACTGTTTTATTCCATAACACCCACACAAAACAACTTAAAACTTGAGTTAAACAGCTTCATTAGATTTTGTAGTTCATTTAAATGAGCTGTAAGAGTCAATTAAACTTAAATTATGTTGAGCTGACTTCTAGATGACCATCTGATTTCTGTATTTTACAACTCGCTTTCATAAGTCAGTTCAACAAGTCAGTACAATAAAAAACTGAAATATTTTAGTCAGCTGACATTTATGGGTTTTTTTGCATTCTATACACTACAATGCATTAAATCCCTATAAAATAAAATCATGTTCTCATACTTAAAGGCATTATGTCATCTATTAGTCATCTTCATGATGTTTGAAACCTGTATTTGACTCGGTGGAGAACAAAAGAAGATATTTGGATTGATTTATATTTCGTCCATCTAATGGAAGTTTGGTTATCAACATTCTTCTAAATATCGTCGTCAGACAGATTTGTAATGACATGATGGTGAATACAGAGGTTGCTGTTCTTTCATGTTGACTTTTGACAAAGCGAAACATTTTGTTCTTTTTTAATGGCACAGAAGTGCATAATTTTAATGACAACCAAAGCCAGTAGGAAAACTTTATATGTTGACCACTGCTATTGTTGTAGTTTCTTTAATATGCCTTGTCGTCTTCTGCCTTTAATACCGGAACAGAGTGTTACGCATTCAGTGCCAGCTGACCTCATCTCATTTCCATACAGTGTTCCAACACCAAAAATTATATTTAGATCTTTCTATATACGTCTCGACGGCAGCGTCCGATCGCTTTTTTCTTTCTATACAGACCTTGCTGTTCCTCTTATAAGTTATTTTAGAGCAAAAGGAGGACGGGGAATTTTGTCAGCTCATTTATCTCTGAAAGGGCAGAGACCTACTGATAATCTGGGTTTCTACATCAGGGCATTGAGACCAGGGGATAATGTGGGATTGTGCCCTTTATTCCTACCACATCATGAGGAATCTTGGGAAATCCTGAGAGCTGCATAAACCATCTTAAAAGAGCTTATGTTGTAGTTTGCTTCAGAGGAACACAAACGTTAAAATACGTGTCAACATTATTTGGATCTGTGAGGGCATTCACCTTGAATACAAAATGGTGGATGTCTATGACTGCTGCTTAAATAGATTATGTAAGAAACAAACCATAAAAAGTCGGGATTGGTTTAGACAGCAATGCTATTCTGTGCCCCAAAATTGTAGCTCAATTTAAAAGACCGTGTGTATCTGAGCAAGAGCCTGTCAAAATAAAGTGGAAATAATATTGTGTGAAAATGTATTTATTCAAGAAGCAATAAGGCATATGACAGCTTTAACGTTTATTTCGACTGGCAGAAAAAGCGAGAGATCTGGTGATTATGGATAGGTAAATGTGAAATGTGTTTTAACAAGATTAATAAAACAGTTTATTGGAAGAGACTGAAATTAAATAACATTCAGTTCCACGTGGAAGCACATCTTGATGAAATGAAATCCTCTGACATTTAAGGACATACTTTAAGATAATATAAAAAATGCTCAAATTCTTTTTCATAAAATACATTAAGACGTTCTCATGTGCTTATTCACACTTTCTATATTGAACTTCTTTGAAATCAGATTAGTTCAACTTTTAAATACAGTAATACAAATTTGAAAAGATGTGGAAATGACTGTGGGGCAGAGTGGAAATTACATTTCCTCATAAGCATTAAAAAGCACAATCTCCAGAATAAGATCATTATTGTCATAGAATGACATACGCTCTCATTATACTACATACCAACTCAAAAGAGCAGAGAGATTTTTTGATATTTTCAGGCTTTTTTGGGCCATATCTTGCAATTGCTGACCTTTGATTAGGTTGTTATGCCAAATGCATCAGCAATTTCTGCAACAAAATGTACCCATATTTCTCATTTGCCTCAACAAAACATCCAGATGGCAATCTTATGAGAGTCATTAAAAGAAATATATAACTTGCATTTGCATACGGAACAAGGGTGCAGAACTAACCAAGGAAAGTGTTGTTCTTTAAGTCCTGATTTTAACTCCCTTAACACTCCCTGGAGGTTATATCTGAGGTGACCTTTACTGGTCATTTGTATTCTTCTCATTCGCTACATACCTTCTGAACTCTTTATGAGTGATTTTTATGGCAAATCAACAACGATCCTTTAAAGTCTGAATGAAAAGATGCTGACAACCAGTTTTAACGTCATTTGAAGTGTGAAATTGTATAATAGACAGGAAAAATGTACATCAGAAATTAATTAATTGATGGTTAGGTGGCTGGACGGGAGCTGCTAAAAGTAGGAGGGATTTGTGATGTCAATCAAACGTTTTCAGGTCTCTGGAAAAAGGTGCACTGATGAATGTAAGAAATTTCATCTTGATTTCATGTTGTTCATTATTATCCCCGTGAAAAAATTTATAAATATTCTTACAGTACACACATTAAACTGATACTGTAAGTGTACGCTTTCTAAACTGGAAGGCGACGACGGTATTTTCCAAGGACCGAACTCTCGGCAGAGGAGCTGAGGGATCATGTGAAATGATGTGTCATCATCATTGAAATGATATGTCAGAGTGTGAAATGTCACGGGAGCCTGGAATATCACCTGTCTGTCCCCCAAGCAGCTTCCAGCAGATGTCCTCCAGAAAGGAGAAGCACTGGAGCCCAGATGCCCATCTGCATGATGAGGTGTTAATGAGTCTGCTCTG
Source organism: Barbatula barbatula (assembly GCF_947034865.1). Taxonomy (NCBI): domain Eukaryota; kingdom Metazoa; phylum Chordata; class Actinopteri; order Cypriniformes; family Nemacheilidae; genus Barbatula; species Barbatula barbatula. The sequence goes on along the minus strand of NC_136773.1, from coordinate 20,484,867 downwards.
ATATGTAGCCCCGTCTCCCAGGGAACTCATTACGGGCCCTGTCAAATATTGTGAGCGGCTCCATTTTGCTTGGAGAAGAGTTACTCAGGGTCCACTGCTCACAACCCTCTAACTATTTCGGCAAATGGCAATCTATTATGGCAGTACTGAGAGTTAAGCTAGCTTCTAGTTACAAGACAAGTTGTTGTACTGCATCTATGAGCTTTCTTATGGATATACACATCTAAATATATTGGGAAGAAATACTAGTTATGCTAAAATGCTTCCAGCACAGACAAGCTAATAGGTAGAAGTCTTTAAGCGTGCATTAAAGAGGTACTTCATCCCTGAATCAAAATTACCCATGTTTTACTCACCCTCAAGGCATCCTGACTGAATATGGTTTTCTTCTTGAAGAATAATGCAGTCGGATTTATAATACCAATTATCATTTTGCTTCCAAGCTGAAAAATGGTAGAGAATGGATGTTGACTTTTTTACTCCAAAAAGAGCATCCATCTATCAAAGAACGTCTCGAATCGGCTCCGTGGTCTTAACAAAGGTCTTCTGAAGCTAATCGATGCGTTTGTTTTTAAGATAAATATCCATATTGACAACGGCATTAAAGTTGATGTCTAGTTCCCGTCATCTTTCGAATGCGCGTGAAACAGAAGCAAAGTTTTTTTTGTCTGGCAGATGACGCAGGCAGTTCTGTATTTTGACCTGTATCTCAAGTTTTCATTTTCTGCGAATAAATGCAAATAGAAACAATGTTTTTATTTGAAACAGTCAAAATATTTTTTCACAGAATGAGACAAAAATGATAATTTTACCTAAACACATATCTTTTTATCTATAAAATTCAGAAAAACTGAAAATAATTTTGAAATGGTCTCTTCATTTTTCCTCGGCTGTATGTGAATTGTTTGCTTGGAATCTCGCAAATGCAACTTGGTTTGGCCATTCTGTTAGCATATGCAATGACATTTTACACTTGTAGAGGCCTCTTGATGGAAATACCACCCCCAAAAACAAAAATCCAATTGAACAAACCTTTCAAGTAGATATATACAATTTTCCTGTGATTCCTTGAAAATGAGCAGGCAAATGCAATTTAGATTGGCTGATACTGGCCGCCCACTGTGGATAGAAGACCCCATCTGTGACCACAACGAAATAACATGAATGATCAAATGTGATATGTCAAAATGTTGTGTTGTGATATGAAAGAGACTGCAAAGAGTAATAACACAGGAACCTGCAGAGTGGTAAAAGTGTGCTTTCTGCTCAACCTCGATAAATGATCCCAGCCATTTGCAGACAAAACACAGGTGGCATCTGCTGCAGTTTATTATTATACTCTGATAAGAAACACAATCCTGCCGCCCTGAGCTATGCTCTGCATTCGTTTCGTATCACTTTTGGGAAACAAGAAATTTATAAATAGTCGAAACTTAATCAATCCGAAAGCTCAATAGACTTCCATGATGATATTTTGCCACGTACCTGCGTACAGTACAGTATTACTGTAAATATTTAGGCAATTTATTAAACATTTACTCACCGTTCCAAACCCATGACTTTCTTTCTTCCAAGGAACAAAGTTAATAATATAATTATTAAAATTCATGTAATTATCTTAGTATTAAATATCGTGTCTACAAACAATGATTTTAATATGTTCCTATAACACAATTTACTTAAAGGTGCAATGTGTAATATTGCACCTTTATAAACATAATGAAGTGTTATGTTTAACTTTTTACCATTTACTATTTCTATCTACATACACCGCTTGTCCCCTTGCATTGAATTCACAATGTTGTTTCTACAGTTACCCTAAATGGACAAACTGCTCTACAAAGCTCGTTTCGTAAATAGGTTATTTCCTTCGGCAAATAAGCGAAAACATGACGACATTTTAGTCCTGTGTGAGCCACCGTAGTGCTTCTAAAGGGAAGGGTGAGCGGTGGAGTGAGCCGTTGGTTGCAAATCGTAAACCTCACCGCTAGATGCCACTAAAGTTTACTGGTTTTGTGTATTCTAAACATTCAAACATCATTTAAAACATTGTGTGCATATAGAAAGAATACCACCTGTGTATAAGTTTAGGTTTTTAAATGATGACAGAACTTACACCTCTCTGGGAATTATCTCACTAAATGGTCTAAAAACAATATCTTAAAAGTTGAAATTGACTGACAAATGTCATCAGAATACGTTTCCGACCTATTCTTTCCCCACCATTTACACAAGTGCCGAATTAAACTCGCTACCTTCCTAGTGAAACTCCAAAGCCTTTAAAATGTCACAAGGACATGTGATATTGGCCATCAGATGGCCTTATTTTTAGCAGTTTTAGGTGATATTCTTAGCCTGTTCATTCCAGGTGTCTTTGCCCGCTTGACAACGGCAGAGTCGAGGAGAGTCTTTGACAGGATTGTCAGATTTGTCGAGTTGATCGAGGGATTTATCAGCAAGCTCCAGATAGGGCTCTTCTTGCCTCAAGCTAAAGTTCAAAGCCTTTAACCACCACTGCGTCATAATACCACTCCATTGATAAAGGTGCAAGAATAAATCACAAATGTTTGAGAAATCATGCGTATCTTAACTCCCACAATCACCCAGTGGTCCAAATCCACTAACACCAGAAGATGGTGAACGATAGGAAAACATCCACACTGGCAAAAACTGCAAAAAAAAAAACCTTAAATGGACAGTTCACCCAAAAATGAATATTCTTTACTGTATGGCTTACTTTCTACTGCAGAACCCAAAATAATAGATTTTGAAGATTGTTGATAACCAAACAACAACGGTACCCATTTACTTCTATTGTATGAACACAAAACCAATGAAGTCAATGGGTACCACCGTTGTTCGGAGACAAACATTCTTCAAAATATCTTCTTTTGTGTTATCCTTATCAGAAGACACATTTTGGGGATCGAGATATGGCCATCTAAAATCCTTTAGGAAAAAAGAAATTCCCCTCATTGTTTGTACCCATTTTTCTTCACTGGATTATCTGCCTTTCATTTGGACATTGGCTAATAACAGGTGTTTTAATACTAATCTCTGACCTTTTGTCAAATCACAAACAAAACTTCTGTGATCTCTGATACAGATCAACAACACTGATTCAGTCCCCTTCCCGAAACCTCATTCACACATCCAAATGCAAACCAACAGCTTTAAACAGAGAATCATATTTACTCTAGAAGCATTGCATCCCACCAAAACCCACCCTAATCACAAATTAGATTTTTAATATCTCTTTTTTTCACAGCAATATGATTAAATGTGGCGTAAAAGGGCTGAGGTCTCATGCTTATTCGATTGTCTATCTGACAAAAAGATAAATAGTCTCATAATCATCTCCCCTAGAGTTTAAGATCTCAACAAGATCACAAACTGTGCTCACCCTGAGGACCTGGGTTTCGCTCAGAATTCACGCTTTCATGGCTCAGGATATTTGAAGGAGTTTTCACTTGTTTCCTTTAAGAATCGCTTAAAGGTGATGTGTGTAATATTTTGGAGAATCTATTGACAGAAATGCAACATCATACATATAACTATGTCTTTAGAGGTGTATACAAATCTTACATAATGAAGCGGTATGTGTTTTTATTACGTTAGTGATTTCTATCTAAATACAATGCGGGTCCCCTTACATGGAATTTGCCATGTTGTTTCTACAGTAGCCCTGACAAATTGTTGCTTCTACAGTAGCCCTGACAAATTTGTACAGTAGAACTGACAAATTGCTCTATAGAGTGCGTTCCATAAATACGTGTTTTTGTAATTAACAAGGAAGCGAAATTGTGATGACATTTTAGCCCTGTGTCCCACGTAGTGCTTCAAAAGGGAGGGGTGGACTGAGCAGTTTGTTGCAATTCACAATCCCACCGCTAGATGTCGCTAAATTCCCTACTGGACCTTTAGAAGAAATAGAAAATAAACAAATGACTTTGTTTGTTTGAATAAATCATTTATTAAATAAATCATTAAGTTCATATTGATAATATTGACTAGACAATTTTTCCAGTTGCTCTCCATTTATTTTCATTATTGGGAGAAACTATTTGTCATCTGTAATTTCTCTTATGTTGAGATCTGCAAACAAACAACAGTCTGCATTTAACAGGCAGTATGACATTACAAAAACATTAGAGCAAATTATCTGAGCCATTATTTACAATCTGATATAACATTTACTAGCTCTTAGTGAATTCTTACAATGTCTATTTCTCCTATAACCTCAATACTATCAATTAGGCAGTGTTTCTTCAAACAAAACTAAAACAATAACTAAATAGTAATATTAATGATATGATATGCACCAGTGAGGAAATATTCCTGAAAATTCTGTATTTAGGTCTTATGAAAGTAAATATTTTTCTTTCTCTGGAGTTCTAGTATTGGCTACGTTTACAGATGATCAAAGATAATACCATCAATCTTTTGCTGGTATAAAGAGTTTTTTGTCCACTGGATTTGGAAGATGTGAAATATGTCTCTGTGATCGACAGTCAGTGCTCATCTGCCTGTGGTGGGGATGACAATTAATCACGTCTCATTTGTGCACAGCTAAACACACATACAAGAGTACATCCCACTTCAATTTAAATCTTCATCCTGTTCACTGTGCGGTCTCCCGCAGGCGAGACGTGGGCTAGGACGTCAGAAACGTCTGTGTTTGACAACCAGTGCTACCTGCATCTGTGCAATCAAAGTCACATGTTGGTGTGCAGCTCTTCCAATTCTTTTATGGCACCCAGCTCCCAAAATATCGCCTGCTTGTCAAACTGTGCAAAAAATCTTGCCAATGTTCATTTGATTTATTTGTAAATATTTTAACTCTCGAAATCCAACTCAAACAGGGTTTATAAACGGGCAGCCATATTGTTTGTGTAAACAGAACTATATTTTGTTTAAGGATGTTTTATATGAAAACATCATATGTGGTAGGACGGTGCAGTTTTCTGCCCATTACTGTGACTCGAACAGTTTGTGGGTGTTTTTGTTACAAGGGTGAGTGCTCAATATAAAACAACCATTGAAAAGCATTTTATGCCTTAGGGCAAAACTTGACCACCATTAAATTACTGTAAATGTCAATAGGTAGCCTATCAGAGAAAGCATGGCGGGTGTGTGCCTATAAACACATTTAAAATTAGTGCCAGTCTGTTCTGGAAATGTCTGCGTATGCTTTCATATGAGTTATGAAGCCTCATTTAAACATTTAGAATGGCCCTCAGGGGCACAACACAGTCTCAAAATGAAATCAAACAAAAGCAATAATCTCCCTTTACAATATTAAATCAACTCTTAACATTTAACTTAACATTAAAACACAAGACCATTATCAGAAATAAAAACCCTTCTGATAAATAGTTGAATTATATGACAAATATTTGCCATTCATAAATAAAGTCAGTTTATAAGCACTTTTTTAGGAAAAGTGTTTACCAAATTGCTGTACGGACATAATAAGTACAATACAAATACAACAATTTAAATACACTTTCATAGTGAATAAAAATGCAATACTATAAAAACATACAGCGAAACAGTTTTAAGATGTGATTTAAAAACAGAAAGAGTTTGAGCCTGCCTAACGTGCATAGACAAATTATTCCAGAGTTTAGGGGGCGCCCCTGCACAGGCACGGTCACCCCTGCTTTTAAGCCTCGCACGGGGTGAGACTAAGATGAAATGCTCAACAGACCAAAACATTTTATTAATATACTGTTATAAAAAAATAAGTAGCATGAGTGAATTATAATGTACAATTAGATCACGATCAGTCTCATTAAAAATGTTGTGCGTAGCAAACATTAAGGTGCATAACAAAATAGTATGCACACGTTGGCACATACTAACGCAAAACAAAAGTGCTGTTGTTTAAATGTTTAATTAAACTGTAACACATCAAAATACATTTACATTTATTTATTTTCCTTGTGTCATGTTTACTGTATACTTAAATAAATTATGCGTTACGGCATTTTCAATTTATTGTAATCAATGCATCTGAATGTCGCTAAACTCCTCTGCTCATGTGGCGAGTTGTGGTATAACAGCCATTTGAGTGTTCATAGATCTACACTTCGAATTTTCACTGGAAATAGCAGACAATCCGGGTTTACAATCCGCCGAAAACTCTACGTACTAACTATAAAGTGAATACCATTTAAGATGAATACAACATGCAGGCTGTGTGTATTGCTACAACAGATTAGGCTCTAGCAAACATCCAATATATTTAGACATTAGAGGCCATGAGCAATTTGATTTATACTTTAAATGCAATGTTTTGTTTCTATTTTTGCTGATGTTGTTGATTTGTGTTGTTGCCACTTGCAATGCAGCGTCTAATTAAAATAGAAATGTTTTGTTTAAGCTACATTCTGTTTTTCGGTTTGTATTATTTGTTTACTTCGGCAACACTGTGGGAGGCCCAGGGCTTTAATTTCAACACAGCTGTGTTTTGTTCATCAACAGATTTTTATCTTCCCTCGATTGTTTTACCTTTGGTCAATAGGAGGCAGCTAAAAATAGAAAGCACTCTTATATTCGTATCTCAATTTTGCCACATACATTGCAGTGTAGGTATTACTTTCTAGAACACCTTCTGGAATTAAACCCGCCTTCATTTTTCTAAGCATGAACAGATGTACAGGTTGTCCTCAGCGGATGGGACTCCATGTCTCAGAATACTAAAATGAGCATGCAAGGCCAATCTGTCCTCCTCTAATTTTGCCCCTAATGAGACGAAGATCAAAGTTGATAGAGGTTGCAAAACAAACAGCTGGCTCTGTATCAAAAGGAAACCAATCAATTTCTACACATCCAAGCCTGTAATGAAAACACTGAGATAAGCGATTTTTTATAAAGAGAATCATAATTAGGAAAGGGGCGTCACAAATGTGGCGTGAACATTGCTTGACAGCTTCGGTCAGATCTTGAAGATGACTGCGTAAGACCCAGAGTGAAGCAATACATTAAGACCCCTTGAACACAAGACACAGAGCTTACATCTGCTTTCCCCAACATCAAAGTGATTTCTGTGTAGCAGTGATGTGCAAAGTTAATGACGACCTCTATAAAACAATTAAACATTTATTTAAGAGTCTAGGGATGCCTTTTTAATGATGAGCAGTGAGGCATATGCTTATGAACACTAGGTTGATTTTAAAAAGCACTTTCTTCAAGTGTAAAATAGTGATTCGTACACTCGAAAGATGGGTGCAGAATTCTGCCGGCTCTGACTTCTGCCGGCGAATGCCAGCATGTGCTTTCTTTGCGAGAAATCGTCTCAATGGGGCAGTATTTAAGTTCTGGTGACAAGTAGGTCACTATGACAACTGCGTGGGTGAAAAAACTTAAAAAAGACATACATTTGGGGTATTGTGTGAATTTTTATCTTTTTTAAAGTTATAAACTAACTTACAAACCGTAATACATTTCTTTACAAATATTTTGGCCTTTACACTTAGATCCGTAATAAAGAAAACTGATTTAACAAACATTTCTAAAATATTTTCATTTTTACTGAATTTACTATTTGTGGTTAGGTAAAATTATAGTTTTTGTTTAATTCTGTGAACTACTAATAAATATTTCAAACCAATTTTAAATAAAAATATTGTTTCATTTGCGTGTGATAACCTTGATAACCAGTTTCCATGTGTCTTGTCATTCTTTGAGGTTTGAGATTTTCTGCTTTTATCTTTGTTAATGTTAGTTAATATACCAATACACTTGTTTGTGTTAGTTAACTGTGCATGAACTAATGTCAACAGATACAATTTTTCATTATAAAAATGTATAAGTAAATTAGATTATTAAATGCTAAAAAAAACTTTTTTCATTGTCAGTTCATGTCAAATGCATTAACTAAGTTAACAAATACAAATGTGATTATATTTCTCAAAGTTTTTATTTTTTAAATGACACATTATTCAAGGAATTTTTTGAGCTTTTATAACAAACGACAATATTCTTTGGGTGCATTTATAAGATGTCATTCTGTGTAAAGCAAATAACTGTGATTCCTTTCACCTTGAAATAGATCCGTCTCTGTGATCTAGTGTGGTTGCGGTAACCTCAGATTTTCTGCCTGAGCCGAAAGGCTAAAAGCTGGCTGTATTTTTGTGCTGTTCTTTCTCAGGTCCGCTCTGCATAGCCCATTTCTCATGGACCATTAAATATGAATCCCACCTCCTCGAAGTGCATAGAGACGAAATGGGTTGCACGTACATAAATAGACTGACGGGCCTCGCGAACGTGAGGATCTCTTAACATCCTAATAACCAAGTCTCCAGTTCTTATGAAATCTCTTATTTAGATTAGATATGATGCTCTGGCACGCTCTGTACATATTTGTGAGGTTTGGAGCAGGACCAGCACTGCAGGGTAAGACCAGCTGCAGAGATGTTTTACATAATCCTCATCCCCAGATGTAGAGTGCTAAATATGTCAGATACATCATGATGTCAATGACGCACGGTAACACACTCTAATGCGGGTGCACACATTCTCGCCCTAATTCACATCCACACCCACAATCTGCTAAACATGACATAGCGGCAGATCAATTAACCCGGGAGTAACAAGCCACCTGGAATCCAACAAATGACAAAATACACACAGTGTGGCTCAGGCCCTCATTGACTTCCATTTTATGGACACAAAACCAAGACTTTCTCAAAATATCTTCTTTTGTGTTCTCTTTATTTTGGGTGAACAACCTCTTTAATGCTGACTGATCCATCCTAAACCTGCCTCCTGCCGAGACACAAATAATTCAGCGTCAATAGGGCTCCATGCACCGTAAAATATATGCTAGATAAAGAGACAATGCTATTTCTCAAAGTCACATCTGGGCAAAGGTTAAAGGCTAAATTGATGTCACCCACTCTGCAAAGCACCTCGACGAGGCTGTCCGGGTGATAACTATTGTTCACAAATCTCTCGTATCGAGTGCGTCTGCACGTGGGTGTGTGAGAGTGTCGCCTACAAGTGCTTCACTACACAACTCTCTATCTGATCAAACGAAAGTATCGGTCCTTTCAAAACACTCCTTTTCACTGTATGTTACTGCAATGCACACATGCTTGTCACAAGGTAAGATAAACCATTTTAAAAGCCAAGACAGCCTATCCCGCTCAAAGGATAAAAGCACGGATAAGAAATTAAAGTGTTACACTGTTGCTCAAAGGCAAACGTACACTTTATTGAGTCATTTATTGCAGACAGCTTGACTACAAGACTGTTCCTCAAAAACACCAGACAAATCACCTTTAAACACCAGAAATACACTGTTAATGAGCTCTGTGAGTTTTAGGTTTGTAAGCTACGATATATTTTACATAAGCAACATAAGATGATCAAATTAAGAGAATACGAAAACACCCAGAGCAAACCGCAGAGCCATACGAGTGCCGTAGTAAACAGGCAATAGTGGGGAAAATGTGCGATGTTTTTATTTATTACCATGGACTAGATTTGTCAAAATAAAAAATGTTCAACAAACAGTGCCTCTGTGTTCCAAAATGCAAAAGTATTCATTTTAACTTGTTTTATAGGCCGCGTTTTAAGGCACCGTAAGCAAGTGCTCGACAAAAACTGTTCCAGAAATAGGCCTACATCAGTATGTCTGTGCTACCTCTGACATGAACGTAAGGGTGCAGGATGTTGGTGGATGCAAAAAAAGATAAACTGAAAATATCAAATAATAATGTTATTATGCATGCAAGCTGTAATGATTTGACTTTTTTTACTGTTGTCCAATGGTGTATAACGTTTACATTGATCTACAATTATTATACTCAACCCGAAGTGACTTTCAATACGGAGTAACACATTATAACAGTATGGGATTGAAATCCAAAATGTCATTTTCTAAAAAGGAACACAGGGTTTCTGTCTCATTGCTTAGATCAGGGATCCCCAAACTACGGCCCGCCCACAGATTTGGACCGGCCCTCTGAACAATGCCTGAGACATTAAAAAAAATATATATATACGGTTTCACTTATTTCATGTCTATATTTGATAATAAATATTGGCTTTCACACTCAAATTACCCTAAGTTATTAACATTTATTTAACATTAATAATTATTTGTTAAATTCACCTACCAACAGAATGGTACGCTCAACATAACGTACCATTGCGATAGCTGACGCGCCAGCGGAAAATTTCAAAGAGACTACAAAATGGCAGAGGTTGGGAAAAGAAAGGTTAATTAATATGCATATGTAAAAAAAAATTTTTGAATAGCACTCAATATGAAAAAAATTCATTATGATGGTAATAAAAATGCTCTTTAAACAGGCTATATCTCTTGAAGAGTAATCATTTGTCTGTACGGTGCATAACAAAAAGAACTATTCTAGCATTAGGAGGCATAATAAATACATTTCAAATCATAATTAAATCTCCACAATAATTCGAGTAGTGCCTCCGGCCCATGTAATTGTCTGTTACAAACCCCCCATTAAAGACAGTGAGAATTATGTGGCCATTGCAGAAAAAAAGTTTAGGGACCCCTGGCTTAGATCAACAGCTTTGAGTTTCATACTAACAAATTAAAACCCCAAACTTTAATTTATCACACCGGCTACTCACACATGTCAAATTCACCTGCCACTCATGAAATTAGGAGCTCTATTGGGCTCTGAGTGACAGTTCAATCGAGCTCAGGAGGTTGACGTCACGCAATCTAATTTTCGCGCTAATTTCAGAAGGGCTTTAGCAACAGTGGTCGAAAAATAACTTAAAACCAGACGATTCAGAGCTTAATATTTCAACATGGTGTACAGTTGCTGTACCAGGGCACTTGCGGGGCAAAGAAAATGAGAAATCGTTTTGATTTTCGTGAAGTGGGTATGCATTGACGTCACTTAGCTGGTTTAGCTGTCGATTATGTTAGCTAACAACAGAGTTGACTTACCTTTCCAATAAAGACAACGCATGTTTTAGCAGTTGAATATTTATCACAAAATTAGACTGCCTCCAGTGTGACCTCTCCAGGCTTTTCAAACAGTCTCCGGAGTAGGACGAGTGGAAGTTGATGAGGTAACGTCGGGATAGTTCAGGAATGCTATCCGCTATTTTATTGCTGTGAGACTCAAATCTCGCGAGACTGATTTGAGTATTAACGTTACTGCTTTATTGATACACGTTAAAAGGACCCCGGGGCATTATAGGGACCTGTTATGTTTAATAAATCTATTTAGTTTCGTTATGTACATGTCTATATCTAGTGCGCAGTGATCTCCGCTGCTTTGAAACTCATTCGTTTCATTTATTTGTATTTTTTATTAACAGCAAAGAAAGTACTTTACAAACATTCGTGTATACAATGAAATACAACATAAATATATCAAAAATGTGCACAGTGGGGGCTATTGTGAATTAACATGAAAATATTAAAGCATTTACAAATTTTCAATGTTTTAATTGCTTTTTGCTTCTTAGAAAATCTGAGTGCATCAATATAAAGCTCAGTTTCTTTCTTGAATGAGGTAAAACAGGGTTTTTTACAGGAAAATTTACATTTATGAACATAAAACTTTGCCATTAAAATAATTAAACTAATTATATAAACCTGACGCTTGATTCTACTATTCTCCCAAAGACCAAATAAAATATGTGTCCAAAACAACATAAATTTGGTCATCAATGTTTCTTGTGATAAGATCACATACATTTTGCAAAAATGGTCTAATAAATGGGCAGTGCCAGAATAAGTGAACCACAGTTTCAGGGCAACTGTCACAAAAGGTGCAATTAACATCAATATCACTTTTAAAGCCGTTCGTTTCATATTCGCCCTGCTTGCCAGTATGGTGGCGTAAAGAGAATGGGTCACGTGACCTCCGGAGCACTATTGTGGGTGAGGTGGTGTCAGGAATGGGAACGCATAATCATTATCAACACTAGTAAACAAATATGTATGGATAAAAGACAAATATGTATGGATTTTCCTGGATTAGGAGAGTAGAATGGAATGGTTTTACCTGCTATTCCAGTATATGCAGTGATTTAACACCAGTGACAATGAACTTTACGAACTGACTGACTGGTACTTGACTTTCTTCAACACAGACCTTATACCCAAAAAAGAAAACAGCATATTCTGTCTTTAAATGATGCATATAAGCACTTTCTTCTGAACTAATCCTGTCCCTTGACACTTACATTTACAGTGTGATATTTTCGCTGTAAATTCAAGGGTTATGTAAAACCTGGCAGATCAACGCCTGTCCGCCCACTTGGTGCACAGTTCGTCTTCCCAAGACACCCACAAACCCATGTTCCTGTTCGAGCACTACAACTCCTACAGCTCTGCTAAACATTCCTGGCTCTTCACGCCTTTTAATATTATGAAAACCAAAGCCAGATTATTTCAAGCATTCATTATTTCACTTTTATAATTACTGTGCCAGTTATGAAGACGTTAAAACCTACACAGGCATCCCAGAGTCAGTTCTATTTTTAGCTCTCCTGTAAATGAAATGTTAAAACGGTGTACAAATCTATATAAACATATTGAATAAATGGACTGTGTTGATGTTTAATATCACTGAAATCATTCTGATTTTATCATGCAGTTAGGAGTGACCGACAGCAATTCACAGGAAGAGTTGCTTATATTCAAACAACTTCAGACATCGTGTTTTTTTCTTTCCTTTGGATTTTTTGCACACTGCATTGTTCTGTGTCACATAAGGCAAAATCTCAAATTGTAGTATATTGGAAAATTAGGTTGAGACAGAGATAAAATGATAAGAGAGTTGGCTCACAGAAGAGAAATCACAGATAACGGAAGCGCCTCTCTACAGATTAAATAGAGAGAGATTGTGTTACAACCTTCATGCTGTCATCAATTCTCAGAACTAAGGAGCTCCGTTAAACATCACAAGCAGTGATATTCAAGAAAGACCAGGAGAGAAGCCATAATATGATGTCTACTTTGATTTTATTAGGCAACAGAGGAGTAATGTTGTGAGGATACTAGCAAGGTTGAATAAGAGGAAAAAGTCATCATAAAGTTATTTAGGCAGGACTTTATCACCTTTTAATTAAAAAATCATAATTTGTTTGAATGGGGTATACAATTTCTAAAGCGTGTGGGCATTGACAATAAAATTAAAAGTTACATTTAAATTGTCAAAAAAAACTGTCTAAATGATTTGCATCCTGGTTACCGTTTTGAGAGGTTGTTATCTGGGAATAATGAAACTGCATTCCAATGAGTCGTGTGATAATAACTGTATTCTCCAAAATATGTCATTTTTTATTGCATAATTTGAATTGTTGTTATACCACTGCTCATGTAAAAAACCTTGGAAAGCAGAGGATCAAAAAGCTAACAACCACTGATATAGACCCCTGACTAATCTAGACTCAAACTGAATTGACATCTATTCATTTGGCAAGCACTTTTATCTAAAGCAACTAAGGCAACTTATACATGAGGGAGCATTAGCACACAGTATATAGCATAATATGTCAAGTGTAGTGTGAAAAGCTGTTTAGGAATCTAAAAAAACATCCAGAATGTTACATGCATAATATAGAGAAACAAAAAGAGCTAAACTGTAAAATCAGCATGCTTATAGTATTTTGAAACTGAACTGAAAAAAACTGAGATACGGATAAACAGGTGATCATCTAAAGCCCTGTCTTGTTGATTTTGTCAATTTGGATACATCGTGTGTTTACTCATTTCCTGTAAGTTGTCTATACGTGGGCTTTAGCAGCCGAGCTCACATTATCACATTCAGCCCGTGAGAGGACGGAGGCGAGGTGGAAACAGATCTCGTTTGCTCCCGCTGCTTCATTTAAAGGAATCCCACGAATTTGTGCTTTAACATCAGCCGGGAAGGCGTACCACGAACCGGCATTTCTCCGACACTCTCTCCCTGAACTCATCGCCGTCTTATATGAGGAACTTTTAACGCTCGGACGCTTTTTCCTTTCCAGAATTTCCTGATCCTCTGAAGTGGCGATGTGCAGTCACTTTTATAAACGTACGAGAATCTCATTAACCGTCGACGTTTCCGATTTCAGAAGAAACCACTTGAAGTATGTCGTGCTTCGTTGCAATTCAGTAATAAAGAGGCAGATTTCTCCGGTGCGTGCAGGATGCCAGACCTCTGAAGGGTCACTTGGGGATCTTATTCCATGCCCAAAGGATGAAGACGTGAATCATTAACACTTTTATTGTTCGGATGATGAGTAAATCGCATATTACTAAACGTGAGGGAGGAGAAACCTGTTTTTATAAGTACATCATATTTTCCCCACGGTATGGAGAGTTCGCCATGCGCTCTTTTGGGAACGACTGCTGTAGGTAACTTTTACGCAATGGATTCAGGAGGGCTGGCAACAAGTTTTAGGGGTCGTTTATCTTCTGGAACATGATTGTAGTTTATTGCGTGGTTTTGTGCTCATTTAGCTAACAGCATTGGCATTTTGAAAGACTTGGAAGAGGGTTTTATCATTTTGAATCGCACAATCCGGAGCGGATCTCGTTGGCCCTTATGGGAATTAAACACTCCTCCCGTTGTTTGCTCCTTAGGAGAAAAATGGCGGATTCGGAGAGCACCGAGGTAAGAGAATAGCATTGACAATTCAAATATGTCGAAATTGATATTTGGTCATCGGTTTTACTTGTCAAGCATTAACAGACCGCTTAAACGGTATTACTCCGCTTTCGAGTTTATCTCGATATACAAATCTTTTTATCATAGTTTTGTCGCAAACGTTCTTTAAATATGAAGTACAAACGTTTACAAGCTCAGTGTTTCCTAGTTTGGTACGTTATCGACATTGGTTCGTTTGTTGACTTAATGTCTAACATGGAGCTCGCGCTTTGTTCTACGGTCGCTGTCCGTGGTGCTGCACCTGCCAAAGCACCTGCCAGATGAGCATTTACTAAAACACAAAGAAAATAATAAAAACGTAATGGTAACATACAAAAATGTATATGCTAGTGTGGTTTGACTGTCTTCACAGCTATTAGAAAAATATTTTTTTAATGTTTTGACATACACAAGCATTTATGCATAACTTTTGTGATAACATTCTTGTGTGACGACTTGTGTGAGTCTCGATTAAAAGTGAAATGGCAATCATATTCATACTAAATGAATTAGATGCAAAATAACCTGAATTCAACCTATTCACTTACAAAATAAATGAGAAACTGGCCCACCTGCAGTTGTCGAGGTTAAAGTCTGGACCTGCCTTTGAGCAAAACACTTTGATAAAATTGAATTTCCATTCATGGCCTTGAACTTTCTGCATTCAAGGGATTATTCAGCCGGAAATATATTGACATGGCCACGCATGCATAAAAGCTAATCCATGTTCATTAAAGTATGAAGAAAAGAGGCACGCATACAGAAGCTTCTGTGAAAAATTCCCTGTAAAGTTCAGCGCAGCAGTAGGTCACAGTATAATGTCAGGGGATCTTTAAAAAACATTTGATGGATGCTGCCCGACCTCTGCAAACTGTCCCCAAAATAGCAGGTAGGCTAAAATTGACTGCTCTGCTCTAGTGCTGTTAGACTGTCAAAGAGCCATCCACTAAATCCACAACACATCACGGTTGATTCATTTACTACATTCTGATGGAAGTTTTCAAGCTATTTGAAGCAACAACAGCATCTCCAGTTAAATGCATCTCACTTTTTTGTGGATGATAATCTTTATTGAACCTGAGAGGTTGATGTGCATTTCAAGGTCATCTGTTTGTTCCTAAAATACAAAACTTTACAGTTGTGGTGCTTAACCAGGAAACCTTCACTTATCTCCGAAACACATTGACTGCTTTAAAAAAACTTTGTGATGCCCTGCCGCAGAAAGGGCTGCCCACAGATCTGCAAAATTCATAAGTGGTGTTCTAAACGCATCAATAATTTACATTTGCAATGCAAAGCAACTCTTCAGCTTTTATATAGAGGTGTGCTGAAACTGAGGGATATTTTTCACTGTCATAAACCAACACCAGAGGAAAGACACGTCAGCACTGATTGTGAAATGATCTCAAGAGCATCTATTCTTCCCACATTCACATCAATTCAGATACGTCAGAAAAAAACAATTTGTGTTCTCCTCTCAAGGGCTTGGTTTAAAGGTGGAGCGATGTCGAAATGTGCCATTAGTTGGGGTTAAAAATAGATTGTGAAATGAGATTTGTAAGCCGAGCGGAGATAGAAGGACATGTGTTCCCCCTCCTATTTCTCTAATAGAGAATTCCTGACACCTTTACGCCTCTTGATACAGCTGCTCTTACCCTCTTCAGGATGCTCATTACTTCAAATTCATTGAGCTGACATACACACACAGTCAACCAACACACACTTATGCAATTACAAAGACATGCACGCTTGAACATCTTCAGTTTCACTAAATTACAAAATTAACATCTGAGAGACGTAAGATGTTAATTCTAAACACAAAGGGGCTGTTTACAAAAGACAAGTTGCATTTAAGAGCAGGCTGGAAAAGAATCAGAATGGAGCGGCCATTAACATGGCTTTATAAAATAAAGCCCATGGCATACAGTACATGGAAAACAGCAAGGAGACAAAAGACACATGTCTACATATCTGTACACCTACAGTACTAATAATTAAAAATGTTCTCTGATGGGACGTTATAATGAGTCCTGTATGAAAGTCCCTAAAAGTAGATTGCACATTTCGATCATTACACAGCTTCGAAAGACTTCAGTGGCACTTAAATACACATTTGTTGCAGGTAATGTGGGTTAATGGTTTATTAACATCATTTCTGTGAGGCAGAGGACGTGCCAAGTTCTCTGCAGGTAGTACGTTTGCTAATCAGAGCCTGAGATGCTCACCATATGAATCGCTTATTCTTATCCATTTCCACATCAGTGCTCTGCACTTACAGCCCTGCGCTCACACGACCTAGTTCACCTCTGCCAAGTCAGAAATGTGACAAACAGATGCTAGACATACGGAAAAAACTGAAAGATTATGCTGATTAAGATTAGTTGTAAGCAGCTAGGCATTCAAATCATTGTGTTTGTTTTGTTTTAAGGAACATACCCAAAGCCACAACAACCACATGTGCTTTGCTTCGAAAGTTTGCTCTATTACTTTAAAATAAAAGCACAGTAAAAGCAAAACACAGCGACAAATATAAGGGGTAACTTATAATATCGATTTTTTTATAAGAATTTAAGAAGATATAAGGTTTCAGAAGGACAGCAGCGATTAGCTCTTTTGATTTTAGGGTAAATTTTGTCCTTTGTGTGTTTTGCCCCTCTCTTTTGCCCCATTTCATTTTCAAATTTCAGCAACAGCCCCTGAGTGCCGCCCCATCCCAATCGGTCCAGCCATCCCCTCTCCCCAAACCTGTGTTATCGGTCCATCACACCCAGCGACCCACACACCCGTCCCACCCGCCTAACACCCCTCGCTCGGCAAGCCTGCCTAGCTGCCCCGGCAGAGGAAAGATGTCCAAATTTCTCACCCCGGATGAGATGACTTCCAGGGATTACTACTTTGACTCCTACGCCCACTTTGGCATTCATGAGGTACGAGCAGATCGAAGACGACGCTAACATTAAGAAAGATGCTGAGATGTATGGTCTTGGATGTAAGTACTCTTGATAACTGACATCAATCTTGCTGATCTATTTCCTGGGCGTTATGTATAATGTAGAGTATGCTGAGAAGTGGAGCAGGAGAGCGTGAGGTTGAATTATGGGATAAGAGTGTGTGCAGAACATGCGTTTCAGGCGAGACCTGCAAGATTAATTTTGTTCAGGCTCATTTTTAGTATATAGGTCACATCTTTTTCCGATCTCTCATCTCAATTTGACAAAGTTGTGCGCCTAAACGACTGCAAAGACATGATGGCAACAGTTATTAAATACATTGAAAACACTACAGGAATTACTTACAGTATGTGAATTTGTCAGACAATCTCGTCCAAAGAAACTTCCACTAATTTAACCTCATAAACTAACCAGGGTTGCCAGGGCTACTTTAAAACTGTTGCTGCGAGTTTTGTTTTATTACGTGGGTTAAAGGTGCCATACTGCCCTACGTAGGCAAAAGACCTTAACTCGTTAGTGTGGAACTGAGAAAAATGACTTTTAATTGTTTTTTCCTCATAGGCTTTTCAAAGTTACAACCATTATTCTTCCGAAAAACAACAAAACTGACTAAAGATGATAAAGGAGGTCTTGAAAAAACGAATGTACTACCTTTTGCCTTTGCAGGGCAGTATGCAAGCTGCATTTTGAGTTTTGATATTTGGTCAATGGGTTAGTTTTGACCGGCCATTGGGCTGGCTGGTTTTGTAACACAGATCTGGCAACCTTAACGTCACCACAGACCCCTATGCATAGAGCAAATCTGCACTTAACATCCAAAGCGGGTGGGCAGGTTTTCTAATGAAGATCTGGCAACCCTGAAGTTAACGGATTAGGAGTACTCTACAAGACAGCAAGTCTGCGCTTCACATCCAAAACACACAGAAGAGTCAAATTGACAAAATAATTGTTGGACTTGTTGTGATGGGCCTTTGGGCTGGTTTTGTAATGCAGATTTGCCTGAAGTTAATGGATTAGGAGTACCCTACACAGACAGAAACTCTGCACTTCTGCTTTCGAAAGAGTCTGCCATTAGCTAAAAATACAAAGCCACGATACACGATTCTAACTTTCTAAAATACCAAACCAATTTAATAGCAATTCATATTTTCTAAAATTGCCAATGTGAATGCGTATGATCACAATCAAGTGTGTTTGTGTATACACAGGAGATGCTAAAGGACGAAATGAGAACTTTGACATACAGAAACTCAATGTACCATAACAAACACATCTTCAAGGACAAGATCGTGCTGGACGTGGGGAGTGGAACTGGCATCCTCTCTATGTTTGCTGCCAAAGCTGGAGCCAAGCACGTGTATGGGGTAAGAGTCCAGCCCTCCTTATGCCTAAAAACTGTAGAAACCTGTAGTCCCCTACCATGCTGGAACCATCCTCTGTGCCAAAAATAGCATCGTGGCAGCCACGCTGCAGCGGCTTAGAGCTTCTGAACGACAAGCAAATAATCCTCTTTTCTAGGAAATTAGATGGCATATTACCACCTACTTATTTCATAATAAAGGCTGATCCATAAAGTCCACAAAGATGATTGGTTTTCTTCTAACAAAGTGCCAAGATGTGATATAGTAGTACCATACCATAGTGGTAGAATATGGTAATCAATCAATACAATAAAATAATCATCACAACTAAAGCGACACTTTTGTTTCACTGTCTATAAAGAAGAATTTCATTATAAACAGTCTAGTGTCCTGTCCGGTCCATTCAAACCTCCTTCTCTTGTATCCACCCCTGCGCCTATACTGAAGGTTTTTAGCAGCCATACTGTCATCACAGGCTCCAACACACCACAGGGTATACTAATTGGCTCTTCCAACAAATGAGACACACCGAAACAGGGTCAGAAAGGGGACATGGACCACGTGATTCTGCACTTTCTCAAAGAACTGATGCCTGAGCTTGTTAAGTCAGAATGTGAACAGGGGAAAAACTTTCCTGTAAAATCTCTTTCGTTTGTATGTGTCCCAGCAACCTCTAGGGACAAGAAATGTTCTGAAAGGTTTATTCTCTTTCTAGAACCGAATGAAAGTAACCGAAGGAGTTGAGCTGTGTGCTGTTGTCTGCTTACTCTGATGTAATTGAGCTGATGTGATTTACACCTCGCTGCACTTATCCAGTTGCACCGTGACAATGAACGATTCTCTAAACACCTTCATTACATATTCTAAATGCCAGAGACAGCAAACTCGAGTCGGTGTCTGGTTACAGTTCTCAAAACAGTCACATTTGCTCAACATGACAAAAGATAAATGATCAACAACGTGCATAAAATAAATGTTCACACGACTATATTTCCTGCGCTGAACTTTAATCTGTTGTGTATTTGTTATTCTAAGTTTTCCTTATTACAGTTTTTGGTTGTGTGGGTATATATGAGGCATCACAACATATTTATTATATATACATGTAAGTATATAAGTATAAGTTCGTGTAAAATTAAAGGTGCAGTGTGTCCTAATGTCTATAAAGGCCTTAAATTATGAAGCATTATGTTTTTAAAACCTTTAAATGAGCTGTTTCTATCTACATACACCACGAATGGAATTCTCCATGTTGTTTCTACAGTAACCCTAAACGGACAAACTGCTCTACAGAGTGTGTTTTGTAAATTCGTTATATATTTGGCAAAGAAGCGAAAAAGTAACAACATCTTTGTGTGAGAGTGCTTTTAAAGGGACGTGTGGAGTGAGCCATTGGTTGCAATTCGCAACCTCACCCCTAGATGCCCCTAAAATCTCCACATTGTTCATTTAAGGCCATTTAATACTGCTGTGGGTTCAAAACAAGTTATACTCTGCTGCTGGTATATTTTCAACCCAACATGGATAAAAAAGGGACAAACCCAGCTGTTGGGTTAAATTAACACCAATTTTTTTATATTTGACCAAATAATGGGTTAAACCACCCTGGTTTTAGGGTTAAAA
The DNA here is from genome assembly GCF_947034865.1 of Barbatula barbatula. Taxonomy (NCBI): domain Eukaryota; kingdom Metazoa; phylum Chordata; class Actinopteri; order Cypriniformes; family Nemacheilidae; genus Barbatula; species Barbatula barbatula. The sequence goes on along the minus strand of NC_136773.1, from coordinate 20,464,290 downwards.
TAACCCAGCATTTTGAAGTCTTGTGAATTCAGAAGTATGTTTCACTGACAAAATGCTTGTTGGATTCTAAATAAATACCGGCCAATGTACGTTTGTTGAAGCTCCTGGTAGGTTTTGGAACACATTTATAGTTAAATTACTTATAATATACATTAACCGATATTTTTACCAAACACCTCAAAATACCTAAAATCTGGGAATCGTGTTCAATTCTAAAACTTGTCTTGTTTGCCCTTGATCTACGGCAGTTCATTCCCAAGCAGTTTCCTCTCGCCTTGATCATGTACATCAAACACTTTTCTTCCGAGAAAGCTGGAATTGTGCTGATCGTGTTAAAGCACTGATTACTCTCCTCCATCGCTTACCCACCGCGATACATGAAACGTTTCTGCAAACAGCTGCGACAGGCACGATGCTGATTATTTCTCAGTTAAAGTAACTCTGGCTGTCTTTTGTCTCAGTGTTTAACTGAAGTTGCCAGCAATGGCCATGGACACTAATGATGTCTGGGAGACACACAAGGGACATTATAAGCCTCAGACATCATAGCATTGTCTGGCATTAACCTCTGGCTTCCAACTATGTCTCTCCCCTTTACTTTACCCTTGGGCATTGACGGTCCTGTAATGTGTGCAGAGGGACAGAATCCCAGCGCTGTATGTAAATGTTAAAGGTGAATCTACAATGTTGACGTCGGCACTTTGGTTATGAATGGCACTCAAAATTCTTAGCTTTTTATCTTATTATTTTTGTGTGTTTATATTCCTCAGATCGAATGCTCGAGCATATCAGAATACTCTGAGAAAATCATCAAGGCCAATCATCTGGATAGTGGTAAGAACATATTACGCATCTTATATGTGGGTGTGTGGAAACGGTATGAGAAATAAGACAAGACAGGATAAAGAGCAGCTGTCAAATGTTCTCCCGTTCAGCCTGCTAAATATACATAACATAGATAATCTGCAGTAATCTGAATATTAAGAGTGCTTTGAATTTAAATGGTAAAATGTGCTTTATCAATTCTTAGAGAGGAACATTGAAAAAGACATTGAAAAAATAGTGCTATGATGAAGTGTGAAAGGGCAGATAGAGTACATTTTGTGACTGCGTGAAGACCTCCAGAGAACACAATGTCCAGTGAGAGGACAAGAACAAAAATGTTCGGGTTTTAAGGGCACTGCAGTATCTCTATGGGAGTTCAACAAAAGCTGATGTTGCAAACTCAGCTGGAGTGTGATGCACTCCAAACACACACACCTCTCAGGTTCTCTTATTAAAATAGTGCTATTTACTAAACCCCACGCCTAACTTAAAATTAAACCTTCTCATGCAAATCTATTTGACTACATTTAGATAAAACAATGTTTTTATAAATATCCTCCAAAATATAGGTAAAGGGATTTAAATTGGTGCTCAACACCTTTAATATACTTTCATCTTATCTGACATTTTACAAGAAACGCTAAAGCTGTACCGGTTTTACACACACAAACACAGCCTTGATTTATAGAAGTAGTGCGGAAATAGGAACTTTCATCGACATACGGCCACGGCAATAAATGAAGAGTTAACTCCCTTTTTGCCATAAATGAGCATTTCTGTGTGTATTTGTGGCTATAGATCAGTATATCTATTAGATTTCAATAGAAACAAACCTCAGAAATGACAAAGTCACGCACCAGAAGTGAAGGACTGAGAGAATGCAAAGATACATGGAAGTTGCAAAATAAGTCATTTCTGAACTGATCCTAAAATACTTGCAACAATATCAGTTGTGTTTCTAAGAATTTTTGTTCTATCACTAGTTCACAGAACAGATTTTCCTTAAAAAGGCACCTAAATATTTATTTCACCACGTATTTTCTATCTCCTTTCCTTAATATAACCACAGCTTTTCATTTTCTTATTAGGTATCGTTTAGTAAGTTTCATAACCAGTTTCCACGATCGGGGGTTCTCAACCTTTTTGACTCCAAGGCTCACCAATATATTCAGCAATATTTAAACCCATCCCACTTGCAAAAACACGAAATTTCTCACCCCCAAAAATTGACATTAACTGGAAAGGTGTTTATTAAATAACAAAATGGTCAAATAATAATAAATATCTTGTTTACGTATTTTGTAAACTATTAGTCATGTCCACTTGGGAATTAGGTGGGCCCCCGTTAAGAACCACTGATGTAGATGGATCAGACATTGATTTTGACACCCCGAACGTCCTCACAATAAATACACCTGAACACACAAAAACACACACGCGTTTCAAAACAAGCCTTCAAATTTCAACAGGAACCAGCCCTGTCCTCATAAGGTCTGCACTGCTGTTTGTTACAGTTATAACCATCTTTAAAGGAAAGGTGGAGGAGACGGAGCTACCGGTAGATCAGGTGGACATCATCATCTCAGAGTGGATGGGTTACTCTCTTTTTTATGAATCCATGCTCAACACGGTCATCTACGCCAGAGATAAGTGGCTGGTCGGTGTCTGTACGTGTACAATATAATGGTTGGTCGGTCCCTCTGCAGTGTGAACAGAGTCTTTCTCCATCTGCAGAAACCCGGAGGTTTAATGTTCCCAGACAGAGCTGCTCTCTATGTGGTTGCCATTGAAGACAGGCAGTACAAGGACTTCAAGATACACTGTACGTACTGTACACACACATCCTTAGAAAAGCCTGTACCTGACTAAATCCTTTGAGAAAGTGACTTTTCTAAAAGCACCTTACAAAACCGTCAACTTCCATTTTTCACCATGATGCGGTTTTAATAGGGTGGGAGAACGTTTACGGTTTTGACATGACCTGTATCAGGAATGTAGCCATGAAAGAGCCGCTGGTGGACATCGTGGACCCCAAACAAGTCGTATCCAACAGCTGTCTAATCAAGGTCAGACGTTACTACACGTATCATGACATATCGCTTATTGCTCCCTGAAATCTCTGTAAGTCGCTGCGATAAAAGCGTCTGCTAAATGACTAAATGTAAATGTATCAACCACACAGTGTGTTTCTCGGTTCATGTGTGGGAGACGAATCGAGACGAGTCCACGGAGAAAACAGCGGCATTAGAATTGAACCGATCATTAGCTGTTTCACTCAGCGTGACAGTCACATAATGATCCGTTGAAATGCAATTTCATTTCATTATAAAGCGCCAGAGAAGGTGCTGATGAGATGATTATTGGTTCAATCTGATTCGTCAAGAATGGAAAGTTTATGGCTCCACAGATGGACTGTGAAATGCATCTGGAAACCTCTCATGTATCTTACAGACGTTTCGTTTTTACTGCGGAAAGATATATCTGAGATATGAATTTTGCGGTTCTATCACAGGTCATACCTCATGGGAATGAAACAAAAGCCTTTGATTTAATTCAGAACTGGCAAACTCTTGTATCTGACATTGAGATCGTCCACAGGAATCTGAACACTTGTGCTGTATTTTATATACCGCCAACATTCTTGTGTGTATTAAGACACTTTGGATGTCATTGCATTAGACTGAAAGTGGTAAATCCAACGTTTAATAATTATACGGACATGATTACATGGATGTTTGTGTGACATGTTTTGAAATTATAAACACTTGACATTTAGCATACAATACATACATAGTGTCATCAGCATTCCCGTATACTCTTTACAGTATGTCCTGAACTGACCATTCTTTGAAAAATTGGATTCCAAATGGCTTTTTTTGTCAAATTTAGGGTAAAGCAACTTAATGGAAAAGTTCAATTCAATTCAATTTCATTATTTATGTGCATTGTTCCAAAGCAGCTTTACAGGGGAAAATAAGAAACACAAAAGAGGTAAAACACATTGCATGGTTTTAATATAACAATTTAAATTATTCTAGTAAATAATATCTAATGTCAACAGTCTCCCGGTTGTTTAATCAACATATTTGCATTAATTGAATGCTTGGCTGAAAAGATGCGTCTAGATTTAAATTGGGCGAGTATGTCTGATCCTCGAATAGCGTCGGGAAGGCAATTCCAGAGTTTAGATGCCACGTATGAGAAAGCTCGGATTTAGTTATTCTAGGTGTTATCAAAAGTACTGCGTTTTCAGATCTTAGTGAGCGTGATGGCTTGTAGTGTGATAGAAGCTCTGTTAGGTAGGTAAAAGTTCACCTCAAAAACACAATTGAGTTATGTTTTACTCACCCATATGACGTTCAACGTGTCTTAAGACCTCCCGGCATCTTCGTAACCCAAATAAAGACATTTTAGGTGACATCCTGACATATGTAGCGACGAGAATACGTTATGTGCGAAATTAAACCAAAATAGCGACTTAATCGATATATGCTATGAACCATTACGCTTATGAAACCAAACAATAGTAAACATAAGTGTCCTTTATGGCTCTCTCTGCCCTTCTAAGAAATTTTAACAGATGGTTTCAAAACATACCTGAGACCTCCACTTGATGTCTTGAGCCGTGTTTATTAATATGATGCTCTCTTGTCTCAGGAGGTCGACATCTATACGGTAAAGCCAGAAGATCTGTCCTTCACATCCTCCTTCTGTCTGCAGACCCAGAGGAACGACTACGTCCACGCCCTGGTCACCTACTTCAATATAGAGTTCACCAAGTGTCATAAAAAGACTGGCTTCTCTACAGGTGTCCTTTTTACACATCCCTGCATCGCGTCACACTGCATGATACCGAAAGGCCCTTCATCAGGTCCAACCGGATTTGCAATTTGAGCGACAACATACAAGGAACCTAGACTTTAGTCCTGTTCACCTGCGAGATTGTTTTAAGATGCGAAGTTAAGGCCAGTCTACTTGTGATATAAAGAGAGATGGCATCTAACCCACGTTGGACGCGTTTACAGGGTTAAACCTGAAAATTACACTGTGTGAAACAAAGCAGTGCTACTATATGTTACTTTGATTTGTCATGAGAGAAATAAACAATCGTTTAATAGTTCAATATAATGACGATCTTAAAAGCAGATCGAAGTAACAAGAATGCTATATTATGTTTCAGTATGGATAGGAGATATAGCAACAAACTGTATAGTATTAAAACAGGAGATTAAGACCGCCGCAGTGGCATTCCTCAAAATGTTAATGACCTCATAGATATTCAAAAAGTTCCAATATGTTAACCCAGGGTTCAAGAATGACGTATATTCTTGGTCTGTGTCTGCTCCCTAGTGGATGAGTTATGACACCGCACTGGCCAAAGTCATTGCATTGAAACAATACAAATTATGTTGGTTTCCATTATAAATACCGTTATGAACAATCAACTTGTTTACCTTCAAAACCACTAGGGGGGTTGGATGGTGTTCTATTGGTTTCTATCTGGTTCCTACCAACAGAGATCATTACAGTTTCCATTAAATCCAATACAACTCCTGCTAATTCAATCGATTCTGTTGTGGTTTTTAGCCAGGCAGGCAGCGGCCAACTTTTCAGGACACTGTATTGTATAATATGAAATATTAAGAAGCACGGTGTTGTTTCAGCGTTGCTATTTCAATAAATACATTTGCAAGCAACAACACTGCACAGGACGTATTGTATCCTGTGCACAATATTGATTGCGCCCTGTGCACATACCCACAACTATTCCTTTGTGCAAGATGTGTTAATACGTAAATGATTCTTTAGGTGAGCCCATTTTTAGTGACCCACCTGACAGCAAAAACTGTCTACACTGCTGAGTCATAACAAATTCTCTAGTGTTTTCCATCATGCAATGCAATATTAATTTAGTGTTTTATTGAGCACAAACAGAGAGGAAAAGGCCAGGCACTTACAAACAACTTCATACCCCATTGATTCCAGCTGATGCCCAGAAAGGCTGATGCATTCCCTGGACAAAAAAAACATTTAGCTCAGGGCTTTTAAAGGAGGAGATTCAAACTGATTTTCTGCTGTGGTTTACATTCATTTGGTTTGAGTTTCCTTTCTGCGCTGCCTTTCATGTTTTGTACATCAGTAGTTCGATACATTATAGAATCAAGAGACCACCTGACCTGTTCTTGGACGTAGAATTGCACTTTTGTCAGGAGGCTTTTAAGCTGCGAGTGTTGTGGGATCTCCATACACAGCGATCTAAGAGTTCTGGAAAGTCAGCATACAGGCATTTCCTTATGGGTAGAGCAATCGATCTTGCAGCTGGCAACGGACATCTAGCCACACACTTGCTCTGTATTTTTCCACTCTTTCACAGACTGACACGAGCACGCGCAAACACACAATGTGGTATTGAAAGGAAAAGCCTTTTAGGTTTAGGACTGAGGAAAGATTTGAAGTTACTTACTAATGAATAAATAATGAAAATAACATTAAATTTAGTTTTGATGTATTATTTGAGAAGAAAATACAAAGTGAGATAGTATTTATGAAATCGGTTGCCTTTGACTACTGTACTTCACTTTAGGATTTTTTATTTAATGTTTCATTGTATATATTTATACTTTGATTATCTTTTAACTCCACCATAGCACCAGATGCCCCGTGTACACACTGGAAACAAACAGTGTTTTATCTGGAGGAGTATCTGACTGTTAAAAGAGGAGAAGAGATAGTGGGCAGCGTCACCATGAAGCCAAATGAGAAGAACGCAGTAAGAATCTTCATAACTCATGCACGTGTCCACTTCTGTGATGTTTTTGTTTGTTTTCATCTGGACGATAATTACTATTTGTTCATGTGCAGATGTCCAATATAACCAGTGGCGCCCCAGAAAATTTTTATAGGGGTGGCCACAAGGAGGCTACAGCAAAATCTTGGGGTGGCACCAAAAACAAACAAAAAATTCAGTGCAATGTGTGTTATACTTGTTTACGTTTGTTTCTGGTTAATGTTACAATATGAATTTAAAGCTGCAGTCGGTAAACCTTTTTGGTAAAGCATTTTCCAAAATCAATTTGTCGCTTGTGAAGATGCAGCCGGTGGCAGATCGTTTGTAGCCTCTTCTTACAGCAGCTGGAATGTAATTAATACAGTAGACTAGTGTATGGCATACATACCCGTTAATGTTTGTCGTGATGAGAAGTCGTTTCAAGGGCGGAAGGAGGTCAACGTTTTGATTAAAGATAATGAGGGCACATGAATGAAAAAAACATTGAGGTCACTTATTAAAAAAGACATTAATATTCCATAAAAAATAAGATTTTTCAAATTAGATTTCATGCCAAGTCTCATGTATTTGAATATAACAAAAACAAGCAAATTTTCCAACTCATGCAAAATTATTTTATATTTTGTCTCTATGTAATACACTTATGACCCATTCATTTTAACCCATGTACATTCATATTTCTACTGTAGCTTTCTTGTTGTTGTTTTTATTTTTCAGCGTGACCTTGAGTTTTCCTTTGAGCTGGATTTTAAAGGGCAGTTATGTGAAGCTGCTATCGCTCACGACTACAAGATGCGTTAAGTGTCCTGCAAGGGGCAATACAGGGGTCCTGATGCCACTCAGAGAAGCAGGGACCACTCTGGATCTTAACTGCAGCACTGCTGGATAGAGACACTGAGACTCAGACAGAAGCTTTGTCTCCGGGAAGCGGGTTGGCACTTTTAGCAATAGCAGCCTTGCCTTTGCCAACAATAGCCTGCACTAGTATGCCATCTTTCCGACTGTTCAGGGGCCAACTTGCGAAGCCCTCTGCATAACAAAAGAATGTTATTGTCCAATGAATGTTAAGCATTTGTTTATGTTTTGTTAGGGTTTAGACGTGGGATGTTTTAGTTGATGAAGTTTGAGTACTGAGAATATTTCAGCTTTGCATCTGTCTAGGGGATAACTCCATAAAATCTGCAGCAGTATTAAAATGCGGTAGGGTAAGTGATCCTGCAGCTTATGAATCAACATCCAGTTAATTCTCAAGAAACTGTGGAGTTTGTGAGAAATGTTTAAAATGCTTTTAAAGTTCATTGCAAAAATAAATATGAATGCATGATGACAAAAACAAATATGATGCAATAAGCAGCCAAAGTTAATATTAGCAAATAATGTGACCCGGTTTAATATCATGTTACTGAATTGCGTTGAAAGCAAAATTGGACGTGAAAACATGAAACGTTTTCATGAGAATGACCCGTCTATTAAAAAATGTAAATGTAAAATTATTTGGGCGTCATTGTGTACCAAATATGAAATTCAAATGTATATCAGTATCAGATAATGGGAAATAATAAGTGACTGCAATAGTGATGTGATCATAAATTATGCCATGTAAGCTCGTGTTATGTTTCTCTGGTAGCTTTAATGTAATATGCAGCATTAGTAGTATTTCTAATTCTTGAAAAATTGAGTGTCTGCTCTAAGCACAGAGGGAATTAGCACATAACACATATCAAAACAAAGATGCTGTGTTCAATGTTTGCTCTGTCGGTGTTAAGATCTCAGTAAGCTGGACCCTCAGATGGCACCTGCTGCCTTCCACCTGTGCTCTTATCAGAGTCTTTGCCAAGGCGACGGCTGGGATCTCCCCCGGTCCTCCTGATTATCCTGTCCATGTCCTCACCGTAGACATTCAGTTGAAATTTTGCAAAGCACATTGTCCGTTATTAAATGTCTTTATGTTTCTAATGAGTTTTTAAGGTACGCATTGATCTAATTTAAACAGGCCTAATATCATTATGGAATGACACTTTCCATGAATATGATTTAATGTAAATAAAATGGTTTCTTTACTTTGTGCAATTGGTTTATATACATAACTATACAAACTTTGCTCCCAAACCATCTGTCCCACAGTGAATGTTGATGAAACATTCATAAATCGATCTGACCGATGCTCAACAAAAGTGTTTTTGTATTTATGGAAAGTGTCGATTATTGTGCGGTGTTAGGAAATGCGAACAGCACAAACTCATCTCATGCGTAAAAAAACTCACCTGATATTATCTCTGGATTTATCATTGTTTGTTTTTGAGATGTGAGGTTTATGTTACAAATATTTGATTTATGTTTGTGTCATAATATGGGAAAGCAATTATAATAAAAGCAAACAAACTAGCTTGAATTAAATTAAACATATTTATTGTAGGTGTGCAACAGCATGCTCGTGAAGAGGTTTTGGCTGGTTATAGAACAAGTTGATGTAATGACAGATGATGGATAAAACTAAAATGAAGCATATGTCATCATGGGTATATCATGAATATATGTTTAAAAATATACTAAAACTAAAGTCTATCCTGAAAAATGTGTGATGTAAGATGGTGGTTGTTTGAAGTAAAAATAAAGTTATTTGTCCACAGTAACATAAGTACTGTCGAGTAACATTAATTTTCTGTACTTTACACATATCGCCACAAAGGGGCGTCAAGTCAAAGTTCTGAATGTGTCATACGCAAATGTGCACTTAAAATTAATGTTGTAAAAGTTTTATGGTTTCATCTTAAGTTGTAAGATGTTGTATGGTTTCATCAAGAACCTGTGAACTGCGAAACCTTCTCACTGCAAAGGTTCTTTGAACTAAAAATGTCTCTTAAGATATCTTGGCTCAAAAGGTTCTTACAGAAACAAAATATTATCTCGATGGTATCACGCAAAAACCTTTTGGGCACCTTTTTATATAACAAAACATCATTAGCACATGGCTTTCTGAAAACGTACACTAGTACAGCACATATGACAAAGGAAAATACATAAAACGGGATTATATGAACTGGTAAAACCTGTTCAACTGACATCTGAACTTTCAGAACAAAGCAGGTTTAATTATTTTATAGTTAGTTGGCAATGTCTTTGACCAAAAAGACAGTTGGAAGACATTCATTTGACAAAAGTTAATGCAAACATAGAACTCTTTATTTCAAAACATTTCTATTCAATATTTATACTTTATTAAACTTCACATTATTATTTCACATGTACATAATAAACAAAACATTAATAAGACTAACACTAAAGACTGTTCAATGATCTAAAACATCAATACAATAGTCAAATCTAATGTTATTCTTCCTAAAGGCCACACAGTAGCAGATGAGTGACAGAAAATGTGACAAAACTCTACAGCACACGTGTGAGAATGAACATACTTACAAATCAAGACCCATATTGATAAATCACTGAGTGATAAAGCACAACACATGCCTTCCAGGACAGAAGTTGAATAAGTTTCACATATTTCCAATGTGCATAAATCCACTGTTTGATGGACATTTATATGATGGCTTCTGTTAAAAAATATTTTAATGTGAACACCAGCAACTACTGTGGGTTCATTTGTGCTCATTTAACACTTATTGCAATAAATTGCAAATACAAAAAGTTCACGACGTTGATTTTTTGACACAATACATAAAAATACAATCAAAAACAGTCCGTTTTCTGAAATTGATATTAGTCATTATATATATATATATATCAAAAGATTATTTGTTCGTTCGGTAACATAAAGTTAACAACTGTGAACCCTGTTAAAACTGAATCCATCAAACCCGAATGTTTGCTTCAGTGTAGTAAAAATATTTTGGCTGAGGGAGGTGACACAAGCCTATCTTCAGAAATCGTCCATTTGAAATCATTCTAATAATAAATGTACATTTAATTTGTGCATGAACAACTGTGCTGTAAACACTTTGACAGTAGCAAGTGTTGGGAGTTTATTTTGCATCAAATTAACCCTTTTAAAAATATATTTCCTAAGCCTTTATATTAAAAAGATAAATTACATCCATTTTTACACACGAATGTCAATACCAAAATACAACTTGGCGTGCGTTCTTTAATAGTGTGATGGGTGTTTACGATTAAATGGCCTGAAAAGAGACACGTTTACAAACCTTAGTGCACTTAAAGCCCACCTCTAAACCTTATCATAAAACCCATTCGTTTCACACGGTAAGAAATGTCTAAACTCCACAGCGGTCGTACAAAAAGCGTGAATCCACGAGAAAAGACAAAACGCGTCAACACAAACTCTTACAGTTGAGTAGAGACGTCTGTGAGTGTTTGTGGGTATTTTCTGCTAACAGCAGGACTTCTTCTTCGTGGGACTGTCAACAAGCGACACGGTTTTCTCTTTCTCACGATCCTCTTGTTCTTTTAAAACTCTGGCAGCGAGAAAACGCGTCTTTTAGAGTAGAAATCAATATTTACAATCTTTGTGTTCAAATGGAGATACTGTACATTCCTTTCGTATGCTGGTTTAACACAACCTACGCAATGAATTCAGGCAAATGTGCATTTGGGAAGCATTCTGTACCATGGTACTATAAAAAGGTCTTCTCTTACCTCGCCATGTGAACCATGGCCTCCATCACATTGTGGGCAGAAAAAGCACTACACTCATAGAAAATCAACTGGGAGTCCTGAAACACAACGAAGAAGGAGACATTCAGATCAACGGGGTCATTTGCAAAACACGTTATCCGTCACTCAACAGAAAAGAGAACGGGTAAAGTAAGTGAAGTGGAAATAAAAAGAGAAATCCCAATTCAATTCATCACATGGACCTGAAGACATGATTATTTATTGAACCCCGACTCATATCTAATACTGATTCATTTGATCAGCCCTGTGCTTTAAAGGTAATCCATTAGTGCCCCTCCAGGGCCCAGGCTCACCCACCTTGGCTAATTTCTCTCCCATTCCGAGCGGAATCTCTCTTTGAGCATCCACATCGGTCTTATTCCCCAGGAGCATGATGGGAATGTCCTCACCCGCTCCCTCCTGTGAGATGAAGATAATTCCCATAATACTTGGATATACTATTATGTCAGGTAAGATATATCCTCAGTGAGACAGCTTATATGCATTTTGTTGTATTTTTAAAGACCCCATGACAGTTGTGGCACGTGTTTACATAATTCCTGTTAAAACAGGAAGTTGGGGTGGCAAACATATACTTGTTTACTTTTACCCAGCTAGCCAATAGCTTTAAGTTGGCGTCACAGCCTTGACTGCTCATTTTCAACACAACGCAAAAAAACATGTAAAACATTGAAATGTTAAACAAGCATCTGTAACAGGACGGTATCCTGGGCCACTGTTGTTTACATCTTGCGAAATGGTTTCCTTTGACTTTCCTTTATTTATAAAGAGTATACTAACAAAGGTTACAGAGAACCTTGTTTGTACTAATGACATCTTTAACCGTACCTGGACGTTGGCGAGCCACTGCCTCACTGATGTGAATGTCTGTATATTAGTGATGTCATACACGACTACAACACCATCCACCTTGCGGAAAAACTGCTTGGTGATGCTGCGATACCTAGAGGAATAAAATTCACCGGATCTCTTATTTCCCTCTGATAAAAGACAGATTTTAATAATAGAAACAAAATAAAAGTTGCACTTGCCTCTCCTGTCCCGCTGTATCCCACAGCTGCAGTGCGACCTGACTGTTGTCCACCCACAGCGTCTTAACACTGTAGTCAATCCCTTCATATGTGTCATACATACAGAATAAACAGCAGTTTAGTGTTTTCCACCGGGGCAGACAGAATTGATTTGTGTTTTATGATATTGATACACATTTAAACAAAGTCACATAAATGTAGACACTTTTTAGCTTTCTTTTAAACTTGTCAGGTCGATCCACAGATACTTCACTAACAAAACATGATAAAAAAATATTATCATGTGTTTTTTAGGAAAAGGCTATGTGGGGTGTAAAGCATGTTTGTGAAGTATAATCATTTGATTTTAAAATGGTGATAAGTCTATCAGTGCTGTGCGTGTTAACTCATGATCTTGTTATATACCCCGTGCAGTCAGCCACCGCCGTGATGTCAAACCTCGCCAGTGGTTTAAGATGCTTGACAAGCTTTTAATGGTGTTATAGTCATCAGCATGTGAAACTGCTGGTGGAATAACACCCAAAGACAACACTGTACTGTAAATCCTGTACAGGCCGTACAATAGGTTGTGTGTGCAGATCAAGGCTGTCACGATGTTTGTATTTTACGGCCAAAATAATACACGGTAATAATATTATCGATTTATTTATTTTGTTCATTTAGTGTTTTCTACTTTTATGGTCAACAAAACACTGTTTAAAAAAAGATAATTTGTAACCGCTGTGGCTCTGAAAGTCACAATGAAACGAAAGTTAGATTTTTCCTTTCTTTTTCCAATTGTGACGTACACTTCTGAAATTTGAAAATAAAACTCCAATAATTGATGGGAAGTAGTTGGCCTGATACACCACCGGTACCCACAGGACAGTCAGTATAGTCCAGCCTCTTTTTCAGGCATTATGTCATGAAGAGAAGAGTTGTTGTTGAGAGGGGGAGTAGAGCTTTATGTCTTTGATTAAAGATTACAACTGCGAATGAATTTGACAAAAATAATGATGTGCATGGGAAAATAATTTAATAATCACTGCAAAAGCTGTGGATGTTTCTTTTATAATGTTTAATTGCACGGTAAACTTTAAACGCTGAATGCTGAATGTTTACGAAATGATCATACAGTACGATCTAGATAATAATAATGGTTTTAAATATCACAGTTATTGACAATGCGGGTATATCGTGACAACCCTGAAGCAAACAAACAGTTTCAGCCTATTTGATATTCTAGTCTTTGACGGTTTCATAAGTGAAAGTACCACAGATACCGTAAAACATTTCAATGATAGGACAGTTAGCAGCTGCACTGACCTACAGTGGCACATGTCCCCAGATGAAAACAGTCGTCACAAAAGCGTCTTAAAAGAGACGTTTTACCAACACTTGAATTCCCCACCAGAACAATCTTAAACAGGCGATCTGGACCTGAACGGGCCCCTTCCTCCTGAAAACAAAACAAATTGGGAAATAGCATTTCTCTGTTGCATTCAAATGTGGCAACTGTGAACCTTCATATATGCGTGTTATGACCAGTGTTTAGCAGTGACCTTTGACCCTAACACTGTTAAAATGATGATTCCAGGTCCAGTGTGATTTTTGAATATCTGTTCAATATTTCGAAAGCAAAGAGATAACAAAACTGACCGACTGGACTGTCTCTTTGCCCACGGGTTGCCCTCTGGGTGAGGTAGGTGTGTGTGCATCTCTGCTTTCCGGAGGGGGTGAAACAGAGGTGGGAGTGCTGGTTGTGGGGTAGATATTGCTCATCTGCAGGTCAATGTCCTCTTCAAACTCCTCATCTTCACCCAATTGTCTTAGCTGAGCCTGATAACCCTGCTGCAGGAGGTGAGGGAGATGGTCCTCTTCGATGGAGATGATCCTCTTTAGCTGGTGTTTGGGTGAAGGTCGTCCGTCTACAATGTCCTCCAAATCCACCATGTGACCGTTTACACCCATTACGTTCTTCGATTTAGACTGTGGTGGAACCTCATCCTCGCCGTCACTGAAGAGGACAACAGATAGACATGCAATTTGTTTTTATAGCACACTCAGTCATTCAAAGCGTTTGACGTCGAAACAAAGAGCACATCTAAGAGATGAATAGTAATTCAAGTTGAATCAATCTTGAGTCTATTAAAATCTTGATAAATCTAGCTTTTATTACTATCATAATTCAATTAAATGATACATAAGAATGGTACGTTAAGAAATAGAAAAACTTTATAAAACATAAAAAAAGTTGATGTCCCAACTATTATCTTTGATTTGACTTGTTCTTCTATCTTGGGTACGCTGTCAATTTATTTACTGGATTTTATTATCAAGTGCACTTGCATGCACAGATCCCATTTTCACCGGGTTATTAAAAAACAGCCTCGCCTCTTAAACGACGGCTTCCGTTCAGGGTATTTCATTGTAACTGATCCAGATCTTTGCGTCCATGACAGTTTTGCACCCGAATTCTTGGGTTTCTGTGAAAGAGCAAGCAATGGTTTGAGATTGTATAAATACAGTGGCAGAACATCATTTTAAATGTTTTACCAACCTGATAGCATATGTCCCTTTCATCTCGTAAATGTTTGTTCATTTCCCTATAGGAGGAACAAAATTAATCGTGAAATGTAGGCGAACGTTTAAATCGTCTCCTTCATTTGTGGTCACGTCTTACCTGAGTAAATCAAGCTGTTTGAGGAGACTGGCTCTCTCTCTCTGCAGACTCTCTGTTACCCTGTAAACCTCCCTGAGAAAAACAAAGACGCTCTTACAAACTGATGATATTGATGTGTAGGGCGGCAGGTCAAAAAACGAATCAAAGAAGAATGCGCCGACTAATGGAATGTAAAGCAATAGTTAAATAACTTGGATGAAACAAGAAAACTATGAATGGTTTTAGAGTAAGATCGATATATTGGGCCGGGTAAATACTCAGCAGATAATATTTCCTGATTTGATTGACTTTTCGACATTTTGTATTTCAGAGTACATAGATTAAAGTAAATAATATTGATTTCAGCTATTTAACTAATGTTATATACTGTATTTAAATATACAGCCCGGACAATTTCAAAATGACTAAAAAAAATACTATTTATAGGTATTTGTTTAGGTAAAATTATCATTTTAGTTTCATTCTACAAAATAAAAATATTGTTCTATTCGCTTTTATTTGTAGTCAATGAAAACTGGTGAAAAAGGTCAAAATTACATAAAATATGTTCAGTTTTCTTTCAGGCCGCAAATACTGCAACAGTAATATTTATGTTTTTAGGAAAATTTCAAAATATTCTTTTTTATGGGATAATCTTGATTTTAATCACAGCTTTCATGTGTCTTGTCATGCTGTCGGTCTTTCTGTTGAACGTCAATAAATGTTTGCTAAAAAAACACTTTTGCAAATTCTAGGCTATATTGAAGATATTAAAATATAACAAGCTTTATTTTGTTCCATTCGTGTTATATAGTTTTGATGCGCTTTCTTTTTTTCGCAAAATGTGGACAGAAATATGAATAAGTGTTCAAAACCGTTTGACAGGTAGTGAATATACTGTGCCCTCAACTATTGTGGGAAACCTTGGTAAATATGAGCTAAGAAGGCTGTAAATGTAAATCTGCATTGATTCTCTTATTGATATATGTTATTTAAAAAATCTACAAAATTCCAACATTTCATTCAAGAAAAACAATTTGAAGTGGGGGGAATATCACATTGTGGAAATATGTTTATTGGCACCCATAGAAATGATTATAAGTCAAAATATCTTCTAAGTATATTCCCATTAATATTTACGTTTTCTGACTAGAAACACGATGTTTCACAGGAGAATATTATGAAGTAACACAAAGCTCAAACCCACTTGATCATTCATCACAATGGGTTAAACCAAAGAATATAGTCTTGATGTGCAGCAAAAGATTGTTGAGCTACACAAAATAGAAAGTGGATTTAAAAAATTCCCATTTCCAACATCACGGCAATGATGAAGTTTTAATGGACTAAAGATGTTGCAAATCTGCCTGAAAGAGAATGTGTGTCTATATTGTCTTCATGCACGGCAAAGAGAATATTTTGAGTGGTTTTCCTTCAATGAAATGTTGGAATTTTGTAGATTTCTTTAAAGAAAAGATCAAAACAAGAAACAATGCAGATTTCATTTTACAGCCTTCTTTGCTCATATTTACCAAGGGTGCAAATAATACTGGTGGGCACTAAACACTAATACTGTGTTCACACCAAACGAAAGAAAATTTCCTACCAAGTCAATGCTGAGATGCCCATTGACGTGAACTCCCAGCAGGCGGCGCGGTTGAGACTAACCGGGCGGTGCAATTCAGGCGTTCTTCAGAGCAAGTTGAATATTTTTCTATGAATTTCCCATCACTCGCGCGAAAATAACGAACTTTTCCCGCGAGTAAGATACGCGATTGCTCGCGTTTGGTGTGAACACGGCATAAGGCTTATGATACTGTATGCTCACATGTCTCTGTCCTCGTGTAGTCGTGAGGACTGTTCCTGAAGCATCAGTAGTTGCTCGTGGGCCAGGCTGAGCTCTTGAGACGTGTGCTCCAGCTCACGGCTCAGGTCCTCATTATACTGCTTCAGCTTCACGTTCTCCACGGCCGTTTCGCGCTGCTCGCTGTGCAGATCTCGACACTGATGCTCCAGCTATTCAAAACACACACAGAACAATGAGCACTCAAGACATCATAGAAACACAATCAGGGATTCAGTAGACATCCGTCAATTTCAGCCGTGCTGATATAAAAGTCAAGACAATCTTCTTAAAGGTCCAGTGTGTGGTTTTTGGAGGATCTATTGACAAAAATGCAATATGATATACAAAACTATGTCTTCAGGGGTGTATAAAGACCTAAGCACTATGCTTTAATTACTTTAGAATGAGTTATTTCTATCTACATACACAGCGGGTCCCCTTGCATGGAATTCGCCATGTTGTTTCTACAGTAGCCCTAAAGGCACAAACTGCTCTACAGAGTGCGTTTCATAAAGACTTTATCTTCTTTGGCAAAGCAAAAACGTGACGACATCTACACCCGCTGTAGTGCTTCATAAAGGAGGGTTGGAGCGAGCCGTTGGTTGCCTTTCGCAACCTCACCACTAGATGCCGCTAAATTTTAACCATACGGATATATGGACAAATAGTATTTAACATATACTGAACCATCCATCTTCCATATACAATACTACTAATCTGTCAATCCATCCATATATAAAAAAAAAGAGAGGAGGAAACAAAAATATCGGCATTTTCCCCCAAATACGATATGTAACCCAGAAGCAGTATGTGAAAGTGTAATGTCCTTGGCTTGCACTATTGTGAATGTTTGGCAGGAGCTCCTGTGGGAAGAATGATTTGATAAGAAAGCTGTTGCACGTACGCTGCTAAATATAGACAAAAACTAGGACACAATACTACTTTGGTCTATGACCAAATGTGAGAGCAGGATTTTCGTTAGTTGTATAACAGCACAATGAACAAACTAATTGTAGATTACAGATGACAAGAAAAGAAATAAAAGAAGCTGGAAGAGTGAAGACTCCGCGGATGGTGCTTTCAATTCCTTCATTAGCATTAAAAGGCTGCGTAGAGGAGTGTCTATTCATCTGTCAACCCATTCTCTGCTTGAAGTATAACAAAACTGGTCACAGAACAATTGAAACACCTGTGTGTGCTAGCTGAACAACCGGAGATGAATAAATGTAGGTCTGAGTAGTTTTATTACTCCTTTTTGAGTCAAAGTTGACTGTAGGTGTTGGTGCTCTTGAGATGAAGTCGCAGTCTTTCTTTGAACTTTCATTATGAATCCCCCTTTAACAGGATATTATTATAAATTTGCCCTTTGAAATATTTTTAGCCATAAAGCTATGGTTGTGAATGAACTTTATCATACCATATGCAGTAATGCAAAAACAGCATCCACATGCAGCTTTTTTTTAAGAGTTAAAGGTCCGGTGTGTAATTTTTTGGAGGATCTATTTACAGAAATGCATTATAATATATATCTATGTGTTCAGAGGTGTATAAAGACCTCACATATTGAAGCGTTATGTTTTTATTACCTTAAATGTGCTATTTCTGTCTACAATCCCTTGCATGGAATTAGCCATGTTATCTCTTTCGGCAAAGCAGCGAAAACATGACTACATCTTAGTTCTGTGAGAGCTGCGGTATTGCTTCAAAAGGAAGTGGTGGAGTGAGCCGTTGGTTGCAATTCGCAACCTCGCCACTAGATGCTGCTTAATGTCATACACTGAACCTTTAAACTACGAAAAGCGATCAGAAGCAAAAGAGTGTCTGTTACTCACCCTTTTCTGTTTGTTAGATAGGCTTTCCAACTCATTCTCCTTCGCGGAAAGCTGATGTTCCAAGTCTTGACTACGAGAAAGGAACCGCTCGGAGTCCTAGAGAACAAACAGATCACACAGAAGTATTATGGTGGGTGGACTGAACCTTAAAATTTTCCAAGTTTGTGCTAAAGGTTGCATCTATAAATTTGCCGGAGGCTTTTATCCACAGTGTTCCAGGTTTGCAATTTACAAGCATTCCCTGGTTATCAAAGCAGCATCATCATGATCGACAGAGATACAGAAATGAAACTTTTAATACATTTCTGATCTAAAATCCAAGTCTGTTTTACCTCTAGAAGAATCCTGTCTTTTTCATTTTTAATCTGCAGTTCCATTTCTTCATACAGTCTCTGGATCTCACTATCATGCGTCGCCGCTTTCCTACAAAAGACGTCACGGTCACAAAAGCTTTTTATCAATTTGCTCATGATTTTAAACATGATTCAATGGAACGGAAGTTATTTAAAAAATATTTCATTCTATTTAATTTAATTTAGAGAATGTAATATCTTTTTGGGAACCTTTTTTAGGTTGGAAACTGGGAGAGAACATGAACGCATGATGCATAGGGCAGGATGCTCGGACACAGACCCACAAAAAGCAAACTGAGAAGTATTCCCGGAGGTAGCAGTGGGATTGTATCTCCTGTGTTCATGTGATCATCATTCACAGGTCAGATTGTCATATCGTCACCTTGGATTTATAAGGTTCGATCTAAATTCTGAGCAGCTTTAAGACATTAAGCTTTAAAGTTTCTTGCATTCAGTTTCTTTTCTAAAAAAGACCCGACATAAAAGAAGTAATAAAATATCACAGAATGAGACTATAGTAGACTATAATAACTCAATCTTGTCACCCAACATTACAATATTTCTAAACACATCTTCAAAACAGGCATGTCATAAGGTATTAAAGGGACAGTTCACCCAAAAAGGAAAACTATGTCAACATTTACACACCCTCTTGTCATTTCAAACCAGTATGACTTTCTTTTGCAAAACGCTAAAACAAATATTTTAAAGCATGTTGTTAACTGGCACCTGTTTACTTGCATTGGTTTGTGTCCACACAATAGAAGTGAATGGGTGCCGCTGTTGTTCGGTTACCAAAAATATCTTACTTTGTGTTGAGTGAAAGAAAAAGTCATACAGGTTTGAAATGACAAGAGGATGAGCAAGACAATTCATGTACTTCCATACATGATTTTGATAGTTGATGCTTCCAGGATAATCCTTTTGTACAGTTGTCAACAAAAGTAACAGTTTTTTAAAAATGCCTGATATGTTAATATAAACAAAACGTTGATGTCTGACCTTTTTAGGGCAGTCTCCATTTCATTTTTCTCCTGGGTGGCTTCTTTGATCTGATAAGTGACTCTGGCAAGAAATTCCTCAAAATTGGACAGGAGTTGTGGTTCATCTCTTCTGAGTTGGGCCCACAGGCTCCGCACCTCTGCTGGACTGATACATCACAACACCCTTACTGATCTTGTCAAACTGTTAGAAGTAACTAAAAGTGTTTGTATATACCATGTTATATTTCTGAATGAAGATTTAAAGTGTGGATTTAAGTTTTGTAAATCACTGAGCAACATGTGGTGTAATCCGTACCCAAAGATTACATGCAGTCAAAAGAATTAACTTACAACATTGATGTCTTCCACTATCAACGTTTGCCTTTTAGGAGTGGCAGTAGTGTGCTCCCATGCACACCATATGGTCAATGAGAATAAACCAACTGAACTGTAATCGCTGAGGCTCTGAGATGACTGGCTAAGTATCATTTATTGGCACATCGATATTTGATTTTTGGGTCTGGTTTGCTGGTTTTAAAGAGGTTTAGGGCCATTGTCTGCTGGACAGACTGGGAGATCAGAATGGGTTAAATACAGCTACAGCCAAGATCTAAAAAAATCTTGAATTAAGGGTTATGTTTGACAACAGCGCACATCCGGCAAGATTTGGCACATTGCTGTGATTTTCTGTGATGTTACTGACTACAACAACACTCACTCTTCAAAGATGTTACTAGCCCCCAGGTTTTCCATTAGCATGCAGAAATGTTTCTCTTCATCATCCTCACCACCTGTGAAACCTTCCTCCCATTGGCTCTCATAGAGCACCTCTGGAGTCTGCTGTGCGAGCGATGCTACAGCCGAGTGTGGTTCGACTGACGGCACACCTGGACCAAACATGAACTCGCCTGTATAAGACACAAATGGGACAGATTGACATAATGACGGAAAACATTATGAAATTGATAGAAACAAATGATGCTTATTTTTAGGGTCTGAAATAAATACTCATCAGGCTTGAATCAAAGGTATAGTACACCCGAGGTGAAAATTGTGTCATCATTTACTCACACTCAATCCGTTACGACTGCAAAACAAGAAAGAGGATATTTCGAAGAATCTTAGTAACCGAACAACGGCGCTATCCTTTCACGTCTGCTGTATAGACACGAAACCAATGTAAGTCAATGGGAGCGGTCGTTGTTCATTTAGTAACATTCTTTTAAATATCTTCTCTCGTGTTCTGCTGAAAAAAGAAAGTCATACAGGTTTGAAATGACGAGAGGGTCGGTAAATAATGACATAATTTTTATTTCTAGACCCTGTTTGTATCCATTCAAGTCTCCAGTAAAATGCAAACCCACTGAAGCCGGAGGAAAACTCATCAAATGTCAGATATCCATTTCCATCCGTGTCCAGAGTGTCAAAGACGTTCTCAAGCTCTTCAGAAGTCAATGGCAGCTCTCGGTGTAGCCTCTACAACACAGGACAAACCCACAGATGTGTTACCAGATGCTATTTTACAGAACATGTAACATACCTCAGGCTAAAATCTTACACTGGGTTAACACCAAACTGGCAGGCGGCGTGATTGCCAATCTTGTCTTCCACGAAGGTCGACATTTTTTGTCAGCTCGCGTCACTCACGCGAAAATAACGAACTTTTCCTGCGAGTATTAAAGAGCGTGGAATGCGATCGTTCTCGTATGGTGTGAACCCAGCATTAGAAAAACGGTCTTAAAAGGCAGTCAAACCAAATGTTGTGTTTTTTATTTTTTATTAAAGAAATATACTTGTCTCACCGCCACCCAAATGATTTCACTTTCTTTTTCTTTCTTATTGTTTTTATTGTTGTGACAGTGAGGCTTCAAAGAAAATGAAGTGTGAAATGAACACTACCCTATTCGTGGAAAGTGGAGTGTTTTTATAATGTCAGATCTTCTCCAACATGGCTCGTGAAAAAACATTTAGGTCACATACTTCAGTAATCAACATAAAGTACATTCGTTACTAATCTTGGAAAGTAAACAACACACCCTGTGTGTTAACACCCTGAATATGCCCACAGTACACACCCATCACAGTACAGACATGGATCTTCGGTTTTGCTGTTTTGTAACTGAAAGACCCGGCAATTGCCAGTTTCCTCCACAAACCGACTTGACAACTTGCAACAGCTGACAAGTCAGACCATGCACTTTTGACATCCTGTAGGCTGAAGCTAAAACTAAGTGTTGTCAGCGTTTTCTGCATGGACCAACATTCTAGTGTGCCAAAGATATAGATGTTTTGTGATGGCTTTCACCAAAGCATATACAGGGCTTGTTACAGAAAGATTTCAATACGTATGGCTTTGAGGGATCGATTTAATTAAAACGAGATGATATAATGACATGCATCATTTAAATAAAAATGAGCAACAGATGTTTATTCATGTCTTTGCCAAAGACACTGGATCAAAGGTGTGATGATTCTGAAAGAGGCTCTTCAGAGCATGGGAGACAGGCTTCAAAGGAAACCTGAATGATGAATGGAAAATCTAAAGAGGCGATCTACACAAATCGACACAATAATACAACTGAAGGGGTGGTCTCAAAACACCCACCCCTGTTTTAGTCATAGCAGAAAAGATCGATCTCGTGAGCTCTTCTGGGGATGACAGTTTCAAAAAAAGAGGCTAAAGTGTAAAGTTATGTTATAAATAAATCACCACAGATTTTCAGAACATCAAATAACAGTCACACCATTGCTATTCTAAACCTTACAAACAAATGTTGGGGCTTTACTCAAACCTTTTTCAGTAGAGTATTCTATAGCGCATATATGCAGTATATTTATGAAACGTTTGGTTACGAAATGAGATAACTCCAAAATCCAACAGTTTGGAACCAAACTCTTCATGTATGATTCTATAAAATATACAAATGAAATGTTATATATATAAATAAATGGGTAGTTGACAATTATGAAAAATAACAATGCAGATAAACCTCTCTAATGCCATTTTATATTATAAACTAATATTAATCGGTTTTTTTTATAATATTTGTAACTGTTTGTTTTATCAAATCTAGCCATGTCACACTATATTTTTCAATACTCATACATACAAAAGTTTCAGCTTTTCTGAATTTACTATTTATAGTTACGTCGCAGTAAATTATAAATTGTGTTTTAATACGTGAACAAGTGACAACACTTTTCCCAAATTCCAAATGAAAATATCTTTTGTTTTAATTGTATTTATTTGCAGAAAATTGTAACAGGACAAACTTGTCAAAAAAAGAAAATGTTCACATTCATGATAAAACAACACAACACTAATGTTTAATTCATTTTAAGATTGTTTCAAAAACGATACACATATGATGACTTTGTGTTCCCTGGGTGCGGTGGGAACTCTAAATTATTATTTGGGGGCTTTTTGGAAGGCAGACAAATACAAATTTTACTTATTGAAAGTTATGCTAAACTTTCAGAGTCAATTTTAGAGCAAACAGGTTATCTCAGACTCTATAAAAGCTGCTGCTCATCCACTGCAAATAAGCAATTTATAAGGATGAATAAACACAAATTAGCCCAAATCACATTCATTTCAATCAAGCATCCACAGCAAAAAAATAAGACCAGGAAACCAAAAATCAATATGCCATTCTCACAACTTTTCATTGACCTCCAACAATTAAACTCCCGGCCTAATCACAATTCACAGTCTCTCTGTTCCCAGCATCCTTACCTGCATGTCCCGTCGCGTGATAAAGCCCTTGCTCTCTACGTCGCAAATCTGGAAAAACTCTTGAGTCTTTTCCAGCACAGTGCTGCAGTCGCTGTCACTAGGGGTCTCCTGTTTTCCCTCTCCTCTGCGGTGGGATGGACGATCCACCTTGGAGCCACAGGTGCCGGAGAAAGCTGGCATGGCTTCCATGTGTGCGTGTTTATGCAGGTGTGTGTGCGCCGTGCTGCGTGTGAACTCTGCTCTCTGCCTCACATGGGTCAGCCCTTGACAGAAGAGTGAAAACAGAGCACAAAGCTTTTGAGTTACACCACATCACATCCTCTTAGAATGCCGCCAACCGCATCTCTTAGCAACCAGCTCTTTAATTAGACAACCGAAGCACTGAGACGGGTACAGGAAAAGAGAGAGAAAAAGAAAGAGAGAGAGAGAGAGAAAGAACGTGATAACCCAAGGGTGAGAATACAAAAAGCAGGAGGGTATCATAACCTTTGAAGCCTGTAAGAGGTATCATAGCTGAATTACAACAAATAATACATGTTTTTAGTATGAACAATGGAGGGCTATTGTGGACCCTTATTATAACCCGTAACATCAGAAAACGGAAAAATAGCTACCGCAACCCTACTGTTGAGAAACGCACAATCCTGAAAAGTACTGAAACATTGAGCCACGTATTTCTCATATGGTAGAATACAGATGTTATTTGTGCCTTGATCACGGATAAACACAAGATTGATGGAATCAGACAAGCCATACCACAGATACGAGAGTGGTGATGCATATTTCCTCCGAGTATTGACCGAGAAAGCCACAGGTTCGCCATTCCAAACTTTTGAGTGCACTGGCACAGACCGATGATTTCAGTGCCCTAAATGAAACCCCGACCATCGATCGTGCAAACTCCGAACTTGCCCGCTAAAGAGAGACCAATACCACATCACAGGCAAGTTCATGGATGTCTGCCTATAGCCTTTCGTTTCAATGCTTTATTATATTCTATAAAAAATCTAAGTAAAATGATCTCGTTCTCATACCACTAAGCCGGCCTTTCTATGGGAATTCGACTTCTGTAGTCATTTCTTCAATAAGAATATCACTACTGCTTTGCATGAACACTTGATCTGTCCGGTCTTCTCGACAATGAGATCAGTGTATGGTGCGGTGATGTTTAAACAGCACAGCAGGTGCTTTAACAGCCGAAGTGGAAGCACACTAACTTCAACTTTTACATCCACACAGAACAAATACAATATTTTGACTGCGCTTTTATTAAACACCATTTTCTAAATAGACAAAGCCGAATTTCCTTCTGTGTAGCTGACCGTCAATACATTGTTATACTGTATACCGTTGCATGAAATGAAGCAATATCTACTTTCAAGCATGAAGACTATGAAGGAAGATATTTCTTGCCGATCCAGTTGGACTACTCCTAACTAAACACAATGGTGTAATCAACCTCAGAATAAGGGCGTTTGTGTGTTTAATAAAAGAACACAAAGCACATATACTTTACTGTTCTAGTCTTTCACACTGAAACATGTTCAGCAAGAACACAGTGTTTTCAACCACAGGGACTTTTTGGCCTGTGGATATTTAGAATGTAAACTCTTGTGCTTCGCTCAAACTCTGTGATTTCCCCATTTGATTTGTCAATGTAACTTAAGTACAACAAAAAGGCAGAAATATGTTGTTTAATAAGTGTCAACTACCTGAAAAACAACATGCAAGACTAGAAGCAGCTGAGCTGGAAAACAGGAACACTTGTTTCCTCCTCTCTCTCTCTCTCTCTCTCTCTCTCTCTCTCTAGATTCCTTCACACACTGCACTACAACTTTTACACAAAGCGTTGCTCAAGAAAGCATATAGAAATAGTCAAACGTACTTAAAAGCAAACCTACCCCCTTACCTTTAGGACCAGGACGCAATTTATTTCTTTTAATCTAATCCATGAAGCGTGTTTTATATTCCTGTTAAGATTCCCTGATAGGTTCAACTGACATTAACTCTTGTAAACGATATAAAGTGTCTGCGTAAAGACCGCCCACTGCACTGAAGACTGAAGTTTAGTTCAAGTTACAAAAGATCCAGCAGGTGAAACTCGGGTTGTGGACACATGAGTTCAGAAAGCCGCTGGCGGAAAGTTGTTTGATCAAACACCGCTGCTGCTGATGCGCGTTGATGGGGGAGGGACTCAAGTCCACGTGGACCTGCATCCGTCCGTAGCTATGACAACCGAGGGACGCACGCGGAAGTTGGATGTTGACTTGAGAGTTCCTGTTGAGTGCTATTGAGTAACATGCACGAATTTGTCAGAATAAATGAATACAATTTACCAAATAATGAATAGAAAATAATACTTTACTATCGTGACGAATCGGTTTAAGATTGTGAAGAAACTAAGAGACGGACACAAAGCTGCGTTTCTTTGTCTATGGTAGAAGCGTTGTCTAATATACAGTGACACCTCGTGGTTGGTTACATAGTGACAATTGTTCAAATGTAAGACAATGACATGTGCACCAGAAGTCCTTGATCAGTCTTATAATAATGACAGCCGAAATAATCCCCCAAATTGTCCTTCCACGATTCAGCATAACAGTAAATGTTTGTCCGACTAAAATCATTTCATTATTATCACATACATGAATTCTATCTTTTCAAAATTTGCAATATTAATATGACATTAATATATATTTTTTTTCTTTTTTGTTTGCATATAGTTTGCTTAGGATAAGATATCACTTGTAGGGATGAAGTCTTGACAAATAAGCATCCACGTGGTGGCGCCAAATGATAAGGTTATTTGAAGTAGAAAGTTAACGCTTTGCATTTTGAAAGTGTAATTCCATACAGGATAATTCCATTATAAAATTGAGCTCGGGTGAATTATATAAATCACGTTATTATTTAATATATTCATTGAGACTACAATTTCATCTAAACGCTATTGTAAGCTCATATGAATCATAACTGTCTCTGTTATTCCAGTGACACCTTACAGTTAAAGAGTGAAATGGTGCCCACGGGAGCAATTTCCATGAACCTGGAAGTTCTGAAAGAGCATGGAAACAGCGAGAAGAAAGAAAGAACTCGAATAATGACAAGCCAGACTTTACGAGAACAAAGGAGTCGATTGTAGTAACCCATTATTTCTGTGAAAATAGATTTCTTCTTGTGTTCATTGTCCAAATTTCAATTCTGTGATATATGAAAATGTACAGTGAGGACCACTAGTTTCTATTTTGCGTAGTTTTAATCAAACATTTAAGTACAAAGTACAAAGAATTTCCACCTGTTGCCAGGGACATCATGCACGGGTTTTAATAGAAGCAAGAAAATCTCACTTTCTGAATAGATAAAGAGGCAACATGGTTAAAGTAGCCTACTTGCATGCATTCTGTTGGTGTCAGTTTATTTTTCTTTATTTTGTAACTTTGTTTAAGCTGAAATGTTATTCAATTATGTTTAAAAAAGTTATACTTAAGGCATACAACTCACATGCAGTGTTTTAGCTTACAACACACCAATGCCAAGCTGTGTGTGTTCCCTAGACCGCTCCGATTTCAAGCCTGTGAAAGATGTTAAAATTTGCGCCATAAATGCAAATGAGATCAAATAAAAACTGAGTCAAGTCTAACACGTACTGTATGAAGTGTTACGTTGTAAAGTGAGAAAAGTGTCAACTTTAGAATTACCTGTAAATAGCTGAAAGTGGAAAGTGTGCTTAAAACCAGGAGTCAATGCCTGTGCGTTACTTCCAACCATTGCAGATGCAAATGCATTAATGCTAGAAAAATGTGAAGGAACAGAATTATATGGGAAAGACATACTGTATGTAAGAAACTGTTTTAGGCCTCACTTTTACTTCGGGGTGAGTCTTGCCTCACAATGCTGGACAAGGTAATTACACGCTTCATTTTCAGGCAAATCTCAAGAAAGCAGAGCTGGGGTGGGTTGCCAGATCCTTGTGTGATAACAAATCTCATTTGCTCCAACCAGCTGTTATGGGTCCAAAACCTTGGTTCCAATTGAGATTAGCACAGGCTCATTAATTAGCCTGCCTGTGAAAGGTCCACTGATGGAAACACAAAGATATTCAGTTCACCGAGGATAGCACAAGCTGCTTGCAGTGGGAGAAAGAATCACGTTGTAGTTGGATCTAATATTCCCTACAGTCATCTCCGCTTAAAAACCCACTCAAGAAGTGCCTTGAAATGTCCAACTTTGTTTAAAGTGTTGGGGCAATTCAGAGAAAATGTCAACCTTACCATGAAAAAATAAAGCTTTTACCAATGGTTTTTACTATACTAATAGCACAGATATTAACATTTGGTGGTTCAAATACCCACGATGTCTCTCATCAAATCTTTAAAGCGACAACTATTTTATGTTTAATGAAGAGCCATCCTTCTGTTTGTTGCGTATAATTGCTTCAAGTTTGTACATTTTGATTCACAGAAATCCTACAAAGTTTATCGTCGACTTTTTTTGTCACATGTTTATTTCCCTTTTTTAAAATACCAAAAATATTTGTTAAGACTCTACCAACAAGGGTTAGTGACTAACGGTTCAGTATATAACTTAACTAATACATTCTCTGAGCGTTTCTGTCTCTATTCCATAACGTAAAATATCACATAACGCTGGCATTGCCTGTTGACGTTCATTTTACAGAAACATGAAGTTATGGCGGGACATATTGAGCCACCCCTCCCACACTTAACATAACTGTGTTAAATTTACCCCACAGCCCAGAATTAAGGTGATGAGGATGAAGCTGAGGTACAGAAAAACTTTATCTTTTTAACTTTTGTTTGGCTTTGTTCCTCAAACAACAGCAC
This sequence comes from Barbatula barbatula, assembly GCF_947034865.1. NCBI lineage: Eukaryota > Metazoa > Chordata > Actinopteri > Cypriniformes > Nemacheilidae > Barbatula > Barbatula barbatula. The sequence continues at coordinate 20,435,758 of NC_136773.1, read as the reverse complement.
ATTCGAGTCAGAAGCCCAAACTTCACTGAGCATGTTCAGACTTATATCACAATTCACAAAGAAATGAATAGCAGGTGCTATTTCTGTGATTCCCCTTTTAAGACAAATCCAGTCTGTGTTTTTGCTCTCAGAATATAGTGATTGACGAATGACATCCAAGAACTCAACGTCTTTATTTACCTCGTGTCTCTATATCACTTTTTTTGTTGTTAGGGGTTTCTATGTTTAGATCTGTCTTACTTGCACTACATTTCTCCTTAAACGCTTCCAAACAGCTTGTGATTCACTGTCATCCTTAAACCATGAAACAGCTCAAAGAAATTGTTAGAAGGCTGCTTTGAGTGCTGTTCCACTAAATTACAAATCTATAAATATTATACGTTTTGTGATGGTGAATAACTCAGAAATATCAAGGAGTTATCTCCTTGTGTCTAGCAAAACACGTTTCAAACAATTCAACAAAGAAGTTCTCTTGCATACACTTATCTGCAACATAAGATTTTTTTTTAGCAAATCTCATGAGGTAACATTCTTGTCTTCATATAATCGAAGATCACACCTAGCCGTTTATTTACATGACAAAATTAAATTACAATTGTGCATGCAATAAGTTATTGAGATGATGAATCAATGTAATGTTTTATTAAATATCATATTTTACTTTGGACTTGCACATGTGCAATTTTGGCAGATATTCCATGATGTCACTACTGACCAGTTCACATAAAAATATTTAGTCAAACTGTCCAATAATTCTTCAAATCCCTTAAGGCAGGCTAGCAGCTTTAATTTTCAAAAGTAAAAGAAATTTACCGACACTGTAATAAATAACAGATTGATTTATTAATCTGACGTTTTAGTCAGCTTGGCCTTTAAATGCCATTTTAATTATACCTGTCTTCAGTTCATTATTTGTTCATAGAGGTAATATTTAACTTGGAATCACGTTGCCTAGCTTACTGAAGATTACAGAATTTTTACTCATTTATCAATATGCCTGTTTCATTACAATTTTAATAATTTAGGTATATCTTTTCATTTATATCCATACATGTTCAATAGTTAACTTGCATTCGTTCTGGTACGCATCAGTTCATCTCATCTTGCATATTAAATCTACTGTTTAGTACAAGACATCTTATTTTACACTGTATGTGAACAAAGACTTTTCCATGTTGCACAACATTCGTGAAATCCTATGCACACTACTAATCCAATGAAGTACAATGATTTGAAGTAATTTATTGCAAACTATAAAACAAACTTGTTCTCTTTCTTTACATGTTTGTGTTGTATTTTGGTAACTGTGATTATTTCTGTGTTATATGCTGTAACGCTTCCCAATGGAATTACAAATTGTATCCAAATTGCATAACAGTGTTAAAATATAACAAAATATTTGTACTCTGCATAAAATTTAATTTATTTGATGAAATGCACAAGTGGTAAAACAGTTTCCACGAAAATTAAATGTATTTGGCAGACATAAGTGTTTATTTTGAAAGAAGTACAATGTAATCTCTTTTCAGAATCTCATAAGACTTGTTTAATTTGATCCATAATATTTAACACATGCTTGAAAGTTTCTATCTCTACCCTATACAATTGCAAAGTGTTGGAAACAATAACGTCTTTTATATAATACATAAAATCTACAATTTACAAAACAAATTTCAAATGTTGGAAAACTAACACACATAAGCAAATATGTGCTCGGTTCTTTCTACCATTGCTATTTCTAAGCATGCTGAATGACATTTGGAATTCAGATGTGACAGACACCTCAGCCATCTTTCATTTTCTGAAGGCATTCACCCATGGCAGTGCTATAATAGTGGGAGTGACTGTGCAAATTCGGCAGAATCGAGAGTCTGCCGGAATAAAGCATACTGGAGAATGTGAGTTGACATTGATGAGCGGCAAAAGCATCACAGCATGTCGCCCTTCTGTCAAGCTGTGCTGCCAATCTTCAGAGGCTGAAAGCCATATTGCAGATTCTTTCCAAACGATGCTGTTTTAATAGAAAACGAGGCAGTTTGTTATTATAATCTATTATCAATGGGTTCAACACAAGAGCATGATTTTGACTGTAGCACTTTGACCCAGCATAACAGATTTATTAGAAAAACACAGTAATAACCTAAAATGTATGTGTTTTGGTCTTGGCCTTTCCAAATACTATCATCCTATCAAATAGAAACACTTGACTGTTTTTTGTATGTGTTTTGTACTTGGGCCGATTGTGGGGTATCATTCATCCCAGCTTTGGCATGAGTCTGGCAACCGCAAGTTATTTTTTCTGGCCTGCCGGATTTGGGCCATTTTTGGGCCAAACTGTTTTGGCTACCTGGGTTTCTTGTCATCCCTCATCTTCTTGTTGTAGCAGCACTCAAACTACACAACGCAGACAAAGTGCACTAACAACAAGACCTTGGTCTAGGAGCAGATGCGACCAACAGTGAAAACATCTCCCTGCCTATTGTGTTATGTGTTCGTCACACTTTTCCAATGCATAATATAGTAGCCTTCATATTTTGATATTTAAAAATTCCACAGGGCCAAAAATACTTAGTTCAGGATAAACCCAGGATATCTCTCTCTCTCTCTCTCTCTCTCTCTCTCTCTGTCTCTCTTAATTTCAGTTGTGGCCTGGGGGTTAGAGCGTTGGGCTTGTTATCAGAAGGTTGCTGGTTCAAATCTCAGTGCCAGCAGGTCATGGCTGAAGGGCCCTTGAGCAAGGCACCTTACCCCTGATTGCTCTGCAGTAATGTGTCACTGTAAAAACTACTTGTAAGTCGCTTTGGATAAAAGCGTCTGCCAAATGAATAAATGTTAATGTAAATGTAAATGTATTTCATCGATGCACCTGCCCCAGATCTCTGCAAAGCAAAACTTTACATTTTCTGGCAAAAGGTTATTCATCTCATCTGGCCTCGGTTGGAGCTCTGTGCCATAGAGGCACGAATGAGCCCCTCTCACTTTTCATTACAGTAAAAGCAAGTTCTGGCTTGCATTGTTTTTATACTGTACACCATCTTGAAAATCAATTTTCCTTTCAGTTGAATGAGCTTAACTGGGCTCATTTTTCCTCTGGAATGCGCTTCTAACAGCTGTTTGCTGGATAATAAATGGGCTCTTACTGTATATCCGAATACACCCATCAGGTGGTCATTGTGAAGATTCTTATAGACTGTAGTTGTGGCTGATCTGGTGTGCGGACATTGCCATGCAATTGTGTTTTTCTACATAATCTATATTTATCTATGGACATTCAGCCTAGCTTTTTAATTCTAGCAAAAGCTACAAAACAATAAACAAGATAACACGACTTCCGTGCGACTTCCGTCTGCATTTAAGAGGAACCAAACGGCTTATTTGTAAAAATAATAAACAGTTATTCCCCCCACCTTTCCTATTATTCTAGGGTGTACAAAACGTATTTTGCATTCTGGCTGTGAGAATTTCTCACCTTGAATCATACTCTTTTTATTTTCATCTATCTTTTCCTCTACCGGGGCAGTACCTGTTGGCCAGCATTTATTTTATCACTACATCCGATTTTTATTTGCCAGAAGTGGTTCTACTTTCGTTCACCACTTTAAGGTATCAATTTCATATGGATACATCAGTGTCACAAAGGGTTTTGTGGCTTGCTGAGACTCAACAAAGTGCAAGTGCATTGAGAAGCATATCTCAATCTGTGCCTGAGACATCAGCTCAAACAAGTAGCAAATAAAAGATCTAGTTTTAGGTTTTTAGTGTTTATCTAGTAGATTTTCTCTTTGTTTGTGAAAACATGTAACATGCTTAAAACACTTTGTTGCTAGCAAAAGCCTCCTCTCTCTGTCCAGATGGTGTCGACCACCCAGGGTTGTGCTGAGTGGGCACTGCTGGTAGCATGGGTGGCACATTCATTAAATTTCCTTCATTCACCGACAGTCAGTCTTAAGTGTTGGTGAATTCCAAGATGTCATTCAGACAGACACGAAAAACCTTGTAATTTAAGAGCCCTGTCGACGCGGAGGAGAGACCTCATTCAGGGTTAGAAGGATTATCGTTGAAGTACAGTTACACAGTTTGGTGTTAGCAGACTTTGCAGACATACGGTTTTAATCGGCCCGCCATGGAAGCCTATATTTCTAGACGGTTATTTTGGATTGGATTGTGCGTTCCATGTTTTTTTTAAGCAGACAGTCTGTAAATATATGCTATGTTCAAATACTCATTTTATAAGATACTGCGTACGAAAACAAGAATCACTATTAGTGATGGTGAACCCCTTGCCTATGTGATATCCAACAGCGGTCAAAGAAGGAATAATCATGATAATCATCTTGAGGCAATGATGTCATTTTTTTACTTTTCTTGCTCTCATGCCAGTCCTGATTTAGGTTATTAGCATTTATGTGTCAAGGCAAACTTTAAAGATAATTTAAAACAATTGAACCCAGTGAAATTTGGCTCCAGAGGATGATTCTGTAAATGTCAGGACAGGGGCTGTAAGTCATTAAGATTTCTGGACTAAGTTTGATGGAGAATATGACGCCTAGGGTCTTTTTTGTTTAGATTTTTACTTTATGTTACTAATGGTGTCTTGGAGATGGATCTGAGGTCTATAAATGACAAGAAGATATATTCAGAGAATGGCAAATGAAGTGGGTTCATAAAAATGTGAAAATGCATTATTTTACAACATTTTGGCACACGGCTGCTTTTAGTTTGGAAAATCAGTGCAATATAAGTTGATGCCCTGTTTAAAATAAAGCATTGAAAGCAGTATCAGTTTATTATTTCATTTATATAAGAACCTCAGCGTTGTTGAGTTACATTTTAGTTTGGCGTTCACAGCAGTCCCGCTGCAGTTCTGTGAACTTTCACATTTTGGATTCTCTGACAACTATTATGACCAAACCTGGATTCTATAGACGCTCATTTCTTCCGTATCATTTTATGATACAATATAACTTTTGTTCGATTTTCCCCCAAAACCTGCAGTTTGAATAACATCCACTAACAGTCTAAATTGAACACAAATGTTTAGCTGCGAACAATTTACTTCCCACGCTTCAGTTGATGCTCAGATTCGAGTTGAGCCCGAGAGTCTCTTGAGATAACAGGATAGTCTCTCTCATTTACTTATCCAAATTATTACATGCAGTCCTTGAATGTGAAATGGCAGAAACGGAATAAAACATTCACATTCTTTGCGCTTGTGCAGATTTCCAATTGTAAAAACTAAATTTTGACCCCAATGAATGCTGTCGTTCTGTCTAATGATTTTCTTTTGGGGCTCACAAAAATACTCCCTGACAATAAGATGTGTTTCTGGCAGTGTTTTGTGGTTTGGAGGTACATGTCTGTTCTACAGAACCCAGTCATGATCGTGCCCAGAGAGTTCAAAATGTGTCATTTTAAAGTTCACCAGACTGAATTAGTAGTGGGTTGGATATTACAACGTTTGCTGCGAAAGCCAAACTAATAGAGCCTGAAGCCAGAGACTCCACACGCGTTATTACATTTTAGCTATGATAGATTGTGTGATTTGTGAGCCACGGCTTATTCAAATCCATGTTGGTGAACATTGAATTTTAGCCTGTGTGTTCATCAAAGGAGCTGCGAGGTCGAGCAAAAACATGAATGTCCTTCAGGGTCTGAGAACAGCCAGAAAAGCATGGAAAAAGTTTGGAGACAAACTCTGGGCAGATTATACATAAACGGTGTGTACAATAAATCTTTGGACTCTATATGCTTTATAGGTGTTGGTGGGGGACGTGTCTTGGACCGCAACATCATAAATTGGTTGTTTATAACTTTTTTTCGCGAAGCCAGACTGAAATGAACTGCCAATCTGTGCACACGATACTGTTGCATGACTTTTAGATTGCTTATTCGAGCTGTCAGTGAGCAAAGGGTTCCTAATTTTGTTCTTATTGGATGAGTATATAACTTTTTGCTTTTTAAGTATGTTTGGACGTTTTTATCCAAATCAGATGCTGCTGATTGGCCACAGAGATGGTAATTCAGTTTTTGGAGCTGATGAGTTCCTCGTGTGGAGTCTGCTGTAGTTAAAAATTGATCAGGGCTCATTCGCACCTATGAGGAAAAAACGAGTGGGTGAAAGTATGGACGCGTTTTCTCGCAGACAACATTATCGAGTTCAGCCAATTGCTCTTAAGTGTTTGCAGTTGTATGCATGTTCTGGTTTGCTGCTGGCTGTTTGTTCAGATGATGTCAATCCACCTGTAATGTCCTGTGGGAGTTCTGTGGTCATTGCACCGTGCAGCGTTACAGTCCAATTTCCTGCCTCATCAGTGCTGTGATGTCTCAGAGCTCCAAATACTCCACATTAAACATGTTGGCACTGATGTGTTGCACTGAACAGAGTTTCTTTGGCACTGCACCATACCAATAAGATGCTTTTAATGTTCTCATTTTTATTTCCTGTCCCACTTTTTCCTGGCACTGAACAAGTGTTACTAATTATATTCACATTATACACAAGGTGTTTGGAGTAAAATGCTTAAAAAGACAAATTGATTAGAAACAAACCTCAAACTTGTCTATTCCAAAATACGTCTATCCAGAGGAAAATGCTATGTTAATGCTAAGAGGTTGCTCTGTCTTTAGAAGGCAGTGTGGCTTTGCTGCATGACGTCATCAAACGCCGATCTCTCTCTCGCCTCTGAGCTTTCAAGTGCACAGGTTAGTTTTTCAACAGGTTTATCGCGAAAGTAGTAGCAAAAGTCTGGGCGTGAAGAGTTCAAGCAGTATATGAAGTACACTGTATACACCATATACTATACTAAATAAATATACATTTCTATCTTTCGATGTATTTTTGTGAATTTACACATTTGTGACTTTTTGTGTGCCACTCAATATTCAAAACACAGATTTTGGTTTAGTGTCAACGAATGCAAATCTCAAGTTTTGAGAGTTCTTAAGTTAATATCATCACGCTCTCATGTTTTGCTACTGATTTACCTTCATAGTGAGGCTTTAAATTAAATGTAGGTTGGTTAGGTTGGGATAATTTCATGCAAAATATTTGAGTTCCTATTGAAATCTTCAATAATGTTGATAATGCAAGACTTACTGAGCTCTGATTTGCCACAAATTAGATTGTTTGTGACACTGTAATATTGAGATTTTTGAGTTTCAGGGTGTTTTTCTAACCTGAGACGCAGCTATTTATTTGCTTTCCATTTAATTTCATTTGATGTCTAGTTGAAATAACTGAATTCGTTAAAAAGACCTGTGATTGTTCATTCTTTTGGTACAGGTACATGTACGTGCCCTCTTGTCAGAAAAGCCCACCTGTGTGTTTTGAGCTAGGGTGTTTTAGACAGTAACTATTACTTATTGGAAGACCCCCAAACTCTATATTAGACATGACTTGATCCATCAATGTGTTGTTGTTCTATTGTGTTGTTGTCAGTTTTATTATCTGATAAGTAAAAAGTCTAATCACTCAGGAAAGTAATACATCTCTTTAACAAGCCACACAGGTATAAGCAATAGGGATGATGTGCCTTGATAAACTCAGGCCACTATCTTCCAGCATAAAGATCTTCAGGCCTCATCAGGTTATCTTGAGTGTATTCCAGCCATGTGTTTTGAGGTCATGTATTTTTTATGTATTTTATGGAATGAAGAAAGCTGCCGAAACAGATAAAGCACATCAGACTCGGTGATCAGACAAGCATGAATCACGTATCCTCCTCTAAAAGGTACTGAAGACATGTGGTCACCACATGGGTTATAAATCCTGCAGTACCTGGACCGAACGATACGATACCCCGCTCTCGCACATCTCTCTTTCAATCACACTGTTTTCCTCTGTTTCAGAGCCAAAGAATGTGGGAGGAAGAATCTCTAGAATAAGCAATTGTATAGAGAATAACACAAAACATCTTAAAACTCTAATACTCTTTTGTGGTTATGTTGCTCAAGAGCAACAATGTTTTAAGTATAAAACAGGAAAGCATTTCGGTCTCCGAGTGGATTTTAAAGATTGCGTAATGGTTTTAATTTGAAAGTGCAAGAATAGTTGGACAAATGGAAAACACGATTCTTTGCTTGTTTTGAAGTGGTGACAACATTATGACAGCTGCACATCTGGTTTTGCAAAATACCCTGTTGGCGTTTAATCATTATTTGTGATGGAAACAGACTTCATGGACAATGAAGATAAGTGTTTCCAATCCTCTGTGGTTTGCTGGAAAACAAAGCATTAGTGAATGATGAGGGAAGGAGCTTTTCATAAAGTACATTTGTTGTAAAAAGTCAGCAACTTTGCTACCATATTCTCAGACTAATTGGACAAAGGCGGCCCAATTTCCACCTATGAGGCAACACAGAAGAGCTTGCTGCACTTTCAGTCTTGTATCACACGTGGAATCTGGACCACCTTTTTTACACCATTGAGCTGTCGAACACATTTTCGATTTATTTCAAATACAAGCTCACGTACTCATCATTGTTTGCTGTAAAACAGTGTAGAATGGTGGTCTATCGAAGAAGGAAAAATCACATGTTGCTGTATACGATAAAAACGTTTACTGACATAGGCCTACTTCCCAATTATATTACTAATCTTTTATGTTTGCGTAGAAGTAACTACTCAACCAGATCATCTGTTGGAAATACCATCAATACATTCACGAGAGCTTTCTCGTATTACTGCTCATTTAGATACTATTCAGTCCTTGAATACCTTTAAACATATTTTGCAGCGTACCATGAGTGAACCTTGCGGTTGTCTTAATTCATCTGAGAGATATTTCATTATGTTCTGTGTATGGTGTTGTTGTGAAAATTTGTACGGTCATCTTGGCCAGGACTCACTGGAAGAAGAGGTGTCTTTTGATCTCAATGGGACTTTCCTGGGAAAATAAAGAATAAGCAAAAAACATCCTGAAAGTAACATGCTCAAAATGCAAAGCTAAAAGTATCTCAATTTTTCTAATATTTTGTAGAATAACAAATGCATGTTTTATCTCTAATACTTGGCTTTGACTATGTGGTCAAGTGGGCAGTCGGACCTTCCGCAGCGCTCTGACCACGATGATTAAATATAACAAACAGACCACAAACCATAAACATCTGTCATTTTTTCGTAATGCACTGCAAATTCGTTCGAAGTTACGAGTTCATTTTGGGTACCCACAGCAATTTCTAAACTCTGCCAAAAGTCTCGGCGTGCCCTCATAGAGACATTACTGATCTGAATGGGATACTTTTGTCTGATAATGGAGATAAATATTGGGGAAATGCAACGTGAACCAGATCCAAAACACATTAACCTTGTAAATGCGTCAGTGTTTTCATCCATCGTCATTGAAGAGAATGCTTTAATCACAAACCCTTACCACGATCCAGACGTAATCACGCTGCTAAATGACTTTAAACTGAACTCAGGTCAGTTTTAAACACAGGAGAGAACTCCATTTTTCCCTTATTACTCCATTAGATAAAAACCACAGATGTGTGACAGCACGTATGCATTCTGCTGTGCTATTTGTCTCATGTAAGCATTACCTATATGAAACTATGCATTGAGAATGCCAGATTGTACACATCCATCTGTGGTTAAATTACAGTACAGTCGGGTTGAAGGAATTTTTTTGTCCGAACCCTTTTGATCTTTAGATAGTCTTGACCTCTTTCTAACTGGATGCTGGGTGTAAGAGCGTTGGCCATCAGAGAGAAACTAAAGTATATTTTGAATCACTTCCAGAGTGTTGAAAACAATGTTCATGTTTCTTATACAAATGGCCATTGGTTTCGTGTTTATACGCTATAAGTGAATGGGTCCCACTATTGTTTGGTTACATTCAACAGCCTCTGAGCAACATTCTTCAAAATAACTTCTTTTGTGTTCTGCGTAAGAATGAACGTCATACAGGTTTAAAATGACAAGGGGGTGAATAAACAACGACAGAATTTTCATTTTTGGGTGAACTTTAATTGTACACAATAAACAATTAATCTGCAAAAGGCACTTTAGAAGTTTGGGTTTGATTTCATGTTCAAAGTAATTAAGTATCGTAATATTTTTGTTGGGCCACAAAGTGACTTCAGCTATTCATAGAGCAGAAGTAACATTTAGTGTAAATAGCATTGACTGCCAGAGCTTTTTAGCCTTGCAGACTTGCCTTAAAAGGCTTTAAATTAAGTGCACGACTGCAAGTTCACATATTTCATTTTCTGTCAGCGTTTATTGTGTGCTTAAAATCTTATTGACATTATGTTTTGAAAGCTAAGTGTGTCCACCGTTTTGCTTTTCAAGTTATACCCTACGGACATTTAGTTTAACCCCGCAAATGATGGATTGAAGATCATTTTTGGCAATCAATTTTCTCTCTTGTCACACTGATAGGACCTGAGGGCATATATGTTACATATCTTTTACTGTTTTCTGACAGCTCCATTTAAATACAAACACAGGAGAAGATGAAAGACCCGGGCAAGGTGGGCTTCCATTTCCCACTCTGATTTTCCCTGTATGAAATCATTTCCCTGGAGAGATCCTTGTGGCATGGCTTTAAATGAGGGTGATCAGTCAATGGCTTCTTGTTGAGTGGACCCGTTGAAAACGCTTCATGCTGAACATAAGAGAAATCTAAATCTAAGCTGTGATAAACCATAAAATATCGCAAAAGTGCTCAACATTGTTTTCCCTCGATGCTTGTTTAAATCTCCAAAGTGAAAAATGTTTATTACGGAGAAGCTGCTCTTTAAGAAAACATCATTTAATTGAATTTCCTGAGATTCATTGGGAGAAATAACAACTGTTGTCTTGCAGTACAGTAAGAGTATATAGCTATAACATTACATGAGTAGCTTGTGTCTTAGATAATTTAGTTTTGGAAGAATTTGATGAAATCTTGATATTTCTGATTGAATCCCATTGAATGAACATTGATGCATTTGGCTAGCTCTTATTGAAGAGTGATCTTTGCCATAACATAACAATCTACCAATTGAGTTACATTTTATTCGTTCTGTACAATTGTATGTCAGCACTCAGTCTTATTTGTGTTTATTTTTATTTCTCTTTGGAATTTTAGGAGGAGCAGCCTCTATAAATACAGTAGAACTGCATTGAGAAAAAGCAATAAACATGGAGTGATTTCTCTGTATGATCTTTTCTTTACTTCAAATTCTGTAATGCAAATCACGCCATAAATCGTAGTCTGAAACCATGGCGTCATATGAAATTTAGACAGGGTAACTAAACTAATGTGGCACAAAAAAGAGCCTTATATGAAGGCTTACATTGTCTGTGTGAAAGTCTGTAGACGGTATACGCTTCTGTGGCCCGAACCTTAAGAGATGGTCCACCCAAAAATGAAAATTCTGCCATCATTTACTCACCCTCAAGTGTTTCTAAACCCGTATAAATTGCTCTGTTCTGTTGAACACAATGTAAGAAATGTAGAAGAAAGTTAGCAACCGAGATTTTTAAAATCCCAGTTTGTTTTCCTAAATTCTTCAAAATATCTTAATTTTGTGTTCAACAGCACAAAAAACTACCACTGTAGTTAATGGTGCCTCAGAAATCTCGGTTGCTAAAATTCTTCCAAATATATGTCTATCTGTTCAACCAAACAAATACATTTATACAGGTTTGAAACGACTTGAGCATGAGTGATTCATGACGAAATGTACATTTTGGGGTGTACTGTAACGTCTGGTACACATCCGCAAATAGAAAAGAGCCTCTGTAGATTTTGTTTGATAACATATAAAGAAATGAAAAGTTATTTTATTACTTTAACTAGCAAGTTAAAAGTATGTCTAGCCAGTAATATTTTGAGTATATACGGCCCAATCAAAGTTTTTTTTATTAATGTAAAGTACACATAAACAAATTGTTTATTTAATACAATTATAATATCACTTAAATTTGAATAAAAATAGTTATATTATAAGCTAAGGCCGATAAACAAACAAAGACCGGAAGTCAACCTCGACCTAGGCGTGCGCATCAGATGAAACCTTCTTTAGAATCTACAGTTTAGCTCTTAAAATGATCTTAAAGTTGAACTCTGTGCAAAACTTGTTTTTTTCTCCATGGTTGTGCATTGATTAATCGCGCATATCCGTTTCCCTGTGTTTGCAGGGCAGTGTTTATAGTTACTAGAGTGTGTTGGGTAAATACTGGGATTAACATGAAAGATAGATCAATTGGAACTGTTGGAAACGTACCGCGTATCCTTCACAGCCACTAATCCTGAGACGGGAGATTTCTCAGCTGTTCCATCCACCTATAGGATTGCATTCCCGTCCAACTTTGCTTTATATACACAGCACAGAAACTCACACACTTACACACACAGACCTGAATCATTCAACATCATGCCCTGTTGGCTCCACACACACACACACACACACACACACACATAAGCACAAACACAGATGAATGTAAATACGCTGTGATCTTTTTTCTGATTTATTCACCACTGACATGCTTTTCCACACGCTCATTTGTAGGGTGTCAGAAGTGCATGCCGGAAAGTGCGGTAACTGGAAAATTGAGATAAGTCTGCACACTTGTGTTTGATGATCATCCTTGTTTACAATTCATGAATCTGTTTGGCGTGGTTGTCATGTGTGTGCATATGCGTTTTTGATTAGAGGAATGGTTCAAATGTTTTAATCTGTCATTGGGTTGTCACCATAATGTCATTCTTGACCCTTGTGTCTTTGTTCTTTTTTAGATGGATGCTGCTGCTGTTTTCCATACAAGAGGAGTGACCAGGGGTTGACAAGAACCAATTCTGGAAAACTGGGTGCAAAAGACAGAAATGTTGGGTGAACCATTAGTTTAAGGACAAAAAGACTTGCGCACCTCAAGTTTTATATCTTAAATGTAAGAAACCTTGACATTTTCATGTCGATTTCTCCCTTCTGTGGTCCCCAGCCTTGGTTGATTATGATTTTAATATATAGTGCCATGGAAAAATTATGAGAGCATTCCAAGTGTTCATTTAATCCGCATTTCTGTATTGTGGCCATTCTGGTCCAGTGTCTGAATTTCAGCTAAATCCAACCTCAGGAGCGACAAAGTCCTCCTACATCAACATGAAAGACTGACAGAAGACAAGACACATAGAAACTGTGATGAAATCAAAGTAAGCACACCATTGTTTTTTAAATGTCCTAAATACATACAAATGTTATTGTTTTATTGCTTAAAAGTGATTATGAGGTCTCATGTAGTTCAGAGCGTCTTTTCTGTTATTTAACCTGTTCCTCCAGTTTTAATTTTCTGCAAATGAATGCTAATAGAAACAATATTCCTAGTTTGTGAAATGTGGGAGAAATGTTGTTAGTACAGTCACAGAATTAAACAAAAATGATCATTTAACCTAAACACATATCTGTATAGTAAATTCAGAAAAACTAGTTTTTTTCCATGTATTCTTACCAAAAGTCCTTCAAAATGTTATTTGATGCTATAGAAGAACCTTTTGGTTCCTTAAAGAACATTAAACATCTGAAGAACCTTCTTTGTGGCAAAAAATGTTTTTCTGATTATAAAAACATGGCTCTGGCATCGCTGTGGCACCCTTTAAGCACCTTTATTTTTACACTATATCACATTATTTTCTGTATCACACCACAATCTATTGTGAGAGTTTTAATAAAACCATATGTAACAACACAAACTTTCTTTATAAGGTAGAGCTAATTCATATGAATTTGAATGATCTCATTCGTATGTTGTGGCACGATCTGCACCCGTGGTGGTTAGGAGCGGTGTTTCATTCATTGTTTGATTCTCTTTGTTCGAAATGTCCACCTAGAATAAATAGTTACTATATGACTTTCCATGCGATCAGGCTGTGTGAAACGTCTCGGTTACGTCTGTAACCTCGGTTCCCTGATGGAGGGAACGAGACGTTGTGAGAGACTGACTGGGGTTTGATCCTGAGAACCTACCCTCTCCGAGATAATTAATAATTAAAAAACGCCAATGGGCTTGGCGAATGGCACGCGCACGCCAGTCTCCGCCCCGTGCATACGGGTATAAAAGGAAGATGGCGGCGGTCATTCACTTACCCTTTGTACTGAGGAACCTGGAACGTTCACTGCAGTGATTCGGTGCAGCGTTGTGGCATGAAGTCACAACGTCTCGTTCCCTCCATCAGGGAACCGAGGTTACAGACGTAACCGAGACGTTCCCCTTCAGTCGGTCTCTCGACGTTGTGAGAGACTGACTGGGGATCAATCTTAAACGCCACAGCGCTTGCACCGATATCACGACCTCTAGCGGAGCGACCCTGACTGGGCTAGTGCCAAATAGTGCTACCGCGAGACGTAATCTTCCAGTCACATAGTATTGGTCATACTGAGAAGCCTCTACTGACGGCCTCACGGACAGTGGCGTACGCCTCTAGTAGCGAGGAGCTGTCCGGAGCCGAATACTGGGGAACACTGCTCTTCTCTTAGAAGAGTGTGTTACGGAGGCCACATCCTACCCAAGGGGAGGTTACATGTGGAGATACTAACATGGTCTCCCCTGCGGGGAGAACATCATGCGGAAGGTGTTAGCCCGAATAGGGGGACAATCCAGGTGGGATACCACCGGCGGGGAGGTCACAGATTCACCAATCGGGAAATCCTGAGTGAGGAATTCAACACACGGGACGACCCAGCGGGGAGTCACTACGTATGGGGCACTAGTCCTAATACAGGGGTCTGCCCGAGCGGGGATGACTCTACCTATAATGGACCTGGTTCTAACAGACGGCTCCGCTCAGTCTGTTACCAAGTGCAATGCTTAGTGATGGATGGAATGCCTATGCTTCGCCTAGAGGGGAAAGTAGGGAGGCTAATAACGCCGTAGTCTCACCTAGCAAGGGGAGAAGGCGTTTTCGCAGGCGTACGCCCAGAACAGGAGTCCGTCCTACACGCCGGGGGCGTTAAGGACATGGGCTGCTACTGGTTCCACGCGAAGATTGTAAAACCTTGCGAAGGTACTGGGTGTAGCCCAACCCGCAGCACTGCAGATGTCTGCCAGAGAGGCGCCTTGTGCCAGTGCCCACGAGGAGGCCACACTCCGGGTGGAGTGGGCCCTCACTGCCAGCGGGCACGGGCGATCTTGGGACTGGTATGCCACCGTGATGGCATCCACAATCCAGTGCGCCAGTCTCTGTTTGGAGACAGCCCCCCCCGGGTGCTGTCCTCCGTAACAGACAAAGAGCTGCTCGGAGCTTCTTAGGCCCCGTGTGCGGTCCAGATAGAGGCGCAGCGCGCGTACTGGACACAACACATTAGAGGTTGGGTCTTCCTCCCCTGAGGGGAGCGCCTGCAGGCTCACCACCTGGTCCCGGAAGGGAGTGGTGGGAACCTTGGGCACGTAACCGGGCCGGGGTCTCAAGACCACGTGAGAGTCGCCGGGCCCGAACTCTAGGCACCCTTGGGACACGGAAAATGCCTGTAGGTCCCCCACCCTCTTGATAGAGGCGAGCGCCGTCAGGAGTGCAGCTTTCATCGACAGATGAGGGAGACTGGCAACTCCGAGGGGCTCAAACGGGGCCGTACCAAGGCCCTGTAGGACCACGTTAAGGTCCCAAGAGGGTACAGAGCGCGGTCGAGGTGGATTCACCCTTCTCGCGCCCTTGAGGAACCTGTTGACCAGGTCGTGCTGACCGAGAGACTTACCCTCCACGAGATCGTGATGTGCAGCAATGGCCGCAACATACACTCTCAGAGTGGAAGGGGAGAGATTACTCTCAAGTCTCTGCTGTAAAAAGGCCAGCACCGACCCGATCGAGCAATTCCGTGGGTTCTCCCCCCGGGGAGAACACCAGGACGAAAAGAGGCGCCACTTGTAGGCGTATAACCGCCTAGTGGCAGGGGCTCTAGCCTGTAGAACAGTCTCCCGGACCGCTACCGACAAGCCCCCTAGGGTCTCCTCGTCCCGTCCAGGGGCCAGGCATGGAGTCTCCAGAGGCCTGGGTTGGGGTGCCAAACCGTGCCCTTCCCCTGCGACAACAGGTCCTTCGACAGGGGAATGGGCCAGGGGGGGGCCGTCGTCAGATCTACCAGATCCGAGAACCAGGTCTGGGTGGGCCAGTATGGCGCAACTACCAGAACCTGATGCCCCTCTTCCCTGACCTTGCACAGGACCTGTGCAAGGAGGCTCACTGGGGGGAAGGCGTACTTCCGCTTGTCTCGCGGCCAGCTGTGTGCTAAGGCATCCGTGCCGAGGGGACCCTCGGTCAGGGAGTACCAGAGCGGGCAATGGGTGGAGTACGGGCAGGCAAACAGGTCCACCTGTGCTTGACCGAACCGCTCCCATATGAGCTGGACTGCGCGGGGATGGAGCCGCCATTCTCCGCGGGGAATGCCCTGACGAGAGAGCGCATCGGCTGCCTGGTTTAGGTATCCCGGGAGAAACGTGGCCCGCAGGGACTTCGTCACCTGCTGACTCCAGAGGAGGAGGCGTCGGGCGAGTTGCGACAACTGCCGTGAGCGTATGCCGCCCTGGTGATTGATGTACGCCACAGCAGTCGTGCTGTCCGACCGGACTAGCACGTGTTTGTCCTGCACGAGGGGCTGGAGCCTCCTCAGTGCCAGATGGACTGCTAGCAACTCTAGGCAGTTGATATGCCACCGCAGTCGGGGACCCGTCCAGTGACCAGATACTGCGTGCCCGTTGCACACCGCACCCCACCCTTGCAGGGAGGCGTCTGTCGTTACTACGACACGCCTCGAAACCTGTCCGAGCGGGACCCCCGCCCGGAGAAAGGTCAAGTCTGACCAGGGTAAGAGAGTGCGAAGGCACTGCGGCGTTACCGTAATCCGCCTGGTGCCGGCGTGCCACGCCGTCCAGGGAACCCGACTCTGTAGCCAGTGCTGAAGCGGCCGCATGTGCATCAACCCGAGAGGGATTACACCCGTCGAGGACGCCATGTGCCCCAGGAGCCTCTGAAAAATCTTCAGCGATGTCGAGGGATGCTGACTGATCAACCTCAGACAGCGCAGCACTGACTGTGCACGCTCGTTGGTGAGACGTGCTGTCATACGGACAGAGTCTAGTTCCATACCGAGGTAAGAGGTGCTCTGCGCGGGGGAGAGCTTGCTCTTCTCCTGGTTGACCTGGAGGCCTAGACGGTCTAGGTGCCGAAGCACAAGGTCCCTGTGCGTGCACAACACATCTCGCGAGTGTGCCAAGATAAGCCAGTCGTCGAGATAGTTTAGCACTCGCACGCCTTGCTCCCTGACAGGAGCTAAGGCAGCCTCCACTAGTTTGGAAAAAACCCGTGGAGACAGGGCCAGACCGAATGGCAGGACCCTGTACTGATACGCCCTTCCCTCGAACGCGAACCGTAGGAACGGTCGGTGTCGGGGAAGAATAGAGACGTGAAAGTACGCGTCCTTCAGGTCGATTGCCACGAACCAATCCTGGTGACGTACCGAGCCCAGGATGCGTCTCTGCGTCAGCATTCTGAACGGCAGCCTGTGCAGGTGTTTGTTCAGGCGACGCAGATCCAATATGGGCCGCAGCCCCCCGCCCTTTTTGGGCACGATGAAGTACGGGCTGTAAAACCCGGACGACATCTCGGTTATAGGGACGGGTTCGACCGCACCCTTCGCCAGAAGGGCGGCAACCTCCTCCCGAAGCACGGAAGCATTCTCTCCTCGCACCGAGGTGTACAGAATGCCCCGAAACTTGGGGGGGCGCCTGGCGAATTGGATCGAGTAACCGAGACGGACTGTCCTCTCTATCCAATGTGACGGGCTGGTGCGCTGCCAAGCGTCCAAGAACCGCGACAGTGGGACCAGAGGGACAATCTGCTTCACCGTGCCGGGGAAGGCTGGTTCGGTGGCTGACAGTGCGGTCACCTCGCAAAGGGGGGACCCCCTGGGAGGCTGACGGCTCTGTAGTTTTACCTGCTTCCGGCGGCCTGACGCAACATCCGGGGGAGATTGCAGTCGGCGGCCCGATCCATCCAAGACACCGTCTGGACGAGAGTGCTGTGGAGGAAAACCCAGGGGAAATATCTCTCTTTGTGAGTAAGTGGGTGCCGGGCCCTGAAAAGGGCCCGGACTTGATGGAGACGCGGCAGGCAGCGTCCTTCCCCGATCCAGCGTTGGAAAGGCCGGGATCGGACCCAATGAAACTTCCCCTAGGTTCGTCCCGTCAGGGCCGCTTAGCAGCGCTCTTGGCGGACTGCTGACGGGGGACAGATGCCTTCTTCCGCGGGGCTCGACGTCTCTGGCGGGTCGTCCTATGGGAGGGTCCTGGAACCGGAGGTGCCACCGCTGGAGGGCGGGGCTGTTGGGAAGCAGACTGCGGCCGAGAACGTGACGACCTGCTGGTGGCCACGTCGCGGCGCGGCAGGATCTGCTTAATCGCCTCGGTCTGCTTCTGAACCGTGGAGAACTGCTGCGCTACGTCCTCCACGGTATCGCCAAACAGCCCGGCTTGCGAGATGGGCGCGTCTAGAAGGCGAGCCTTCTGGGCGTCGCTCATCTGCGCAAGGTTAAGCCACAGATGCCTTTCCTGGACCACCATTGTGGACATCGACCGACCCAGGGCGCCCGCCGTGGCCTTCGTCGCCCGTAGCGCGAGGTCTGTGGCAGTGCGCAATTCACTCATTCGAGTTGGGTCG
Organism: Barbatula barbatula; assembly: GCF_947034865.1. Classification (NCBI taxonomy): domain Eukaryota; kingdom Metazoa; phylum Chordata; class Actinopteri; order Cypriniformes; family Nemacheilidae; genus Barbatula; species Barbatula barbatula. Next base: position 20,417,126 of record NC_136773.1, on the reverse strand, counting down.
GGCTTCCCGCCGTCCAAGTCCTTCAGGACTTTCGCCTGAAAGACCTGGAGGACTGCCATAGCGTGGAGTGCAGAAGCGGCTTGTCCAGCAGCACTGTAAGCCTTCGACACGAGTGTCGAAGAGAGCTTACATGCTCTGGACGGGAGTCTAGGTCGACCCCTCCAGGTGGCAGCCGTCTGCGGGCACAAGTGGCCCGCGACCGCACACTCCACCCGGGGAACGTCGACATAGCCTCTAGCCGCTCCTCCATCCAGGGAAGCCACAGCCGCCGAACCCTCCTGCCTGATACGCGCCGAAAAGGGCGCATTCCAAGACTTGGAGAGTTCTTCATGCACTTCCGGGAAGAACGGCACCGGGGCGGGGCGCGGCTTTTGACCACGCCCCGATCCCAGAAACCATGCATCCAGCCGCGAGCGTTTCGGGGAGGGTGGAGCCACACACTGCAACCCGATGCACGCGGCTGCCCGAGAGAGCATGGCCGACATCTCTGTGTCCGTCTCCTCTGGTACTCGACTGCCCGACGACAGGAGGTCAGAGGAATCTTCCGCATCAGATGCCAGCAGGCAGCTGTCCGATGCAGCGACAGAAATGGAGTCATCATCCCTATACGCAGTCTTTCCGCTATGAGACGGCTGTCTGCCGCTCATAGGGGACAAACCAGGTGAGCGTGCAGGGGTATGGATGGTCCGCGAGCATGTTGCTGACGGAGCGACATCCATAGGAATCCCCGAATCACCCCCGCCGCTCGCCAAAGCGATCAACCGCGCCGAAACAGCGGCTGAAGATGCCTGGGAAGCAGACGGGGTGGTGGCAGCGCTCGAAAAGAACGTAGCCAACCGTGACCGCAACACCCTGATTGCCATGTCCGCACACACGGAACATGCCGAATCAGTGAAACCTGCCTCAGCATGCTTGAGCCCCAAGCAAGTGACGCAGGTGTCATGGCCGTCAGACTCCGGGATGAGTCTGTCGCATCCGAGGACACAGCTACGAGACATACTCGTAGCCGGAGGGACTTACCTCTAAGGTCTGTAGCCTTCTGCCGAAACGCCCAGGGGAAGTCCACGAAAGGAGAAGTCCGCTGCTCCGCGTCGTAAATCCAGCAGGAAAAGTTTTCTCGAAGTCGAGTAAAAGTGCGTTGCATAAGAAACACACAGGTTCCGAAGAACAAAGGATAAGTGAATGACCGCCGCCATCTTCCTTTTATACCCGTATGCACGGGGCGGAGACTGGCGTGCGCGTGCCATTCGCCAAGCCCATTGGCGTTTTTTAATTATTAATTATCTCGGAGAGGGTAGGTTCTCAGGATCAAACCCCAGTCAGTCTCTCACAACGTCGAGAGACCGACTGAAGGGGAACCATTCTAGAGCTGGAAAAACACACCATGGTAATGTGCGTCTAACTCAAATGAATAAAGAAACACTTTTTCTTTTCTTAAATGTTGCAGTGTTGCTCCTTGTCTTGTGTCCATACCAGACGCAACACAGCACCGCAACATAAAAAACGAAGTTTCTTATATAGCTGCATATTGCCTGCACGCCTGGTTAGGCCCAAAACTATAAATAACATGAAAAAGATACCTTTTCTAATGTGTAGCAGTTTCATGTCGTTCTTCTGTTGAGGTAACTGATTATAGGTTGGCGTTTTGTTCCATCCCCATGCAAACCATTCCTCTATAGGGTGCTTCTGAATGTCTAGAAGGTCCGATGTCTTCTATCTTACAGAATATAGCAGATTCTCACACATATGCAGCACAGATGTGAGGTTGTGTAAGCCACTGACACAAAACTCGATGTTTCTTTAATTTCTCTCCCATAATTACAAGTGTCTGCCATCAGCCCAGAACACCAGCATGAATAAAGTACTAACATATGAATGATGAATCCATACGGGATGTCACTCAGTTTATTTCAGTGATGTCGGTTAGAGCCCTGTGGCTTTATACAGCCTGCCAGTCCAACAAAGAGCTCTCTCACAAGCTGCTTTCAATGGATCAAATTGAAACGTTGTGTATGCGTTGCTGTTTGTTAGATTTCCATGTAATGTCTGCCTGACAAAGAAGATAAAGCATTGTTTAGATCATTTTTCCCTTTATTTCTCTCTTATCTCAGTCTCATTCATTGAAGTGGCAAATGATGATGGATTAGATTTAGTCTGAGGGCCGAGTAAACTAAAATTACTCTGTGATCTTATGGATGTATGTGAGTTTTTTTACCGTGTGCTGGGGACAAAGGAAACGTTTGAAGTGAAACGTTTGAAACTTAAAGTAATATACTGGACGGTGAAAACATTTTTTTTTATTGGTTATTTTGACCTGCTTTCCAATAAGAAATCTAAACTTGAGATATTTCTTTAGATATGCATTTTTATGCATTTTAAACATTTGTATACTTGATTTAAATATGTACCATTAATGTCGAAAGTATATGTTATCTTTTAAATTGGTGTATTGTACAACGTAAAAATACATACAATTAATAACTTTAAAATAAGAACTAATATAGATGCACCGATATATATCGGCCAATAAAGGGTATCGGTCGATAAAAGCCATTTTAAAATGATGATCGGATCCTATATATGACCCTGGACGTCAAATTCAGTCTTAAGTAGCACAGGAACATTTTTTGTAATAGCCAAAGATACTATCTATGTATCAAAATAATTGTTTTTTATTTTATGGCAACAATCTTTTGGATATTTAGTAAAACTCATGTTCCATGAAGAGTATGTTGTGAGTATGCTAAGGACTTCATTTGGACAACTTTAAAGGCGATTTTCAAAAATGTTTGGATTTTCTTGCACCCTTAGATTCCCGTCGTATCTTGGTCAAATATTGTCATATCCTCACAAACCATGCATCAATGGAAAGCGTATTTATTCAGACTTCCGATGAAGTATACATTTCAATTTCGAAAGATTGACCCAAAGGGATCCAGGGATACCCTGTCAATCAAAAAAGGACAGGAAAATACAATGAATTTGTGCAACGTTTAGAAAATGTTAAGAAACATCACCAGTTTGATGTTAAATGTTAGTCATTATATAAATAATAATATTTAAGAAGTTAAAACATAGTAATTAAATCTTTAGAATATGTATCGGCAGATATCACTCTTTATAGTCGGCTATCAGTGGAGAAATTTAGTATCAGTGATTTGTGATTGGTCAGTCTCAACATACGTTTCTGAATAAACACTGCCGTATGAGGCATTGGTGTAAAATTTACAGCTAAAGTATCAAAACTACTCATTGTCATGACAATTTGTCAAGAACAATTTTCCAAATTCATCTTCTTTTAAGGATGTTTAAAAATGAACTCTAACCCATAATATACCACATGCCACATGCCTCTATGTCTTTCTATATATATTCCTTAATGCCCGTTCTTTAATTTACGACTTATGTTACATTTTGTCACAACTGGAAAGCTCAACGCAACATTTCAGACTATATTGGCTTGATGACAGACACACCAGTCAGCCTCAATAAGGGAAATCTGCTCAGACATCATCAAACTTCAAATGGTCCTTCCTTCTGCATGGTAAAGCTATCATTTGCATATTTTGACATGGTGAAAGATGAGCCAATGAGGCTTTGGATTGGAAATTTACTGAGGTTTTGGAGAAGATGCACTGCATTGTTTGTGGTCGAGTGGGGTTACGTTAGCTTAAGCTCATTAAAACAGAGACGCCATGCCACTTATTTGAAGTCATGTAATGTTATCCATTAGCCGGAGTATGAAGTATGTCAAGATTATGAATTATGAATACATATATGCATACTACAGTGACCACAGAATGTATTTTGTTTAAGTGACACTTATCAAACAAATGCTGTTTATTTTAATGTAGCACATGCACATTGTAAGCAAACCTTTCACAAAAAGGCATTTGTTAGATTTTAAAAGATATAAAAGATGCTGTTTGGTTCCAAATAAAGTCAAAAGGACACTTTCTGCTTGTCAGTCGTGGGAAAATGTTTTCCATGGTTAACGTGATCAACCCCACCTGTGGTACATACATTGTAAAGAGATATATCCTGGTTAACACTGTGTTATATAATTGTAAGAAGTGAGAAATGGGTACTACGCATTTTGCCCTTCTTAAAGGGACAGTTCACCCAAAAATAAAAATGATCTCATCATTTACTTACCCTCGAGTTGTTCCAGATCTGTATAAAGTGTGATAAACACAGAAAGATGTTTGGAAGAATTCTTAAACAAACAATTCTCGTCCACCATTGACTACCATCGTAGAAAAATGTTAGTCAAAAGTGCCCAAGAACGGTTGGCCTTCCTACATTCTTCATAATGTCTTCTTTTGTGTTCAACAGAAGAAAAAAATTGCAGTGGGAGTGCATGGTGGCCAAGATCTGTTTGGTTACAAGCATTCTTCAAAATATCTTTCTCTCTGAACAAAAAAAGCCTTTTCTTTAAGGCAAAGTTTTAACAGGGTCGCCGTTGACTTATCGTTGACACTGTAAAAGTATGATAAAACTACAACTAACTACCTGCTGATGTAACACACCGCCTTTAGTGGTTTTATGACACTGATACAATAGGGTTGCCGTAGAGTTAAAAGGATGTGACCACAGAGTAACTCAAAACATATGGTGGTGAAACCACTGTGTTACAGTAGAGGTTAGACTAGAAAGAGATAGAGTATGTGCTTATTAAATCAGATTTTCTGCAGATGTGCGGAAGAGCTAAGCCAGTAATGATACATGTGATTTATGTAATTGGTTGGATTTTTAACCTGACTGGAATTTCTATTTTACGGTGTAAAAGTCAGAAGAGAAGCGGCCGAAAAATCGTCTTGTTGTCGCCATTCTGATGTCAAAGACACTTAAAGTCACTTTTGGAAATATAACTGAGATGCAGTATGTAGACAGTCTCATAACACTTTTACTCCTCGTGACATAGAAGTTAAAGTGTCTATAGTATTAAAAAACGACACATAAATGTGTCTTAAGTTTGGAAGTGAAACTCTTTGGACGAGCTCCACATAAGGACATGTGTATCATCTGCAGTGATATAGTACAGCGATATCTAAACACCTAAGAGCTGACCTTATGGAACCAGACCCTGTTACCCTTACTAAATTATAAAAAATATGTTAAAAATCATTCATAGTCTTAAGATAATTCTTTTGAATTTTTTTTTCTTAAACTGTGACTAGTCTTGTTTCATTTTGCTATACATAAAAAATTGGGACATCTTTATTATTTAAGAGCAAATGAAAAACAGGATGTGCAAAAAAGATTTTTAGAGGTCTTATGAATCACACAAGTGTAGAATTTGCGTTTTTTTTTGGCATTGACTCAGTCCAGCAAACATGACAATGTTTCTCCGATTTGAAACTCAGATTTCAATTCGATCTGCAAAGCGATAGCCACATTGTGCCTGCTGTTTTAATAGTGGAAGAATCTATCCATGAGTCTATAACTCAAGTTTATAACCATACGCTTGACAACTCCACCAAAACATAAAGATCTGTAAAATGTAGGACAAGATTGACACATGCAATTGGACAGGTGGACTGGTCGGAAAATGTTGTTTTATTGACGATTAGACACATGAATACACGTATTGGTTAGTTGTATACATGTTTACTTGTTATCACGTTGCTCATTTTCGGCAGAGCCACAGATTTAATTTGCACGTTTCTAAAAGCGAAGCCCTCGGCTGTACTGTATTGATCCGGGTGATGGTCAGGCTGGAGTTAATTATATCTGTCCCTCGACAGTTATTTGAGCTGGAATTCAGAACCTGGACTTTTTCTGTTCCCTCCTAAACGTGTCAGGATTGAACTTTTTTCTGCTCGTTTTAATCTTTACTGCCAAAGCGTATACCCCTGAGAAATTCAGCTTTATGAAGAAAGGAGGGTTCTCCGTGTCTCCGTGCACGCTTCATAAACACTTACTTCCTGAACTTTTGGTTTGCTCAGGCCTGCTGGGAGAAAATCACAACTCCCTTGGCTTGTTAAAGTTGATCATATATTCTCAAAGCACCCTTAGACAGGACAGGTGCCGTGCACAGGGCAAGAGGAGAAAGCAGAGATGTCCATTACATGAGAACTCTCAATGACTCTCAATCACCATGTCTTTATTTTACTTTTCGTGAACATTTATTTCATGTATTTGTCTTGAAATCATAGTTCTGTGTAAGTTGTTCACAGCAGATGTGCTATTACTTTTCTGAGCAATCCAACTAAATTTTTTAGTCTGGTAGACGATAAAAGAATGAAAAATCTCAAACCCACATCGGGGAGAGGGAGGGACCATATCTTGGGATGGGCTCTTTTGACGAAGGAGTCATGATGTTTGAGTTTTATCTTTACTCATAGTCTATTTGTGATTGATTGTATTTACTTATTAGACAGTGTATTAGATGGCTAAGTACTTTTTTTTAGCTTGCAGACCTGATCTAATGGTCAATCTCTAAAGGCCTGTACACACCAAAGATGAAAACAACTTCAACAACAAAGAGGGACAAAAATTGACAGCAAATCAAAATTTTGTTTAATGAATTTAAAATGTGATAGAGGTTATAAAATGTAAAGGTTTTATCCTTTTAAAATGTGAAACTAAGAATAAATGTGAAAGCTAAGAGTAAACATAACATAACATTATTATCTGTTAGTATTACCGTAAAGAAAGTTAGCGTACACTGGTCTTAAAGGTATAGTTTCCCACCCTCTTGTCATTCCAAACCTGCATGACTTTTTCTTCCATAGAATACGAAAGAAGATATTTTGAAGAAAGTTGGCAACCGAATAGCTGTGGTACCAATTCCCTTCCATTGTGTGGACACAAAACCAATTCAAATGGCTGCCAGTTAATCATATTCTTCAATTTATCTTCTTTTTCTTTTGTGTTCTGCAGAAGAGCGAAAATCATAAAGGTTTGAAATGACAAGAGGGTGAGAAAATGATGACAGAATTTCCATTTTGGATGAACTGTCCCTTTAATTTTGAGCTCTAAATTCATAAATGATTACAAATGTGTTACAGATAAAACAAATCACGGGTTGTTACTCCTTGTTCTGAATGTAACAGCTTATCTTTGCTCTGCTCAATGAATTCTTCTCCTTTCCTTGCATTTGTATTAGTGATGCACAGATCGATTGAAGGACACAACATTCCAATGATGTAATATCCTTCGCTGGCTAATTATCAAGCCTGAGATCTTAATAGATAGATAGATAGATACAGAGAAAATCAATCACAAATGTTGCCTGACAGTGTCTTCTTTCAGAGGATCAATATTCATCCATTTCAGATCAATCCCTGTCACTCTCAGTCACGTGTAAATCTAAAGCAGAGTGAGGTGAGAGCCGATTGTTCTGGTCGCGCTTACGCCGTCCCACCTGATGTGAATCAGGCTTAAGGGCTGTTTTCCACAGAGCGGAGGATCGCTAGTGTCAGGCTTCACGTAGAGAACTTTTATTCTTTCTATCACCATGCACATTCATCACTGAGCCTGAAAAACTCACGGTTGGTCTGCTAATGCAGTTTTCTCTGAGCTGCTGATGGAGGTTCCTGAGGAGGTTCCTGCTCAGACAGATGTGGATGGAAGTGTTTGTGATTTGCTCAGGCCCCATATGTCCCTTCCCACGTGCTGCACATACTGTAAACAAACGTACAAATAGTTTTGCGCTTTTACTTGAAGACGGTCTCGTGTAAACGGCCCCTAAGGCTTCGATCAGATTCAATTGTCACCTTTTTTTACAAGGGTTTTGTCATTTTTGTCACAGTGAGCCCCCACGCTGTGCTTTTAGGTCACTGTTAAGGAAATTAACAAAAGTCAAGGTCTCCTGGATGTTTGACATCTGATCCTGTGGAACAAAGTCAGGTGAGCTTATAGAAATAGTTAACCTAAAAATGAAAATTCTATCTATATTTACTCCCCCTAAAGCTGTTTCAAATCTCTATGTTTCTGGGGCACTTTTGACTACTATTGTAATGTTGCCTATGGTATAAGCAATTATTAAAATTTCTTTCTATGCAAAGAAATTTATTGAGATTTGGAACCACTTGAGGGAGAGTGAATGATGACAGAATATTTAATAACGAAAGCATGCTTTATTGTAGAAAGTTAATAAAAAAATCAAAATGTATATCGATTTAGACAGATTAACAACCGAGAATTGTCAATTATTGAATTATATTATTTTTACTTGAAATGTTTATGGATTTGATTAATTGTACATAATGAAATTAAGTTGACAATGTTTTGGTAATTGTTGCATTACTTAATTTTCTTTATGTCTACATCCGTTTACACATTTGATTGCGATGTCATCATTATATCACTTTTACATGACTGTTGAATTTCATTCATTTAAATTTGGCCTTAAAAATTTAATTGAATGCAATATGATTATGTTTGCATCTCCAACATGCATGTATTAAGTAGATTGTGTTTTGTGATAGTATTTTAAAAAGAGCTGCTTTCAGCTTTTCCAACACACCAAACCAACCTGCACAAACAACATCCTGGGATATCATATTTGAATGTACCTTGATGTCTTCAAACTTGTATGTTGTCTAAAGCGCTGATATTTAAATTGTTATTTTAAACTTCTGCAATACGTTTTGCTGCTAAAAATATCATTTTAGAATACAGTTTATTATTATATGATGCATAGCATTTTGTAAACAAAGTCTCTGTGAATGGTTCCATTTTGCAAGAAGGTAAACTTTTCTCAACTTTTTCTAAGTTGTTGGACTTTCATTCACATTGCTGGACATCACAGATGACGTCCGATACAGACGTATGAACCATTAGAGGGCTGTATTTTTCAGATTTGGGCCTCATAACTCATCTCTGACATATCTGAGCCCACCAGCTCATTAAGGTAGCAAACCCATCCTTCAGAGAGAAGTGTCTCTTATCACACACCTTCTCCAGCATCCCGCATTCAAGCTAAATCTTTACCTCCGTGCATTAAGAGTTATATAAAACACAAAAGCTGAGTACACGGATGACAATCAGGTCTGTGCCTGAGAGAGGTTCATATGTCAGCGTGCTGAGATTGGCTCCAGATGCTATGAAATGTATTACAGACCAACGGTGGCTTTGTAATGTGAGCGTGTGGGATGTGAGCTTTCTGTGAGAGCTTCATGCTTTCTTCTGGACACGGGCGGCAGACACGGTGCCTGGGCCTCATGGTAATTGCCTACTGGTTGCGTGGTCTGAAGAACAGCTCGAAGCGTCGGGTGGGTGGATAACCTGTTGGCTGCTGAGTCTGTCCTAGTAAACAAGTCTTCTGCTGAATATGGTGATTTTTAGACTGTTAGCAATAACCGGTGAGACACACTATGAACTGTGAACTTTGGTTTTTAGTGAAAACTGATGTTTCTTTAGGCAGATATCTACTATCTACTAACCTAGACAGCAATGTCAAACGGCATCAAACAAGACTGTTTTAAACTGTATTTATTTCACTTTGGTCAACTAACAGCTTTGAATAAAGTACTCCGTGAGATAAAAATCATCTCATTAAACATAAGCCATCCATATAACTTTCAGAACCACATTGAGTTAACCTAAAACATTGGTCACAAAAGCCATCCATATAACTTTCAGAACCACATTGAGTTAACCTAAAACATTGGTCACAAAAATTCCCTCAAAATGCTTCATTTTAATTTATTGAAATAAATATAATACATTTGAGTCAAATTATAAAATGTTTTTTATATACAGTTGGGTAAAAAGTACATTCATTTGGCTAAAGATACAGTATCTTTTTTACTTTACAGTTACACCACAGACTTTTAATATATAAATATAATAGGTGATAACAATTTAAGGCATGCTTCTAATGTTAAAACTTTTCAGTATGGTATGACAATAAACAGCACTAAAGTATATATACAGCACAGCATCTTTTCAGGGTTAAATTGAAAATTGAGATTACTGGTTGGTAGATACAGGGCTTAATCAGTTAAATGCAGGGACTGAACTAAGATCAGTCTTAATGAGCGCACACTAATTGGACTCTGGCAACCTCTTTCCTCATCTGGCTGCCCTTTATTATGTATGTGTGGAGCGGTCAGGGGCCAGGAAGCCCACCACTTCAGAGCACACCGCAACACAAATAAAACCACTGATGAGACTGAGCAATTCAAGATGTGTGCGTGAAATATTTTAAGGCAAACATTGAGAGGGGGACCGGACCGCGTTGTGTCCTGTTTTCGTCCCCTTGCGTGCACACGTCACACGGAGCCACACGTGTTATGCTCAATGCAGCAAACACAACTGTGTATCCTATTATACTGTAATGTGTTAATGAGCAGTAAACATTGGTGTTCCATAACTTTTCCACGTGTGACCCTGCTTGTGAAAATCCAGCTGAAGTCATTTTTTGATGATTTACATAAAATCATAGCTCGTAATGTAAAGAACGATCAGCGTAAATTAAGCATTGATGTCTTTGATATTGACTGGGGACATTCAAATCAGGTTAAAATCAAACTTAGATGGATGTTATCTCAAAATCAGATTGCTTATCAAAAGCGAGCTTACCGTATATTCTTTCTTACAGTTACTTGTGTGACATGTTAAATGTTTAAGCGTGAGAAATGTAATAGACATGGAAAACAATTGGAAAAAGGTTATTGACATGCTGCGTTTTGGGTGTCACAATACAGCTTCAGATGTATAAATGATACAGTACAAATGAACTGTTTTTAATACAATCAATAGAAATACAAAACTAGCTGCATTTTTATTTTAAGTTCAAATAAAACAGTGTCTTTGCCTGTAATACTCTAAATACCAACTGTATCTTAGAGGTGTTAAGAAGAGCGTTTAGGCTTAGAAGTTCTTAGACAATGCTGATTCAGATCTGGTGAATGGTATTGTTGGCTGAGGCAAAGAATGGAAACGCACATAAAAAGCAGGAAAAATGTGCTGATCCTCGCCAGTAACCGTTAATAGCTCATGCACTTCTGATAGCGTGTCAAAAAGAACGTGTTAAGAACAGGAAAGTTTCCATGCCAGTAGCGCAAGTCTGACAAGACTTTGGACTGCTTCAAATACAAACATAACCGAATGTAATTGAATTATACACACGTGTACATAATATGAGCTGGACTGGGGCCCGGAGTTCTGACGTCCAGGCCACTGTGGGTTTACAGGTCTGGCCTGTTTTGCTCTTCTGGGATTTTGTTTTCGCCAGTGCTAAAGCTTTCTCATTAGAAAACAATTCCCGTGTTTATGTTTTGTGTTTGTGTAAGAGTATAATTATGTGTGAAAGAGAAGAGCTACCAGTGCGTGGAGCTTTCATGGGTCAATTCTGTCTGTTTTATTCACACGGGACCTTTTTCATTTTTAGGCTCTATGCTGATAACAGACCCTACATGCTGGAAATAGACTCGGGGCCTGGAATTACTGCACAGTGAATACAACAACATCCATTCAACCTTCAGTTCTGTAGGAGCCCACTGTGGTAGCCTACATCTGTTATATTTCTAAAGCCAAGTGAGAGAAATAAACTGAAATTTTAAATGAAAGTTATTATAAATATGACAAAAATATTATTTTTAAATATTGTGTATTTATATATTTACAGTATATAATATTAATTCAAATTGATGCTACAAGCTTAAATATCGTTAAAGAATTAAGTTATTCAAAACGTTCCTTACTTAGCCCAGTCGCATAATAAAATTAAAAGTCAAGTCAAGTCAAGTCAGCTTTATTTATACAGTGCCCCTTACAATTTTCATTGTTATAAAGCAGCTGTACAAGAAAACATTGACTATAAGCTAAACATATAAGGTTATGCAAGTCAAAACACAGGTCAAATATCAAGTCAAGTCAAGTCAAGTCAGCTTTATTTATATAGCGCTTTTTACAATTTTCATTGTTACAAAGCAGCTGTACAAGAAAAAATGACTATAAGTAAAACATAAAAGGTTATGGAATTCAAAACACAGGTCAAATATCAGACACACAATAAATTCCTATATGCAGTGTTAATTAAATAAGACTACCAAATTCTAGCAGCCCCCCCGGCCAGGCAAAACAGTGCAAAACAGTATGCAAACGGTGGCGAGGAACCCAAAACTCCATTGGAGGAGAAAAAAAACCTCGGAGGGAAACCAGGCCTAACCAGGGGATTCCAGTTCCCCTCTGGCAAAAACTGCAGCCTCTGCACAAGCTCAACAGTGCTTGCACAACAAGGCGAAAATAAAAAAAAAAATTAGATTTAAAATTATCATTAATAATCTAATAGTGGCTGAAGTTTTGTAGGGACGTCACTTCCTTCGTCCAGCATTTGTCAGGTCTAGGAATGGATTGCGCCCTGCCCGCTCCGCTCTTGTAACCTTGGAACAATGAGACAAGACTGGCTGAGAGTAGAGTACTGTTCTGCACTCTTTGATGCAACAAATGCATCAGTTGTTATTGGAAGTGTCCCTGGTTCCGGTTGATCTAACTAGTGCAGCCTAGATCTTTGAAATACATATATTATGATAATCTAGTGTATGCAAGATTAAAAAGATGCGTCTTTAGTCTAGATTTAAACTGACAGAGTGTGTCCGCCTCCCGGACATTGCAGGGAAGACTGTTCCAAAGTTTAGGCGCTAGATAGGAAAAGGATCTGCCGCCTGCACTTGATTTTGAAATTCTAGGTATTACCAACTGACCTGACGCCTGAGAGCGTAGTGCACGTGATGGACTATAATACGTAAGAAGTTCTCTCAAGTAGTGAGGAGCTAAACCATGCAAGGCCTTATAGGTAATAAGCAAGATTTTAAAATTTATGCGATGCTTTATAGGTAACCAGTGCAAGGTTGACAGAACCGGGCTAATATGCTCATACTTTTTTGTACGTGTAAGAACTCGAGCTGCCGCATTTTGGACCAGTTGGAGTTTTTGTAATAGGCCTGCAGGGCAACCACCTAATAGTGCATTACAGTAATCTAGTCTTGATGTCATAAAGGCATGTATAAGCTTCTCCGCATCTGATGATGACAGCATATGACGTAATTTAGATATATTTTTAAGATGGAAAAACGCAATCTTACAGGTTTTGGCGACCTGGTTCTCAAATGACAGAGTACTATCGAATATAAAGCCAAGATTCTTAGCTGAAGATGAGGGTTTTATGGAACATCCATCAATAGTTAAGCAGTATTCTTGGTTGTTACGTAGGGCGGTTTTCGGTCCGATAAGTAACACTTCAGTTTTGTCCGAGTTCAGTAATAAAAAATTGCTACTCATCCACTTTTTTATATCGACAATGCATTCCACTATTCGATGGAATTGCTGTGTTTCGTGAGGCTTCGAGGAAATATAAAGTTGCGTATCATCAGCATAGCAGTGAAAGCTTATTCCGTGTCGCTTTATTATATCTCCTAGGGGTAACATGTATAATGCGAAGAGCATAGGCCCTAGTACTGAGCCCTGTGGTACACCGTACTGGACTTGCGATTTGCGTGATACCTCATTGTTTATTTTTACATATTGGAAACGGTCGCATAAATAAGATCTAAGCCATTTCAAAGCTATTTCCTTAATACCGACATCATTTTCAAGTCTATGTAGGAGCATGCTGTGGTCAATGGTGTCGAATGCAGCACTAAGATCTAGCAGCACCAATAAGGAGATACAACCTCGGTCGGACGCCATAAACAGATCATTTGTAACTCTAATCAGAGCAGTCTCTGTACTGTAATGTGCTCTAAATCCAGACTGGAAATCTTCATTAATCTCATTCCTTTGGAGGAAGGAACATATTTGAGTTGAGACTACTTTTTCCAGAACTTTAGATAAGAAAGGTAGATTCGAAATAGGTCTATAGTTAACTAGTTCTCCAGGGTCCAGATGGGGTTTTTTGACAAGGGGCCTTATAACAGCCACCTTATATGCTTTAGGCACATGTCCTAATGTCAGAGATGAGTTAATAATGCTAAGTAGAGGATCTATAATTTCTGGGAGCATCTCTTTCAGAAGATTTGTAGGTATAGGGTCTAGCATGCATGTAGTCGATTTAGATGATCTAATGATTTTCGATAGTTCATCGTGATCTATAGTAGAAAATAAACGTAATTTCTCCTTAGGGGTGCTGTAGTAAGTCGTTTGTTCAGCGGGTTTCGCATCTGGTTGCATAGTTATAATTTTCTCTCGAATATCTTGGATTTTATTTGTGAAATAGTTCATAAAATCATCACTGCTATGCTGGTATACAGCATCAGAAGTCGCTGACGATTTATTTTTGGTTAATTTAGCCACTGTATCAAATAAAAACCTAGGGTTATGCTGGTTTTCTTCTATTAGTGATGAAATGTAGGCGGATCGAGACGTTTTTAGGGCTTTCCTGTATTTTTTTGTACTATCCTTCCAGGCAGTACGAAATACCTCTAATTTAGTCTTTTTAAAGTTGCGCTCCATTTTTCGTGCCGCTTTCTTTAGAGCCTGAGTGTGTTCATTTTTCCACGGTGTCGGTCTGTCATTTTTAATCTTCTTTAAGCGCAAGGGAGCAACTATGTCTAGCGTTTCCGAGAAGGTGGCATTAATATTTTCAATAGTAAAGTCAAGATCTTCAACGTTATTACTCATGCTAGAGATTTGAGACAATTCAGACAAATTATCAAGAAACGCACCTTTTGTAGTCGAAGTTATTGTTCTACAATATTTGTAACTTGGAGTTTGATTTGCCACCATTGGGTATTGAAGCAAGCATGATACCAGATAATGATCTGAGATGTCTTCGCTCTGCTGAAGGATTTTAACATCGACCACGTTTATACCGTAAGACAAAATTAAATCTAAAGTATGATTACGAAGGTGAGTAGGTCCTGACACATGTTGACTAACGCCCATGGAGTTAAGAGTGTCTTTAAAAGCCATTCCTAAAGCATCGTTATCATTATCTACATGAATGTTAAAGTCACCAGCAACAAGGACTCTGTCTGCAGACAGTACTAGTTCTGATAAGAACCCACCAAAATCTTTAATAAAATCTGTGTGGTGCCCTGGAGGCCTATATACAATAGCCAGAATAAATTTTAAAGATGTTTTGTCCTTAATATTAGGTATTGATGCATCAAGTACCATGACTTCAAAAGAATTGTATTTAGGATTAGACTTCTGAGAAATGCTAAAAGAGTTACGGTAAAGTGCAGCAACACCTCCCCCTCTGCCTTTTTGACGAGGCTCGTGTGTATAATAGTAATCTTGGGGGACAGACTCATTTAACGCAATATAGTCATCTGGCTTTAGCCATGTTTCTGTTAGACAGAGCATGTCTATTTTATGATCTGTTATCATATCGTTAACAAAAAGTGCTTTATTAGAGAGAGATCTAATATTTAGCAGGTCAAATATCAGACAGACTATAAATGTATATATGCAGTGTTAGTTAAATAAAACTTTAAAACTATAATTTTAACAAAATAAGGACACAAAGTAACCGGTAATCTTATGTTTCAATCAGCTGTTTAATAACTAACTATTCATGGAAAAGGAATCAGATGTTAGCCTAGAACAAATAAAAAAATTAAAAACATTAAAAATGTAATAAGAAAAACAAGCTGTAATTAAAATAAAAAAGTTTTCCCCCAAAGTAACCGTTGTGATTTGTGTGGGACGGTGCGCATAGTTTGTGTAACAACCCAAACACAAATCTACAAGCATATATCAACAACATTCACTCTATAGAATTCACGGTGGCTTTTTCCAGCTGAGTGGAAACAGACGTGGCTCTGGGTAATGGAAAAAGGCATGGCATAGTGGAGCACTGTCAAAATATTATCAATCAGTATGACCGATATACATATTTTTCCTCACATTCTTCAGTGCGTGTTGGGTGATATGCCTACTGTGCTGACCTGAAATTCAGACAAAGTCATGTTGCAAAATGGTGAACCTGTATAACCTCAGAAAGCATCTTTAAACAGTAGCCTAGCATGCAGGTAGAATTAAAGCACTCCACTGAATATAAGGACATTGATCATGCGGTGCCTCTTTAGTTTTATTTTTGGCTATAGTGTGGCTGAAGTTGAACTCTTTCAGAAATTCAGAAAGTCATGATTTAGATCGTTTGTACAACCTTGTGCTGTGGATTTGATTTGTCGTCACGTATTTCCACCATTTTTTTAACTTTGAAAGCTGTCGTTTTTCAGTGTTTAATTATTTTGGTTCAATGTAATGTGACAGTTATAAGAAAGACACGCGTAGGCTGATTTTCTTCAAGTGTGAACGCTGTCGCTCTGTGCCACATTCATAAACTTGCTCTGTTTGTTTGAATCACATGCTTAACTGTTATTGTTTGGAGTAGGAATACATGTGTTTGTCATGATTCTGCTGCATCATGTCATGTTTCTCTTAGTATAGTGGCAGGATCATGACAGAACCTCATGTTTAATGTGGAGAGAGGCAATTATTGTCATGGCCTTCCATACACTCTCTCTGGTCTCGTCTCTGTTCCCATCCTCTCGTTACCTGATTATTGATTAATGCCCTACCCCTGTCCCTATCTTGATTTGGTCCCTTATTTAATGCCCTTGTGTCTTCTGTCTTGTGCTGGTTCATTGTGGTTTGTGTGGTGGGTTCCTGTGTTATGTTAATTTAGTCATGTGTAGTTTATGTCAAAGAGTTAATTTAAGTTTGGTTTCAGTGTAGTTAGTTTTGGTCCTGTCATGTTATGTATCCATCTTTTGTTATGTTACCCCCACGTGGGTCTTTGTTTTATTTATTAAATGATCTGTTAACCCCTCACCAGCTGTCTGCACCTGGGTCCTCTCTCCGTGTCTCACCACTCGAGAATCATGACAGTGTTTGTCTAACCATGACAGTCTCGAGCGGCTAAATCGTTTTGGTAAACATTAAACTAAAGGTTTGCAGTTCCTTTTGGTGCCACCAGTGGTTCAGTAATGACGTGCATTTTTAAAAAAAGATTTTATATTTAATATGCAAAATCGCGAAGCCATTGTACAGTACATTTGAAATTTAAAATAGGTTGCATGATGCATTTGCTTGACAGACCGGGAAATTAATCTTGACGTAAATCTATTTTGATAGATATAGGTTATCGAACCGCAGTCTGTTATATGCCATCACATATGTCCCTTTTTTCAATTCAAACCTGTCTGACTGTCTTACCTCTGCAGAACACACAATGATTTATTTTGAAGAATTTCGGTAAGTGACATTGTACCGCTGTTGTTCAGTGACCACATTGTCTTTTTTGTTCTGCAGAAGAGAGAAAGTCATAGAGAAGAAGTTGAGGAAATGATGAAAGAATTGTCATTTTTGGGTGAACTTTCAGTGCAAAATTGGAGCTAAGAAAGAAAAATGAAGAGATACAGAGAGTACATTTGTCCACACACACACAGTGGTAAATCAGCTGTCTGTAAACTGGGCCAGTTCTATTGTTGGTGTCGCGCAGAAGAAAACAGAGTCTCTACTTACATTAGTATTCAGGACTGGACTCATTACAATTCGGTCTGTGTTTTTGTCCTCTACATGCTCGTAAGCACACCATAGATGCATTGCGATTTTAAAACGCAAACACTAAACCAAACACTGTTCCAGATTTTATTGGACAGTCTAAAACTTTAAAGCATTGTACTGGAGTAAGTGTGATTAAAGGGGAAGTTTATAATTTTCCTGTCTCTATCAGCACAACACAAAAAAGATGATTTGTGAACAGTGTCGGATACAGGTAGATGTTAATATCAAGCCTGCAAAACATAAACATAATAGTTTGTGCACATTGTAATCTTACATTTGTTAAGCAATAGTCAAACTACAGATGTGCAGGTGTAAGAAATTGGGTATTTTAAAGTTCAACTAGAAAAGTATTCAAGAACAGGTTTCATTTTCTGTGGGAAAGGGAAGCTTTAAACAGCTACACGTTCATGATAAAATATTACTCCTGTACGGCTTTTAATGTAATGGGTCTTGGGAGGAGAGGTTGTAAATTACCTAAGGCATTTCATAGGATCTCCACAGAGGTGCTAAACGCTGCATTAGACTGTGTTTTGCCATGCGAAACTACGGAAAGAACCTCACGCAAACTTTTCCTTCTGAAGGGCTGTCTGAAGTCTCAAGCATCGCAGCGACAGAAAACAGAGCCTTAATGTGCAGTAATGTGTTTTATAAACAGAGTTCAGGACATCAATCTCATTTTCTTCCTCTTTAACATGCATCGGGTTCAACGAGAGTTTACGTTTACCTTTATGCGCTTAGCAGATGCTTTCCTACAAGAAGAATTTTCAATAACGTGCGCAAATCATGTTAATGGTCATTTCCATGACGGGTAATTGCCATTAGCGTGATTTGTGGACTTCATTGTAAGTCGATGTAACGTCACAGTCTGGTTAATCACTCAGCTCTCAGCTTCCATTACCTGCAAAGTTGCCAACACCTGCTGTCTCTCTCTCTCTGAGCTTTATGCTCCATGAAATTCACTCTACTCTTCCTCTTTCTAATGCATAATGTATAACTTGGTATGCCCTTCAGAAACTCTTTGCTAAGTCATGCATAATACTAAAGGAGACTAGTTTGGCTTTTTCCTCTTACAAACTGGATTTAACAGTTAATATACTGTAGAGCTTGACGGTGGTCAACACGTTTTTTGGGGTGTTTTTCTAAAGTCTGAAAAGGCTTGTTTAGAGGTTCATCCTTTTTTGTATGTCAAGACGAGAGCGTTCTAGTTCATCAACGGTATCTTTTTTATACGGAAATAGTTCCGTTAAAAATAATTTATTGAGGGGGAACATTTTTGGTGTGTTCTTTGGGCAAAGCTGTCTTATCGGTTGTGAAGACTTGGAATGTACTATGTGTTCCATAAGGGGAACTCTACCTTTTTTAAACATTTACATTTATGCATTTGCCAGATGCTTTTATTCAAAGCGTCTTACCGTGCATTTAGCCTATACTTCCTTATTTGTCAGCATGTGTATTTCCTTAAAGTTTAAACCCATGACCTTTGCGTTGCTAACTCAATTACATTTTTAATGCTGCAGATTTCTCTCTTTTTTTTTAAAAGCACCTTGACTATTTAGCAAATTTCTAATTTGTCTACGGTCTTAAAATAAGGATACTTCAAGTGTAAAGTGTGTGTTCTTAACTCAAAGTTATATTATGTACACCTTCCGTAAGTACTGATACTAATAGTGTACTTTAGTATTTTAACACTACTTAGGACTAAAGTGGCCCACTCTTTAAGTTAAGATGTACTTTCAAGTACACTTTAAGTGTAACTGTAGTAAACTTTAAGGACACAACTAATACACAACAATTTTTTTCTCAGAAGTACATTAAAATTACATCAGTTTAAAAAACATATATATATATATATATATATATATATATATCATATATTTAGATTGACATGAGGCTGAATAAATGATGGCAGAATTTTCATGTCTGGGTGAACTGTTTCTTAAAGCAAAGTTATATTATGAATAATTTATGTAGTAAGTACTAGTCCTAGTATACTTGTTAGTGAACTTCTGTACTTCAACAGTAGGCCGACTAAAGTGGCCACTTTTTATCTAACTCAAAGTGTTTCTTTATGAACACTTTGCAACACAAGTTATTTACAACTTCTTATTTACAACTACTTACATCTATGTTTTAGTTTATTAAGAAGTATACTAATAGAACACCTAAATAAACTGTTAAATGTAAGCCAATGCAATACCGTACATTTAGATTGACATGAGGGTGAGTAAATGATGACAGAATTTTCATTTTCAATGTTCCAATCCTTTAAGACACTGCTCTTTATTCTTGTTGGTGTCGACATCCCACATGCCTCATCCAGACAGCATCCCCCCACTATTTCCTCTGCCGTCAGGTGTGTGCGTTGCATAAAAAGTACAGCAGCACGGCTGAACGCTCGCTCAGTGGTTTAACGGATGACTCAGCTTTCCATGCGGACCCTCTGCCAGACACATTAGCTGAGATCTGCTGGGAATCTCATCACATGCCTCTTGGCTTTATGATGGCACGCTGCTCATCAGAACCCAGCGATGTTCCACTGCTGTTGTAAAAACCCTCATCAAACGTGCTGGGGTCTAGAAAGATCTCGCATTCTTCTGGAGGCTGTTTGTTGAGGAGCGTGTCATCTGCAACAGTTCAAAGGGGGCTTGGATGCGTGGATACGCCGGATGATTTGATGAGAAGGGTTGATTCTCATGCATGGCTGAGCGGTGTGCGGAGCCTTCAAAAATGTCAATCATTTTACTAGCAAAAAAATGTGTGTGACTAAAGGGTGAAATGTTGACAACGTTTTGTCAACACCGCACAGAATCACGTCACAGCCAATAAACAAGTACACTGTGGCAAGCATAGACGAGACAGACACAGTACTTCGAATCTTTCTAGCCCCGGAGGGTGGTTTAATGGGAGACACAGCAAAAGGGTTACAGGTGAGTGCAGCTGTGGGGAAGTTAGCTCCTCGTGTGCTCCCGGGTTCAGAGGTGGTGCTCGTGCCTCTTAGGTGAAAGGTGGTGAAGTGTCTGTGCCTGGTGAGCGGTGCCTTGGTGATCGTCACTCGCTGGTCTCTGTTAAAGGAAGCAAACGACACGTTAGACAATAACATCTCCAATGAGAACAAGCTCACCCTTTCCTCTTCTTCCTCTGTTTATAAAGGGTGAGCTTGATAGGGACCAGGTGGTGACGATCTGCTGGTGTGGTGGCTTGATTACGCCGTTGCCATGACGACGCTGATTGGCCACTGGCCCGCTCGTCACACTCCCCCCCCCTAAGCGTCGACATGGTATGGCGGCTCGCTCTGTACGGAATTAGGGGGCACTGGGGGGGATTTTGTGCCCCTGACCTTGATGCCCACCCTGACCACATCCGGGATAGGCCATCGGCGTTGCCATGGGAAGCCCCCGCCCGATGTGTGACTGTGAAGTGGTAGTCCTGGAGCGCAAGGAACCACCTGGTCACCCTGGCATTGGAGTCCTTGGCTTTGGCCATCCAGGTCAATGGTTCGTGGTCTGTAACCAGGGTGAAGCTCCTTCCCAGCAGGTAATAGCGGAGCTCCAGGACAGCCCACTTTATGGCGAGGGCTTCTTTCTCCACCGTGGCATACCGGGTTTCCGCTGGGGTGAGCTTCCGACTGATGTAGACGACCGGGTGTTCCTTTCCATCCAGGTCCTGGGACAGGACCGCTCCCAACCCGGTGTCGGAAGCATCAGTCTGGAGTGTGAAGGGGCAGCCGAAGTCTGGGGCGTGTAAGACGGGCGAGGAGGAGAGAGCCTGTTTCAGGGCCCGAAACGCTGCCTGGGCCTCCTGGTTCCAGATGACTTTCTCGGGCTGCCCCTTCTTGGTCAGGTCGGTCAGGGGGCTGGCTAGAGAGGAGAAAGCAGGGATGAAGCACCTGTAATAGCCGGCTAACCCGAGAAACGCACGCACCTGGGTCTTCGTGGTAGGTCGGGGCGCCTTCTGGACGGCCTCTGTTTTGTTGGGCTGTGGTTGGATTAATCCGCGTCCAACTCTGAAGCCGAGGTAGTGGGCTTCCGCCAGGCCCAGGTGGCACTTTCTCGGGTTCGCAGTGAGCCCTGCCTTCCGTAGGTCCAGCAGGATCTTCCGGAGCCTCGTCAAATGTTCCTCCCACGACCCCGAGTGGATAACCAAGTCATCCAAGTAGGCTGCCGCGTAACTTTGGTGGGGCCTCAACAGAATGTCCATCATGCGTTGGAACGTGGCAGGTGCTCCATGCAGTCCAAAAGGCAAGACCCTATATTGCCAATGGCCCGACGGTGTACTGAAGGCAGTTTTCTCCTTGGCCTCCGGGGAAAGGGGTACCTGCCAGTAGCCCTTGGTAAGGTCAAGCGTTGAGATAAACCGAGCCTTCCCTAACCGGTCCAGGAGTTCATCCACTCGGGGCATGGGGTAGCTGTCGAAAGTGGAGACCTCGTTGAGGCGCCGAAAGTCGTTGCAGAACCGTAATGTTCCATCTGGCTTTGGTACCATTACGATTGGGCTGGACCAGGGGCTACGTGAGGGTTCAATCACCTGCAGATCTTTCATCCTGGTAATTTCTTCCTCAATAGCCAGCCGACGAGCCTCCGGGACCCGGTAGGGCCGCTGTCGGACGACGACTCCCGGGGGTGTCCGAATCTCATGTTGGATGATTCGAGTCTGCCCGGGTCGTTCCCGGAATACATCAGAGAACTGACGGACCAAGGTTTCTAGATCGCCCTTCTGGTCCGGGGAAAGGTGCTCGCCCACTTGAACCACTGGTGGTTCCATCTCCGCGAAGGCGGCCATCTCTTGGGCTGGGGCCACCCACTGTTTTAGCAAGTTCACGTGGTAGAGCTGTTCGAGTTTCCTTCTGCCCGGCTGACGGACCCGGTAGTTGACCGGCCCAACCTTCTCGACGATGGTGTAGGGGCCCTTCCAGGACGCCAGGAACTTCGAGGTAGCCGAGGGGGTCAACAGTAACACGCGGTCACCTGGCTGGAATTCTCTTGGCTGTGTGGGCCGGTCATACAACCGCTTCTGGGCGCGCTGGGCCTCGAGCAGATGCTCCTTCACGAGTGGCATGACTCGGTCGATGCGTTCTCTCATCTGTTGAACATGCTCCACAATATTCCGATGCGGGGCGGGTTGTTGCTCCCAGGCATCTCGGGCTACATCCAGGAGCCCCCGAGGTTGACGGCCAAACAGAAGTTCAAACGGGGTAAACCCGGTAGACGCCTGGGGTACCTCTCTCACGCCGAAGAGCACGTAGGGAAGCATGAGGTCCCAGTCACGCCCATCCTCTGCCACCACTCGCCGTAACATCCTCTTCAGGGTTTGGTTGAATCTTTCTACTAAGCCGTCCGTCTGAGGGTGATAAACCGAAGTGCGGAGCTGTTTCACCTTGAGTAGGTGGCAGAGATCGGCCATCAGCCGAGACATGAAGGGGGTCCCTTGGTCCGTCAATATCTCGGAGGGGATTCCCACCCTGGTGAACAGCATGAAGACCTCTTTGGCAATCGCTTTGGTGGTGGCTTTTCGAAGAGGGAGGGCTTCCGGATACCGGGTGGCATAATCAACGATTACGAGAATGTATTCATGACCACGGGCAGACTTCGGAAGGGGCCCCACCAGGTCCAGGCCAATGCGCGAGAAGGGTATCTCTATCACGGGGAGAGGAATCAAGGGGCTAGGGGGAGGTCGTTGGGGGGACGTCAGCTGGCAGGTGGGACATCCTTGGCAGAACCTTTTTACCTCCGCTTCGAGTCCTGGCCAGTGGAAACGGTCCCTTATCCGCTGGGCCGTGTTGGCGGCCGCGAGATGTCCGGCCATCGGGTGTACATGTGCAAGCTCCATAACTACCCCCGTCTTCGCCTTGGGAACGACCAACAAGGATTTTTCCTCCCCCCGCCTTAGGGCGACACAGTACAGCAGCCCGTTCTTCACGATGAAGTGAGGAAGAGGGTGAGGAGCTGGATGTCTGACTTCCTCGTCGACTAGTCGAACTTGGTTCCAACAGTTGCGTAAGCGGTCATCCTCCCGTTGCTCCCTTCCAAACGAACCCCCTTCGGTGACCCTCTGAAAAAGATCAACATCCAGGTTAGTGGAACGAGGAACACACTCACCCCCTTGCTCACTTTCGGTGGCCATCAGCGCTGGCTGAGTTCTCGCTGTGCGTCGGCGTCGCGGGGGCTTGGTCCTCCATCGATTGGGCTGCATCGTCGCGGCCAACAGTTGGTCGAACCCTGGCCAGTCACGTCCGAGGAGAAGAGGTACAGGGAGGTCATTCACAATGCCTACTTCCAAAGGCCAGGACCCGGGGGTTGCCGCGATCTCAACTCGACGGCTCGGGACCTCGCGGGTGTCTCCATGGACACATTTTATAGGAAGTCGGGTGTTCCGCATCGGACGAGGGGGAAGTACGCCGTCTCGAACCAGGGTAATGGAACTGCCGGAGTCAAGGGTGGCCACCAGGGTCTTGCCGTCGACTCGTACGACCCTCTCTGGGGCGCTTGGTGGCAGTTTCCTGTGGACGATGCAACCCGCCAGCCACGCTCGTGGTGTAGGAGATGCCGGCTCCGTGGGCATCGGCTCGTCCTGCGGTGAGGCCACCGGGGGTCTGCTGACTGGCCGAGAGATACCCTCCTGCGGTCGCCAAGGGGAGTTCACCCTCCGGGGCTGAGGAATCGCTCTCTCTCCTCCTTCCCGGGCGAGTGCTGCATCCGCCAGCTCGACAGACTCCACAAGCTCTCGGAGGGAGGTGGGGTTACGCATGCTCACCGGATTTCTAACACGGCGAGGCAGGGCCCGGAGTAGGCGATCAAGGACGACCTTCTCTGCGACTTGTCTGGCCGAGAGTTCCTCGGTTAGGAGCCACAACTGGGCGAGCCTCGACAGCTGCGCAGCCTGTACCCGAATGGGAAGTTGTTCGTTGTACGCCCACTGCTGGAACTGTTGCGCCGCGGCTACCGGTGATAACCCCACCCGGGCGAGGATTTCGGCTTTCAGCCTCTCGTAATCCTCTTGATGTTGGGCGGGGAGAGCGAAATATGCCCTCTGTGCCTCGCCGGTCAAGAAGGGCGCCAGCAGTCGTGCCCAATCGCCTTTGTCCCAAGCCTCTCTGGTAGCGATTACCTCAAATGTGTGGAGGTACGCATCGATGTCATCTAACTCGGTGAGTTTGGTGAGATGGTGGTGGGCGGTGGCCCGGGCATCTGGGAGGGGAACCCGCGCAGCGGTTGCCCGGATGGTTTCGAGCTGGTGCTCCAAACGCTCTTGCCGGCGAGCGAGCTGTTCGCTGAACACATGTTGTTGGGCGGAGATGTCCGTGAGGCGCTGAATAATTCCTTCCATCTTCATCCGAACTCGGGTTGGAGCGGAGAGAGAGAGAGAGAGAGCGATTTCCTACAGACGACAAGAAAAAAAACCAGACAGATTCTGTTAGAAGCTGTCCCGTCAATGTGCCCTCATTCTCCACCACTGTGGCAAGCATAGACGAGACAGACACAGTACTTCGAATCTTTCTAGCCCCGGAGGGTGGTTTAATGGGAGACACAGCAAAAGGGTTACAGGTGAGTGCAGCTGTGGGGAAGTTAGCTCCTCGTGTGCTCCCGGGTTCAGAGGTGGTGCTCGTGCCTCTTAGGTGAAAGGTGGTGAAGTGTCTGTGCCTGGTGAGCGGTGCCTTGGTGATCGTCACTCGCTGGTCTCTGTTAAAGGAAGCAAACGACACGTTAGACAATAACATCTCCAATGAGAACAAGCTCACCCTTTCCTCTTCTTCCTCTGTTTATAAAGGGTGAGCTTGATAGGGACCAGGTGGTGACGATCTGCTGGTGTGGTGGCTTGATTACGCCGTTGCCATGACGACGCTGATTGGCCACTGGCCCGCTCGTCACAACACCTAATGAAATAAACAGATTTTGGACTTGTGCATATTTGCAGAAGAAAGTTTTACTTGATATGGCCACTAAATTGTACTTTATGGTTTATTAAACCATACATCTATTTTTAAAAAGACTCCGTATTAAAAAAGTCAAACCTATTTTAAAAAATTGAAGACTTTAAATATGTATAAAAGCTTATTTTTATAATGTTCAGCATACAGACTCCTGCAGAAAAAATAGCAATAGAACCCTGCCCAAAACAATAAAACGTTTTGATGGATTTAATGGTTATAATGTGAATTGTATTGGTTTTAATGGAAACCATAATGTTGTCTAGTATGGGACAGATTCTAGTGGTGCGGTGTTCTCTGGCAGATAAATCATAATAATGAATAATGTTTTTCAGCAGGGATGTTATCAAAGCTAGAGATTCAAAGATTTTACAAAAAAGAAATATCTTTCACTATTTATTTATCCCTGTGTGATTCCAAACTTGTATGGCTTCTGCAGAACACAAAATAAGTTATTGAAAGAAAAATTGGAAACCAGACAACAGAATTGGCCCCTATTGACTTCCATTGCATGGACACAAAACCACCGAGACACTTCTCAAATGTGTCATGATCCTGCCTCTCCTTGTCTTGGTTTTCGAGTCTTGTGGCAGGATCATGTCAGTCCCATGTGTTTTGTGTGGAGAAAGAGCATTGTTTTGGTTTGTCACGCCATGCTCTCTCTCCGGTGTCGCGTCCTTAAGCCCCGCCCCCTTGTTTCCCAGTTAGCGGCATTAGTGTTTAGTCCTGTCACCGTCCCTCTACAATCTTCCCCTTAGTGTTTCATTCACTTCACCTGCCTCGTGCAATCCTCTTGTTAGCTTTCCGTTAGTGTTTCATCCACGTCATCTGCTGCCACTCTCCCTGTGTATTCCGTCCTCGTTAGTGTTTCCCTTTATCAAGCCCCAGTTTCCCTCTGTCCCTTGTCGGTTCATTTTGCACATTTAGCCTTCCTAGTCTGTCTGGATTACCTGTGGTCCTGTTCCCTGGACTCAAGTTTGTGGACTTAGTTTATTATTCTTAAGACCTTGTTTGTTTTGTCCCCCTTGTGGGAAGTATTAGTTTTCTGTCTTGTCTTGTTTTTGTTCATGTTTTCCCCATCGAGGGTCTTTGTTTAAATAAAGTTGTATTTAGCAAACCGCTGCCTGTGCTTGGGTTCTGTCCATACCTCACAACAAATGATCATCTTTTGTGTGCCACATAATAAAGTCGTTTTGAAGAATATGATGGTGAATAAATGTAGATTTTTTTTTTATTAATGAGTGAACCATCCCTTAAAGTTAAATATGCTCAAGTCTAAATTTAACTAAGTATAGACTATGTAATATTAAATATTACTTAATTATTCCTTGGGTATTTCTGGCAGCCACCGTCTCATGGTCCCAGACTTGAAGGTCACAACTAGTGAGTCTACTGACCCACTTTCAGATGAGGCACCAGAAAGAGGAACCAGCCAATGGCTGCGAGGCATTCCGCGGCACACCATCTGCACACATGGATAGGTCAAGTGTCAGCATGCCATCTGAATCACACCTGGGAAAATTTCTTAAGTGTGATGAATTTCATTGGTCTGGATCGCTTAAGGGATGGCGCATTCTGAATGAAGGATATTCTCAGTACAAGTAGAAATGAGATCAAATGCACTTTGAATGTATTCCGAAAATTGCAGTTTCTGACATTTAACCGTGTTGAAAAATTAACGAAATAGTTTTTTTTAGGGTAGCTGGGTCTGAGGCATGCTGGGTTTTGAGTGTGGAGAAGTTATTTGATTTTGTAAATCAGATGTGGGATTAATTGGATGCTGTAGAGGAATGAAACTATGGGCGGTTGGAATGCACACAGTACGTGCACACAGTATGACTGGAAATGTAAAAGTCAGTTATATGTGAATCATATCGAAACCCCACTATATAATGCATTGAAAAGCATGTATTCATTATCTCAGTTGGCTTAGTGTTGAAGGAATATTGTATAAATAATATAACATTATAATGATACTGTTGCTAATTTTGACCTGAATCAAATTGAACAGACGTAACTATTGGCCAGTTTAAATGGGCCCTTTGCTATGTCCCACCCACTCATCCTGTTTTATTAATCCTTTCATTTTCAATTGGTCATTCACTTAAGTACAAGTACAGCATACATTCCCACCCAAAAAAAGATATTTGAATTCTCAAAGCAGCTGTTCCTGAATGTGGTTCTATGGTTTAACGTACAAACAAAACCCATGCAAACCCATGACTATGCTTTTCACATCACAGTCACACACACACTGTACACACATCATGCGGATGGAAGGCCGAATAGAGTATTCAGGACGTTGCAGTCTATTTCACAGCAGAACGTGCAAGTTTGGTTTGTTGAAAGGAGGCCTGGCCATTTGTATGTCGACTGGAAATAATAATATTTTGATGTGCGGTTGATACTACTACATTATGGTAAAAACTCAGATGAAGGACCTTCTGAAGTCTTCAGAACATGAAGCATGTCTTTTCATGGAGCATGTCATGTGTTAAAAAGTGCTGGTTAAATGTAAATAACTTTAGGCAGCGGGGTTTCAAAACCATATGCAAATATCCGGCTGCGTTCTCTTTAGAGAAATGGAGGCGCTTCCCACACAGGAAACATTATTAGAAAATCATAGAAATTTGACATTGACAAATGACAGCATACGATCCATGTACAACAGAGATTTGCCGTTATTTCATTTACAGGGATTTGATATGATACTGTAGGTAATGACATTTCAGCGTGCCACATGACACCTACAGTACGTTGAATTTACATAAAGGGAGTCCATTACTCTTTATAAGAACTACTGTTAGGCAAACAATGTGTATTTTGTTTCCTCGACTATATTGTATACTGGATTTAATAAAGTTGTTTATTTTTTATAGGTGAAAAGGATGTTATCACTCTGTCATAATTTATTCATCCTAATTTAATCCAAAACCACACAAAGAAGATATTTTGGGAAATGTCTCAGTGATTTTGTGTCCATACAATGGAAGTCAATGTTGTTAACGTCCTTAACAACGTTCTTATTTGTGCAAAAATATGACTAACAAAACAAATTGAGAATTCCAAGTGCAGTCACAAAATACACACAGTAATTACAGTCTCAGAATAAAGAAATGGTTTTCTCGTGGCACACCCATGAATTCAAGACAGTTTCGGCGAATTTGACTGCAGGCCATCCAACACACTCATGAGTTACAGTGAGATAGAAGCAAAGGGTCACTTGAGTTCTATAACAGATTACATCACAATGTCCTGCTGAATGGCCACATTGAAGCCTGTCTAAGTAGCCCGGGTCTAACTATTGAACTAGAATTACATCAATATTCATTCGACCATAGAGCCTTCTTTGTGTCCTCATCCTGCAACTACAAGATTGATTCTTTCTCTCTCCCACAGTTTCTTTCCCTACATTTCTCTCTTCTCGTCCTCAAAATATCCGTGCCATTGGAAGAAAAAGCAGCGACATAAAGAATACCGCGGAAAGATTTGGTGGAAATATTTGACTACTGACAGCTCTTGTTTTGAATGTGAGCCCTCCACTGGACGCTCTAAAAGTCAGTCGACATGCATCCCATACATTATACAGGACACACTTGATACACACATGCACACTTGATACAAACATACCCTTTTTTTATGCAGGGATTGGAAGTTATCATAAGGGTGCAATAAAATCAATTCAAGTTCCTAGAGTCTGACACATTTTTTTTCAAATTCTAACCTGTGAAAATATGTGAAAATCATTTTCTGCAGTAATGATCTGCTGATCCTCCATCACCAGATGGATAGTGAACTCAAAATGACTACCTCTTGAATTTCTCGCTCACTTGACACGGATGCATTTTTAGCACATCCAGAGTTCACACCGGAGTCTTTGATGTGATTCCTTAGTTGCGTTTAACGCCACAGCAATTTAAATCTGACACATGGTTAATTATTTAGCCACAAGGACTTGCAATTGCATGCATTTCTATGTCATGGGTTACGAGGTTAACAGACTTAATACCTTAGTGTGA
The DNA here is from genome assembly GCF_947034865.1 of Barbatula barbatula. NCBI lineage: Eukaryota > Metazoa > Chordata > Actinopteri > Cypriniformes > Nemacheilidae > Barbatula > Barbatula barbatula. The sequence continues at coordinate 20,387,714 of NC_136773.1, read as the reverse complement.
AATGTTTTATTGTCTTCTAAAACCATTCGTTGGGGATCTGTGCATATATATATATATATATATATATATATATATATATATATATATATATACAGTGCATATATATACACAGTATAACTGCAGAACGCATTGTTTTGAACTAAAATAAATAAAATACGAACAAACTGCATTTTCACTTTAAATCTGATCCGTTTGTCATTAAGTGTGTGTGTCTGTGTGTGCGCGCTTCCACTCAGGAGGAGGGGTTCTGCGCATGCGCACTTAAGCCCTCTACTACACGCGGCTCAATCACGACGTTATTCGGCGTCCACTATGCATCATCTCAACACTCCGTGTGTAAGGACGTGCAAACACTGTCGCCCGTACTGTAAATACTGTACACGCTGCACCCCGGATCAACGCGATTCTCCTCCCAAATAGCATGGGTTAAGATGTCTGGATAATTCATTTAAACACTTCGCAAGGATGGGGACTCGGACATTCTGTTTTGGCAGGCGCATCTTGACAAAGGCGAAAAGAGAAATCGGAGGAGGACTTTGATATATCACCATTCTATCCTTTCGTTTCCTTTCCTTCTTTTCTTTTTTCTGTTTTTGAGAGATGATCGCAGAGTTGGTGTGCAGCGCCGTGGCACTGGTCCTGTATGTCAACACACTGGACGCTGATTTCTGCTACGATGACAGGTACACGGATGAATGAATGGGATGCGTCCGCGCGTTTTTGAGTTTCACGATCTTGCATGTTGTTTCATAGCAACCGGGGAACAATGTAGCGGCGGCTGCTTTGTTCTCTTTTTATTCGGATACATTGTTGCGACAGCGCGAGGAATGGCGGCGCGAGTCTGACATCTGTCAGCAAAGATCATCACAACCAGTAGTTCAAGTAGCTTGACGAAGAGTTCGTGTAATGGTAGATATATGGGCGGATGTTTATTTGGTTTACTCATGCAGGTCAAAGACGAGAATCACGTGTTATCTATTTATGGTTAGTAGAGCTAGTGATGATGAACTACACGATTATGACACTCCGTTTATTCGTTTACCGGCTGAGTTCTGTTTGTTGAGCTTTACAGCACTGGCACGTTGAGATAAGAGTCACGCGGAGGTTTTAGATAAGAGTTGAAATAGTTTTTATCACTTGTTCCGGCCACTTCTCAACGCAGTGCTTCGGCACTCAAACGGTAGCTTTACACGATCGTTTTATCCTTGCACCCTTTGGAAATGACACATTTATTTGTCAGACAGAGTGTGTGGTTTAAGGGCACGTTATGATAATGTAAGAAACGTGGAGCAGCGCGACGTTACGCGCAGTTGAGATGAAATGATCCAGAGAGAATGCGATGATTGTGAAATGGATTCCTCTTCAGGGTCTTGAATTTCGAGTGACTCGCTTAATTCATTACACGTCCTTCTGATTCGTATATGCTATGATAAACAATAACGCGCATTTTACCTCAGGCAGTCAAAATATGCGCGTCTGTTCGTTTTCCTCATACCAAACATGTTAGAGAAAGCGTTCTTGCACTTTGAATACGCAATACCTAAAAACTCCAACTAGTGGAGTGTTGTAAAGTATTTTTAGATAGAATAAACTCGCCTGCATTATAACAAATCTGACCTTTAACAGCTATTCTCAGCTCCAGACTATTTTCTAATGTGTTTGTATTTATTGAATTTGTGTGAGCATACACTGTCGAGCAGTTAAAATCTGTTTGATATAAGTGAGAATATCAGTTAAAATCCTGTCCTGCACTTTGCGTGCCGCAATGATGATTTTCAATTATAGCGCCTTCCTTTTTAAAGCATGCTTGCAATTGGTTGCTGATATCATTTACACCAGAAATTGCATTTTGTCTCCCTGCAGAGGTGGCACACAGTAGAAACAGAGTTGATCACAAGTGTCAGGCGAGTCCTGGGCAGTGTTACACACCCTGTGCTAGTTAACATTTAATTTGTGCTGAGAAAGAGCAGATGTGACAAGGTCTTTCTTAGAATCCTGATATCATGCGCAAGCGAGAACTGTCTCTTAAATCACTGCGCTGACCTCTGGTACTGAACCACAGGCTCGTGAGGATTGAAGTTGGTAACTTTTTAGAGAGCCCTATCATGTATCCCTGGTCGTATAACAGCTTTATTAAAAACGGGAGGTTGGCATTTGATTTCGGCGAGTTGAGGAATAAGGGTTAGGATTTTAGTGCAAGACAAAAACCAAGCACTTAGAAAAGTGGTTCTGCACATATATATTGCGACCGAGTAATGCACAAAACATTCGCTTCAGAATGCTGGCGAAGAAGTCCCCCCCCCCAAAAAATGAAGAATGTGAGATGTCGATGGCTGCATGAATTATATATCCAATACGTTATATTTCTGGATTGCTACTTTTCAAGCATGACATTTGGTTCCTTTTCAGAAAACTTGTGCCTGTTTGGAGGAGGAGGTATTGTCGCAAGAATTAAAACGGAATTGCGAGGAGAAAAAAAATTGAGCTTTAGTGCTTTATCGCTACATCTGAATCTCTGTATATGGTGCACTGTTAAAACCATCTGTGGAATAAAATGAATTTTATAAATCTGAAGGGAGATAAAGGGAACATTAAGTATTTAGTGTTTTTAACTGGGCATTGTGATAATACTGCAGTTGTGTGTCAAACAAAACTTGTTTGTTTCTGTTTCATTAGACTTTGGACCTTTACAATTCATATCACACTCTGTGTTTGGATGTTTTTGTTGAATTTTTTTTAAGAATGCTTGTCACAGACTGGATGTGAGTGGTTGTCTTTGTTTGGCCTGAGAATATTTTTATTGTGTTGTGAGTTAAAACATATTTTTTAATGAAAATGTTATAAATACTGCTCGTGTTAATTTTGTTCTAGATCTTTTTACACTGCTTTGACATGGCATCACTTTGTTAGACGCTCAGTAAGCTAGACTTTAGTACTATTTGCTCCACACATCCCCAGGGAGCTCTCTGCATCTGCCCTGATCCTCCGAATCACACCCGACCCTGACACCTGCGCCGCAGTGTGGAAGCTATAACTTGTGTACATCATATCTCTCATGCCATAATCTCCACACCCAGAGATGGGAAAATGAGTGGATAGATGCCAGATGAGAGTTACGGCCTCATCACCTTGGCCCGCTATGAACCTGTTCAGAATCCTGATAGATGAGCTCACATGAGGAAGCGTCATCATTCACCTGCAATTGAGGGCAAACCCGTCGCCATTTCAAGTTCATAGCCTGCTTTTATTTGGGGTTTGTGGTGTTTGAATTGGATGAATGGGTTTCTTAAATGGATCATTTTTCTTTTTCCTTTGCAGTTTTGAGAAGCATCGGATAAGTTTTGAATGCAGCTTTTAGGTAATCTTGGGTGATGCATTTATCCTAAGTAACAGGATGTGCGTATTATGTGGTGTGGGATTTGATGTTATACTTTGTGATTTTTATTGGCCTGTGAAAGTGGACGCAATGGTATTATTGGTTAATACTTATCGCCACCTTTGCTGTCTTAGATGGCCGTAAATATTTTTGTTTTGTGGTTTTGGGCAGGATGTCAGAAGTTGAAGCTAAGTTTTCTGTATCTTTAAAAAATGATATATGTATTTTTGATTGCAAACTGAGTTTCACCCGGATGTTTGATTTAGTCTTTGAATGGATCTCTTTTTATGTCATTGCTTAATATCTTTCCTCACCTGCATAGCCATGTCTGTGTTCTTAAAAATCATGCGTTATGGGGAACAGGAACAAATTTGAAAGGAACATGAAATCAGAACCGGTTTTTTTTATTTGAATGTGAATTCCAGTTCTTATTGTCATGGCCTTCGTCAGTGAATATTATTCTAAGGAACAAAAATGTCTTTGTAATCTTGACCTGGCACTATTCAAGTCACGCTCAAATCAATTCTTAAATAATCTAAAATAAAAAAAGAAGTAATCCAAATGTTTTGTTGACCTTTACACCGGTCATTATAACATGATGGATGTATAATTTGTTGCAAATTTCTATGTGGTCAGTTTAATTTCATGTTTTATATTTTTGTTTTTTTAATGCTCACAAGAAAACCTCCCCTCCGACTCTTCTCCATTAGGCAATTTTCCGAGCAGTTCTGCTGCTAGTTTAGTTTCCAAGTCTGTTTAGCTGAGACTGCAGGGATGAGCTGCTGTTTGCTTTAAATAGCCTGTTCTGTTGGTTTGGGTTTTGTGGTGCTGTCTGGCTCTGTTTTCTTCAGAGTGTCCACCCTGTGTATCCGACCACACACTTTGGACCTGCGGTGATGTCGAGAACCAAGGGCGGCAACCGGGGCTGGGAGCTTCTCTCTCCACAATCAGTCCATCCTAGCGGTACCCTGTAATTTTCTTTGAGAAAAAAATTAAAGCAAGAGTCACTCTATGGCTCCCCCTTGTAATCCTCCAAACGCTGTGTCCAGATGGTTGTGTTCGCAAAGCATTGTGGGTGTTTGTTGAAGGAGGAATCTTGGGTCGAGTTGTGCACAGTACTGTGATGTAGACAATAGTATTCCAGATGACAACAGTTTTGACATTGACTCCAGAAGTCCTTTGTGATGTTTTGCAAATTTCCGCCTACTGTTCTGTGTGTCATTTTGTACTTGAGTCAAACGCTATAGAAAGCCTGCCTTCGCATTCATTGTGTTTTTTTACATTTTATTAATTACTACAATGTGCTTCCCTGAGAGTCTTGTAAATGTCTGCGCACAACATAATATGAGTCAGCTGTAACTCCAGCTTCTATACTTGGAGCTTTGGGGGAAAGTTTAAAAAATGAGTCCCATCAATTTTTATATGAAGACAGTCCAGATCCACATTGGGTGGGTGCCAGTGGCCTGCGAATTTAAGAGATTTCAAGCTGTGGGTTAATAACTTCAGGGAGTATTTTGGCACATCCAAAATGAAGGAAATATCCTGCCTCATCTTTTTGTTTGTCATAAAATGAATGGTCACCTGTGCCATTTGCCTTGCAGTTAATGCTGTCTGTTAAACAGATGTTTTTTGACACATTTAATTTTAGAGCACTATAAATATTTTTGCTTTAAGTTCAAAATGGCACAGCAGGAATTTGTCATTGCGGTAACGTTTAAGTCAGTGCCCAAAATGAGCCCGCCAAGGTGCCTATAAGAGTTGACTTTAGTTACTCACTTGTAACCAGTTGGCTGGTAAATTTATTACAAACTGGAGCATTGCAAAGGTTAAAGAAACTTTCTGTCATCTACCTTAGTAGGAAATAATAATAAAAAATGTTTTGGTTCTGTATCAAAGAATGTAAGAAGATATTTTGAAGAATGTAGGAAAGCAAATGTTTCTTGGGCACTATTGACTACCATTGTGGTTTTTCCTACTATGATAGTCAACGGCGGCCAAGAACTGTTCGGTTACAAGCATTCTTCCAAATGTTTTTCTCTGTGTTCATCAGAACAAAGAAACAATTTGTTTTGAGGGCGAGTAAAGTCAGATTGCAGAAGCAACCAGGAATAAAAAAATAATGGTTTCTATATTTTTTAGTCCTTCCAGAAAAAGAGATGTTTCAGCACCAAGACATGTGATTCCTGCATCACATCTTACTTTCCCTTTAGACCACTTGTGTATATTTTTCAGGTGCAACACACAATTTTCAACGATGAACTTGATTATTGAAAGAGACACTTGTAAACAGCCAAAAACATGTATAGATGGCTTTGTTTTCAGAGAAGACCGTCATCTATCTATGACATGCTCTAACCTGTTTGTTCTGGGTCAGCGGCCATCTGACAAACCGCAAACACTATTAAACACAACCCTCTCTACTGTAGTCGGCGTGTGTGTTTTTAGTGTCTCCTACTGAGTAATCTGACTAACAATTACTGTGGCCATGACCTCAGAGGATGAACTTTCCCAGAGCTGTAACCTCAGAGCAACCGTTTGTTCAATTTACTGCAGTCCTGCTGTGCCATAGAGCAGAAACCCAGATGATAGCTTTCTGTAGGTCTCATAGCAGGGCAGAAAAGGTTATTTAGGTCTAATATTTAGTCATGGTGTGTTGTTGGCGATGCAACAGCCCTGTAAACAATATATAATGGGATGCATATAGTATCACAATTCAATGTGTGATGCATAGCAGAACCGTAATTGGATTGTGCTTGAACTTGCGAGAGACACCCAGTGTTTCTTTGGGGTTATACATTTATTACACTTTATATGAATAGAGGTGTAGGAAAAATGATTTATGATTCAATAAGGCCCGTTCATACCAAGAATGATAAATGTACTTTACAATTAAAATAAAGTTTATTTATTATAAAGGTTTAAAATTGTTTATATATTTAATAGAAAGCAATCCCTCTTGTTATCATTCTTGTTGTAAATGGTCTTTTTGTCGGCGGTCGGAATATTAAGCTTAAACACAAAAGCGTCATATTTAAGTCTATTGTTTTCTGTAATCACATCTGAAAATACTTAAATCACGCAGGTGTCTTTTGATAGTCGTGTCCATTTTCCAGATGGCGTCTAGACTGAAATCTCGGGATATGGACCAAGCCGAGGTTTTTTCCTCCTCTCAATCTTGCTGGTAAGCAGAGGGGGTCGTTGCCTCAACCGCCAGCAGCTTGATTACTGGAGCACAGCGCTGTCAGGACAGGCAGAGATTGGATGGCCGTCATCCCATCCTATTGGCTCTCTGAGGGAGTACTTTTCTCTCTGTGATTGCCAGGGCAGATCACTGTCATTTGTGATGCGTGGGGCGAAATGAACTGCAGGCCAGCGTGGCCTGACCCATCGCTGCCCGTGGGGGTGCAAAATGGGCTGCCGGTCACAGTGGATGGCCTTCCTGGCCCTTTAAATCACCAGAGGCTCGGTCAGGCTGTAATCAGGGCTAAAGGAGGAAGGCCGTGTGTACAGCAGGTTTACTGCATGGTAGCGGACAGCAGTGGAGATTATCTCAAACCCAAGCGCTGTGGGATCGCGTGGCCACCTCCATGCGCGCTGCGTCTTCATGGCTGCCATTTAATTAAAGCCAACAGATTATCTGTTCAGATTTAGTTTGCGTGCCGTGTCTCTTACTCTTAATAACCGTTACCACAGACAACATTAGTCTAAGTGAACAGAACTGTTCGTGATATTCGTGCAGCAATTTATGCTGAGCTGGGGTGGGCACGATGAACAAAAACCCATTTTACTATACGAGAAATGTTTTGCGGTAACCATACATATCACCTTAAGGCTGTCATAATAATATAAATAAATAACGTAAATGAATAAATAAATTATAGTAAAGGAATAAATAGATAATGCACATCAATAAAAGTAATAATAAATACATTTATTAATTAATACAATTATTAAAATAATAATATATATTTAAAATGTTCCTATTTACTTAACTGGCATATTGAAGCCCATTGAAGTAAGTAAATAGCAATTACAAAGAAATAACAATAATTGAATATAAAACATGAACAGTATATTAATGGTTATTATTAAAAACCATAATTTAACAATTAAAAAGTGTATAATAACTTATTTTAATATTATTGAAACTCTCCAAAAACACTACATTTTCATGCACAGACTTGTATTAAAAGATCAAAATAATCCTATGGTAAGGCGGAATGGCAACAGTTGCTAAGGTAGGATTGCTCCGTAACCTTTTTAAAGGGGCTTAGGGAAGGGGGTGAACTATTGAGGTAATCCCATTAGCCACAAATAATTACAATAGAGCCCGCTTACTTCTCAACCCTGAATACTTTATTGTATTGCCTTTCGCACCCTCGTCTCTCCAAACACCCTCAGGTTTGATATTAGAGCAGACGAGAAACTACTAAGACACAAAACTCTGTCTTACTGACCAAAGGTTGGATTTCAACTCCGCTATACAGTGTGTTGCTCATGCTTCAGGGGATATTTGGAAAGACGCCACCGAAGCAAAATCTGGTGTAACATTACGGGTTGATTTCACGCAGGTCCCAAATCATTTCCCTCCATTTCACTACCGACAGGAACTTTGATTTAGGGCTAATGTTCCTTCACGGATCTAATACCATATTCCCGTCCTGTGCCGGTCGGCCTGCCTTCATTGTAATAGGATTAACAGTGTCCTGTGGATAGCGGGAGGCGGGGTCTGAGGTTTGGCTGTGTCAGTAAAGAGCCTGATCCATTTGAAGCACAAACCCCCCCCCCCCCCCCCCCGTCGCTTTCGTCTAAAGAGGATGCTAGAGTGCACTTAAAAAATAAAGCAAGTCTCTTTTGGAGATCTACCATCTTGTGTGTCTTAGCCCCGGTCCTTGCTGAGGATGATGGGATATGACCTGGCCAAGAAGCTTTTGTTCGTTCTGGAGAGCTGTGTGGTCTGTCTGTTCTGTGTTGCACCATTAGCACTCGCTGATGAGAAATAAGCCTCACTTGTGTTGGCTGCTGGCTCAGATAAACTGAGAAAAAAATCTCTCATTTGGAGCAAGAGACACGTTCAGCACCTCCGTGTACCAACCTGTCAGAACCGATCTAGTCATTGGTACGTGCTAGAAAAGACATCTCCGCTCCAACGTTGTGTAGATCTTTGCTGCCTTGTGATCTGGCCACTTTAGTGATTCAGGAGTGCAGTCTGCTTTTTGTAAGGGTCTTTGTTTGTAATATTCGTTTTTTGGTGGAACTGCTTTACATTTGTCACCTCACTTTGTGTCACGGATAGATGAATTAGTTCCTGCCGTTTAGCCGGCAGATCAAACTATATTTTCGATTTAGATTTTTGATTTACCTAGGGTTATCAAACGATTCATTGCGATTGATCGCATCCAGAATAAAAGTTTTTGTTTATGGAATGTCTGTGTACTTTGCATAATGATTTTCTATTAATAAAAACATACAAATACACATTTAATAAATATGTACATGTATTCTTTACAAATAATTTCAATTGTATGGACCGATTTATTAATTTTAACGTATGCATGTGTATGTTTTTATGAAAAGAACACACACACATATTGTGTAAACACAAACTTTTATTCCGGATGCGATCAATTGCTATTAATCGTTTGACTGCCCTAATTTTAACTAGGGCTGTAGTCAACCAAAGAAATGCTTAGTCGACCAAAGTCCTGTCCTGCGCAGCGATCAGTCGACTAAAAAAAAAAAAAAAAAAAAAAAAAAGACGTGATGTTTTGCATTTTGATTGAACATTTATTAAACAATCGTCATAGAACATTTATAAAACAACAACGAAAAGACATCAATAATACATACAACTATAATAATAATACAATTCTTTGAAAATTAAGTGATTTTTTTTAAATAGCCGAAATTAAAGTATTTAAAGTTGGGGATGAAACATAGGCTAAAAAAAATAGGCAACTGGTCGACCAATGAGAATGTCAGTCGACCAAGACGGCATCGACCGATTAGTCGACTAAACGACTAAAGTTGACAGCCCTAATTTTAACCCAAGATTAGACTAGTTTTTGTCTATTTGTGATATCTACAAATATTGATTTAACCTTAAAAAATTAATTTAGCTGAAAATAATTTGGTTTGTGATTGTTTCGCGTAGAACCGTGAGCCACATGTTTATATATATATATATTTTTTTTTTTACTAAGTGAGCACAGCATGTGTGCAGGCTACTCTGTAAAATGAAAACCATGGCTTAAATCCATCCGACAACTATAGTTCCCCTTTCTTTCCTTTTATAGATATTTAAATATTTGCACAAATCTTGTAATGTATTTATGTAATGTCAACAAATGGTGTTGTGTTTGGCTCGGTCTCAGTCAAGCCCTTATTTCTCTGAGGGTTTTATTCCACAGCTCTTTCTCTACAGTGATCGTATCAGCAAGTTTACTTTCGCTTCAGGAATCCTGCGGCGGCCAGCGATGACTTCGCCAGGCTCATGTTAGCATCTGAGCTGTCGGCTTTCCAGATCTGAGATCACACCAGATGTGCGGTGCCCATTGGTTTAGTTACAAAAGATCTGGCCAGTGAGAGGATTAGATTCTGGCGTGTAGTAATGAACGGTTTAGAAGATGATCTGTGTAAAGACTAGTTTCCTTCGGTTCTCCATTGGTGTTTGTTTTACTTGTGATGTCATTAGTTTTGAGATATTTATTGCCTTATAAAGGAGCAGTTCACTCCAAAATAACTTTTTTTTACATATTCTACATCTTTTCAAACTTGTGATTTCTTTCCTCAGTGAAACAGAAAAGATGTTGTCTGCTCTTTTGAAAGTGAGTGATAGCCGGGTTGTGTAGGTTCAACAGGATAGAACTGCAGCAGGAGCACTCTGTAAAGCCTTCTGAATCTCTATGATAGCTTTGTGTAAGGAAAAGACCGAAATGTAAAGGGATAATTCTGAAATTTACCTTGCTGCTGTCATTTTTGAGAACTACAGCTGAAAGGAAAGATTCTGCATGAGTCATTGATGCCAGAATTATATCTGGAAATAAATCTGTCTGTTTTTATCCCGTCCTTACACAAGGTCCCTGCAGGTGGTCTCCATCAGCCCGGCACTGACAGCTGTTAATTGGGCCCATGGAGGAAACCTCTAAACCCTTTAAGAAGTTCTCGCTGTTTTGTCATCCGTGTTCTGTCTCACAACATCAGATATCACACTTTTTCGTACAAATCCGATCCAGACAAGTGATATGCTTTTCCAGAGAGAATAAAGCAGCCTGCTCTTAGATGCGTGTGCAGTTTATTTAGTCATTTCGGTTGAAAGGAGAGACGAGGCACAAATGAAAGCCAGCAGCTTTGGTTGAGGCTTCCTTTGACTTCTGCTTTAAGTGATTGTGAAGAACATCAAGGACTTGCGCTAGATGCATTTGGATGTTGAGTCGGTGCTTGCGAGCAACATTCACATTGTCCTGCGTCCAAGTTGTCCTCTTTGTCATCACCATAGCGCTGACATAGAGTAACATCTGTGGCTCTTACATCAGCATCGGCATGGACGGAAAAGTGTTTTAGGTGTTTTTGTGTCGGCGCTTCTCAACTGGTTTTGCTTTAGCATGCAGATTTTTCATTGGCTGTTTACCAAACACAATGCCAGACTTTGTATTTGCCACACAACATTTCACATCAACATAACAAACAATATAAAAAAGTTATTTAGCAACTAAATGCACTATAATCCAATCTTAATGTGATTTGTTGTGTTTTAAAGGAACAGTTCACCCAAAAATCAAAGTTGTCATCATTAACTCACCCTCGAGTGATTCCAAATCTGTTTACATCTTAGTTCTGATGAACACAGCGACAGATTTTTGGAAGAATAGTTCTTGTTCTTGGTCACTATTGACTACCATTGAACAACTCAAGAGTGAGTAAATGACAACTTTCATTTTTGGGTGAACTGTTCCTTAAATGTTTTTTCTGATCTCCTAGTTTAAAGGGATACTCCACCCTAAAAGGAAAACTCTGTCATGAATTACTCAGCCTATAGTTGTTCCAAACATATCAAAAGTTTTTTGTTCGGTTGAACCGAAAGAGAGATATTTTGGAATAATGTTAGGTACCAATAGTTCTGAGGCTCCATTGACTGCCATAGCAGAATAAATGTAAATGGTAGTCAAAAGTGCCACAGAACTGTTTGTTTTCCTACATTTCTCAAAATATCACAAAATTACTAAAATCATTACATTGACTGCCATAGTAGGAAAAACATTTAAGTAATGCTATTTGAGGCTCTAAGCTTTTTACGCTAAACAAAATGCATATGTCACACACTAAAAGTAAAATTTTTAAGTTTGTGTCAAATGTAAAAAAAAATTTGAAAATCTGGCCAGCAAGACATTTAGCCAGATAACAGTTTTGTGTTTTGTTTTTGTCACAGATCATCGATGTGGAGTAAACCAAGCTATGGGAAGTTTTCCTATACTCATGAACGCATGCACGGTTTAGTTTGCCCAGTAGGACATCAGGCAGAGTAGACGCTTTATTTTCTGGATGGAGGAGTTAATGGAGGTTTATTTTTGGAGAATAAATGTGTGTTGATGTGCTGGCGATAGATCCTGCAGAACTTCCAGGCAAGGTTATCATGTTAAAACCAGAGTTCTTTTATTAGCACTTAAATAGTATAGTTAATTTTTGGTTATGAACTCAAGGAATCAAAAAGATGGTCGTAGGAAAACATCTCCTCATGATGGGCTTATAAGGGCCGTCATGTCATTCTAAAGCTGTATAAGTAAATATAAGTAATAAAATGAGATATTTTGAGAAATGTCTCAGTGGTTTTGCATCCATATAATGGAAGTCAGAGAGGTCCAATGTTGTTTGGTTACAAACAGTCTTAAAATATCTTTATATTAATATTTATAATATTTTTGGATGAAGTAAGCTTGCATTAGGCTGTCACTTCTGAAATGCTCCTGTGTCTGAGGGTCAGAAAGCTTGGGAAGCAACAGCTCATCCTGACAGGGTGATGTCTGTTATTTACTGACATCCCGACCCAAAGGATTTCATGTTGTTATATTACATCATTGCAAGTAGCAAACCCTCGCACAGAGCGCAAAAACAGTTGTTCTTTTTTAGTGATGAAAATCTTCAGCTGCAGAAATACATTTTGATGTACGTATGGCTCACAGAATGACATTATCTCATGCCTGTAGCATCTCTTTCCAGGCTCTGAATGTCACACAAACATAATGCGTCTGGGAAAAACGTCTTTCCGGCGTCTGGGGAACGGTTCGTGCGTTTTAATTGTCTCTGTGATTAATGCTGGATGTCTGTAGTAAGATAAATTGGCAGGCTCCTGCCCCCAAATGTTTGCCGGTAAAATTTGTCTTTAATTGCACAATAATGGCTTGACATGAGAAAAGGCAGATCGCCGGTAATCACATGCTTAGAAGGAAATGTAATCACATCTTGCTCCCAGTTTTAAAGGGCAATTAGCCAAAAAATAGGTTTTGTCAGGGAAAGAAAGACCACTTTGCTATCGAAAGAGCGAGAGGAGATATTTCCATCGGCCGTTGCTTAGCGATGCTCGTGCTTAAATGGTGCCTGCCTGAGAACCGGGGGTCTTCTTGCCTACCACGTTTCGGCGACCTTGAATTCTTAATTTTCTCCAAATTGCATCCGTAGTGTCTTCTGTCAATGTCATCAAGAGCCAACAAAGTGGTGTTTTCAGGGAGGAAAGAGAACAGCATTTTCGTACTGTGGGCGGTGAATGGAGTTTTTAAAAAAGGGAATTAGGTTGTCTTGAATTACAATGCCTCTCACACATACTGACACTACCCAGACTTGTTACCTTTGTCAGAGATGTTATTTTAAGCCACCGTATTCAACGTCTTGACAATGCATTCAGTTAGTGCTTATTAAGGCAGGCATCACACTTCCTATTGTTTATATTTGGATTCAGGTGTTTGAACTTAAGCTATAATATCATTGCCTGTTTTGAAGACAGGATATATCCAGGGGTTGACGGCATGATAGAGATTTGGGGCTATTTGTTTAGATTGGAAGTCTTAAAAATGTAATAGTGCAAAATATAATAATTTATGAATCTGTAATAGTTTTCAGACAGAATTGGTTTTATTTGCCGTAATAGGAATTTGGGGAGATAATGTAGTCAAAGATGAAAATGGTAAATCATAATGATCTTTCTTTTCTATGCAGACAAGATTTGTCATATTTAATTTCATTCAAATGTATTTATATTGAATTTTGTACAGTGTTACATTGTTTTAAAGCAGCTTAACGTGGAAATAGTATATATATATATATATATATATATAATGCATGTATATGAAGTTCATAAAAAACATAAAATTATGTTTTTAAATTGTGTTAGTTAGCAGTGTATATGAAGTTTTGTAATTATTACTAAATCAAATAAAATGCAGTTACTTGAAATGCACAATAAAAAAACATGAATTTTTTTCTGTTGTATTGGAATGTAGGATTTCTGCACGTATTCATAATATTTATATTAATATACATAATATTCTACAATAGAGTACATGCACAGAATACATACCGTACATAAAATATAATACTGGTATTGTAATTTTATGGTCCTCATAAACGGATAATAATCTGAAATTGAACTCTCTTACAGTGAAAACTACTAACTGTGACAGTCTATTGAAGGTTTTCCAGACGTAAGTGTGGGCATGTTTGAGTCGCCGTCCCAGTCACTTTGAAGTATATCATGTTAAATTGGTCGGTTTCTGTGTAGCATCAGTAGCACTGAGAGTTATTTATCTTACTTCGACCGTGTCTGATTTATAGCGGAAGGATTGGTTCGAAACAGCAGCTCCCACTGAAATCTATAACCTCAGAACCCACGAGGCCCACGGCCTTTCGCAGGGTTTTGTTTTCAGTTCTTGCAATGGTTGCCGTTGGTTAACATCACAAGTTCAGCTCTATTTAAATTGCTTTAATCATCCGCTGGCCAGGATGGCCTTTCTCCGGGGAGTGGTCCTGAATGAGCTACTTGGCGTCCGCTGTAGGAAACCTGACTTGCCACGAGGTAATACGCTGTATAACCAGACGGATTCACCCTTTTATAATGAAAGCCATGTTTATACCTGCATGTGCCTGTGAGAAACATCCAACATTTTGTTACGTCCAAGAATATAAATAAAACAGTTTCTAAATTGAATTTACAATAACTTCAGGGGTTTTGTTTTCAAGCGGTAGCCGCTGGTGTACTTGAATGAGCCCAGTCGGAATCGGCAGCTGTTATCTTGAAATAAACCCGATTAAGAGTTAAATCCCTGTTGAAGGTTGAAGAAAACTCTAAACCTCTCCTGCGATTTTTAAACTCGCACACCACAGAGGGTTTACGTCTCTGAAATTGTGTTTATAAAGGAACAAAAACAACACAAGCAAAATCCTGATTATCATCGCTACAGGGTTCTGCCTGTCGACGCAAGCCAAGCTATAAATGAAAGCGTATGTGTGATGTTACGTTCGGGAAGAATATGACCTGTAAACATTTGATAAAATAGTTTACAGCATAATTGTTTTAAACAAACGGTGCCTTGAGACATATTAAGCTCAGAACTAGAAGTAACGCTTGACTACTAATCTAACGTCTCTGTCATGCAAGATGTACGTGGAGTAACATGCGATTTCATGTTCATACAGAGATGGCGATATAGCAGCAAACGTTATGAATTGCAGCTTTAAGATGGTTAGTTAAAATAATAAACAAAAGAAAAACAACTTGGGAACCAAATTAAATCTATCCTTCTGTTTCTGTGGAATAAGTGGAATCACTACTTTGTAGCGGCAGCTTTTTTTTTGGACATCTCTAAGATGCAGTAGTGTTGGCTTTCTTCGGACATCTCTAAGCTGTAGTAAAAGAAACAAAACATTCATACAGTCCTAGCAAAAGCCAATACGTCTCTCTCCAGGGCTGGATTGAGAAGAGCTATTGAATTTATTAAGACTCTGGACAAGTATTTCCAGCTGTGAGAGATGAGCATGAACTGTCAGACCCCATTCCATGAAGGTTTCTCATGAAATTCCCCGCTCACTCTTTGAGTTCTGTACTCACGATCTTTCTCTTTTCCACCACCGTTTTGGCAGCATTTTTAACACCGAGTATCAGAGGTAACAGGCAGAATTGCTGAGAATGTAGTTCTCTCGAACACATATATGTTTTTAATGAGCCGAGACCTTGAGCGAGCTCCTCTGGTTCTGGTAGAATGATCTGGAAGATTAGATTGTAGGTGGCTATTGGTTTCTGCATGTATCGTTCTTTTTAAGAGGAGGATGATTTAGATGTTGAGCGATGGAGCTTGACCGCTGTCTGATGATGAGGTAGACGCTTCAGACAGGTTTCTACTGAAACATTCAGTCAGCTTTTTGATATGTAATTTTGGCCTTTAGGGTCAACTAAAGAGAATTGCATTAATATTGTTTTGAAACGGGTTTCCCAGATGCTCCCCAGAACATATTAAACAGGCCTGCCGCAGACTCGCACCATTTGGTTCAGTATGATCGTCATGAAAGCGGCTGTATTGAGTAATACAGTGTTTTGCATTAGTAGAAGAATGCAGACATCCTAGAATTCTTTACAGAACTAAACTTTGTGAGAATAGACTGTTTATAGTTGTATAGTTCTTCAAATTAAAGTGGCAATTTAGCCACCATACAATTGCTGTAATATGGGTAGTACCTTTTAAATGTCTTTTAACAAAAATAGATTAAAAAGACAAAAATTCATACAGATGCACATTTAAGGTCATATGTGGTATATCATTGTGGTTTCAATTGTGGGTTTTTTTCGATTGTTTCAAGCAGTCCTCAATGAGTGGCATTATCTGTGCAGTTAAGACCATAAGAAAATAAGGATGTTAGTTTGGAGTGAAACATTTGAATCGAGGCGGCCAACAAAACCGTTGCTGCTTTCAGCCAACTATAAACAGCAAAAAAACCTCCTGATCTCTGAAGTCTACAGACTGTGCTTTTCTTGGGATGGGGTTTTATTTTGGATGGAACCGCGAGTGTCCATCCGGCGCTACGAGAACCTGAAAGACTGTTTGTTTTAGTTGATTTCTCTCTGTCGTTTCAGTAAAAGTGTCTTTTGTTTCTTCTAAGTATGTGTTTTTGTAAGGGAGGGTTGACCATCGCTGGGCCACTGCAGAGGAATAGTAGATCCATTAGTTGTTGAATTGGACCGAGGCCAGGGCGAGTGGTCCTTAAGGTCTCTGTATTGATCAAAAGAGGTCATCGCCATTGCTGTTCTCAATAAACGCTGTGTTGGCGGCAATCGAGCTATTGTCCTCCATTACCTAATTGGAAAGGATGAATCAATGGCGGCAGAGCTAAAATCGGGCAGATTAGTTCCCGTCTGTTCTGCCGGTATTGGCTGTGTTTGTGTGCGAGGTGACTGATGTAGAGGCCATCAATGCGGTGGAATAATTAAAGCACTGTCTGTGTTCTAACCCACTTTAACTGCTATTGGCCTGCCTGGGGCGAACGATCTCCTGGCCGGCCTTCAGAAAGACTGTTCCTCAAAGACACGAAAACACATTGGGATGATTGTTGAAGGACAACAGCGCTGTTTGTCCAACAGGCCGATAGCAACGCTAAGGACACGGCTGGTAATTAGGACATATTGCTGTGGTGAATCTAACTGGGCTTTTAATGGTAGTCGCATGACGCATGGTTTTGTATGGGGGTGGTTGACAAATATACTGTAAATGGGTCCTATGTGCATAAAGACTGTGGTAAAGGGTACACAATATATGAAAATTGTTGAAATATTGCGAATGTGCATCTCAATGGTTTAGAAATATTCTAAAAGTTATGTGTAGTCAGTTTAACTTTGATGCAGATAGCAGAGAAACTTTGTATGATGTGTGGAAGATGGTCAGTAATCAGAAATAATGTGAAGGATGTATTTTAAAACTGAAAATGATATTACCAAATATATATTAATATAGCTTACACAAACTATTATTGTATTGCATATCATGTATCACTTTCAGTAAATTAGCATATATATATATATATATATATATATATATTAGCATTTTTCTACAGTATCGTGAAGCCCTAAAGTAGGCATTTATGTTGGACTTAAAAGTGCATAAATGACATTGGTTATTATTTCAAAATGCAATTGCACTAGGACACATGTAGAACATTTCAAGTTTAAAATGAAAAGATACATTATAGCTAAATAAAATTGGGATTATGAAATATAATTGTACAGAATAAAGAGGAGCTATACAGTATGTGTATAGTTCATAGATCCATAGCCCAAGGTATATTTTAGTATGGGTAAGAGTAAAACGCTCAATGTTTACAAATTCTGCATTTGTTTCGTAGTTTGGTATTGTTGTCTAAATACAATGACACTGATGCATTTTTAATTGCGGCTTGCGTGCAACTGTTAATGAAACTCACGCGGGCAGTATTTTCTGGGCATTTGTTGTCTCAGTGTTGAGATTGTGTTTATATTTGTGAGTTTTCTTTTGCATAAAAACCATAATGAAAGTTTCCCCAAAAAACAAAGACAACGCAAAACAAATTTCTGGCACCAAGCCACGGTTTCTTATCCGTCCAGCTCGAATGCAAAGTCAGTTGAATGCAGTTTATTCTTTTGATCCTTTTTTGGGAAGGCTCTTCAAGTTTGCTGCTGTTATGAAGAATGATGCGTTCTGGGATGCGTTGAGTGGCGGTTGTTTTCCAGCGCTTGACAAATAAGTAATTTCACAAAACTGTCAGGACTGAAAACAATCACTGATAGAGATGACATGGTTTTAACACGCTACGACAGACTGGCGGCGAATTCTGCGCAGCTGATTTTGCATTACAGACGTGTGATTGGCAGTGTGATCTTTGATACGGGGTGAAGAAATGTGTTCGGTTTGGGAGATTGCAATGACAATATGAACCGTGAATCTTAACTAGATCTTTAGGTTTGGTCCTCGTTTTTGCAAAAATGTTGCTTTGCATTTGCTGAGGTGGTGTTGTTGCTATGGCATTCTATTTAAAATGATACATTATGACTTGAAAGCCAAACTGTAAGATTTAAGGTTATGTTTTGAAGAAACCTTACAAAAAATGGTCTCCTTCCTCGTCCTAATAGGCACGGCAATAAAGGACATTTGATACTGTCTATCAGAAATGCAGAATAAATAAATAAGATTAAAGATTTAAAGCATGGAAATAGCGTACCATTTCAGAGTCTACAAAAGTCTCGTGCTCAGGTTTGAAGTATGAGTGCTTAAGGGTTTTATTTCTCCTGTAGTATAAAATAAGGAACTTTTAAACCAGCTGCTCTCTTGGAACGGAGGAGATTCAAAGCCTCTGTTTTCATGCACCGAGCCTTACCATACCTGGCAGCCTCGTCGTTTGGCAATAACTCTTCAAGCCAAAAACAGGCTTGGTCAATTGCACCTACACTTTTCAAATCATAAAATCCCTATATGTGTATTATTCTTTGCGTTTAAGAAGTTGGCCAGGGAGAGGGAGTGGAAGTAGGGAGAGGAAGTAGAAATAATACACAGCTTTGCACCTCGTAAAGAGCGACGCTTGCATGTGAGGCAGGGTTCTCCGTAATCCTACCTCACTCATCTTCTCCAAGTGTTGTCTGAAACGATAAAGACTTTTTGGAGAGCAGCACAAATCTTCGGCACGCTCCCCGATGCAATGCACTGTGAAGTAGAACCACCTGCTTGGAGACCCGTCGGAGTCTTAAAATAAGCTTTTTTTAACGATTGCTGTCCTTTGTTGTTTCATGATCTAACATTCTAATGGTTCACCAGACTTTTGAAAGTCAGGCTGTGTTCCTGCTGGACCAACAGTATTATTTTGTCTTTTTTTCCATTTTAAAGCATTTTTTGGTATGTTTTACCTCTTCTTTAACCCTGAGTTGGACGCATGACAGAAGATGCAGCACATTGTGTGTTGAGATTAGCTGCATTTGGCCACAAATCTCGAACGCTGGGCTGTTCTTGTGGCTGCTGAGCGGAGCTGAATGCCGTACTTTGTGAGGCTTTAACCCAGTTTGCGTGACTTGAATATTTAATAAGAATTAAGCACCAGGAAGGCACTCAACTGGAACTGGCCCTCTATCTCTCCGTCTCTTTTTCTCACTGTCTCTCTCCTTTTCCCCACCCCCCATTGGTTAAATTATTCAATAGATGCTTGGGGGAAAACACCCATAGATGCTGAAGTGGTGATTCAATTCATTCAGGACATTAATAGAATAGAGCACATGGGCGGCTACTGATGCCATGTGTATTTGTGCGCTATATCTTAATCTTAACTGGTTTACTTTAGCGGTCTGTTAGACGACTGTGCTAAAGCCATTCTTGACGCTTTTATATCTTCGTTTTATACTTAATTAAAAATGTTTTTAATAGGGGGGATTCATTTGTCCCCATCCTCCCATTGTCACATTTCTTTAATGACATCATCGTTCAGGAAGTGACATAATTTGGGTTGGAAACAAGTCACCTGAGCATGACCATTGCAAAATATTGTTCCGAAGCTCAGAAGGCCCGTCCTACTTGAAATGTATCTTTGTCTGTGATCGGTGTTGATCACAGATCGGACACGACGGATATCAGATTATCCAGATTAACCTGACAGTGCTCTTTAGAAGCCAGTGATGTCGCTCTCCTCACATCCTGCTGACAGCAGTTTAACCTTCGCTCTGAGAGAAAGTCACAAAAGGTTATGATCAAGTCTCTGCGTTAAGCTGTGTGATGCAACTCGGTGTAAAGACATTTGACACAGCACCAGGAAATGTCCTGACTTCCCATTTGGAGCTACTGCTTGATGAGTCTGGAATATGGTTTATCTGGAGTCCGGTATAATTCGCACGAGAGCAATCTGATCTAAATCTTAGTTGACGATTTCATTTATTTGACATTGTTTCCAGGATTAGTGGAAAAGGTTTAATCTTCCCCTGTCTGCATCCGACTTTTAAGGGAAGAATTAACATGATGGGAACGATTTCCACATTTATAAAGCGAAGTGCTCTTCCAGCCGGACGTCCAGCATGTGTAATCAGACCTTTGCAGATGATCCAAAACACAGCGTCATGATTGGTCCGTAATGAGCTCAGAAGAGCACATGCCATAACAGCTCAGTGCTTGTGTTCTAGTCCTCCTCTGTTTACACTACTCTCCGAAAGTTTACTTTTGGACCACACTTTAGAATAATCATCAAAACCATAAAGCAAAACAAACTTCGCTTTGGGAATCATAAAAAATATGGAAACACTTTACAATAAGGTGCTATTTGTTTAAAATGTGTTAATGCATTAGCAAACATGAACTAACAATGAACAATGTTTCTGCATTTTTTAATATTCATGTTTATTTCAGCATTTACTAATAGCACAAAATTGGCATTTTATCAACTAGCTTCTTGAGGTCTCGCCCTGAGATACTATTTAAACAACCGTGAATCTGCACTGTCTGGTCTCTTATTGTTTCCTTTTTTTTCCTCATTATTAACTCCAAATAATTCCAAAATGCATAACACTGCTGCATTAACTAATGTGAACGAATTGAATCTTATCGTAAAGTTGTACCTTTTTCATAAACCGTCAGATGAAATCTTGTTAAGATCATTAGAAACATTCCGGCCAGTCACCTTACACGTTTTGCCGGATGCTTTACAGTAAACAAATTAAAGAACTTTCATTTAACCATACAGACATTTCCTGGCATGGAACGCTTTACCTTTGTATTGCGAGTGCTAGGCTTTACCATCATTTGTGCAATAGGGAAGCACTTCGAATTTGTCTCCTTAGGATGAATTGCTTTGGGTAAAAGTGTTCAATGAGTCTACAAACGCTTCAACGTTATGAAATCTTAATATTTAATCATTATAATTTGCCTCTGGGCACCAAATGTCTTCTTACTAGGATGAAAAACAACTGTATCAGTAAAATGAACACTTTGACGTTTGCAGCTCTGTAAATGAGACATTTGGATGAAATGTTCCTGTAGCACAATATAGAGTATTGCATTAGCAGTACCAAGGTCATGAGTTTGATACTCCGGGAACAGACATACTGATAACATGTATACCTTGAATGTACTGCAAGTTGGGTCAAATCGTCTGTCAATTGCATGAATGGAATGGAATGTAAATTCAATGTGAGAGACCACACAAACATTTTAATGGTAATGCAAGCTGAAGCAACCCAATGGCCAATGGATTTTGAATGCGGTGGTGCACAAATGCAGAGATCACAGGAGTGAGAAGAGAACATGGCCAGCAGGTTTGAGGGTCTTATCTCTTGCTCCTAATGAGAGGATGTTGTAGGCTGTGTGATTATCGCGGGCAGTGACGGAAATGTGCTGAGGATCTCTAGAAAGGCTTTGATGCGGTAACACATTGCAGACGATTAATCGCAGTCTGCTGTCTGTTTTCCCAGGCTCACGAGCAATGTGTGCCCATAAAACGCCCAGCGTGGGCTCTGGAGGTTTATTTGCCTATAAAATGAGCTAGACCCAAACCCAAACTAGATCCAAAGCTTGTTACCCTGACAAGATGCATTGTAACATTTTGTTTGCTCATTTGTTTGGTGCCGCGATGGGAAACTGTCTTTGTGGTGACATGATTGCGTCTGTGCTGTAGGCGAACAATGGAAACAAACAAAAATACAAACATAATATGTCTTACTCTCTTTGTTGTGCGTTTTTTCCAGTCGGGCGAGTCAAACATCACTCATCACTTTTTGTCATGTGGAAGTTTTTATTCTGGAGAGTTTGTTTTCCTCTTGCTTAGCTCATAAATCGGGCTCCGACTCGGAGCGGTAATATTCGAAAGAGAATTTACAGCGACAGATTCCTACGGGGTGAGCAAGGTCTGAATCCCAGACCTCCCAGTTTTACCTCTGTTTAACAAGCGTGCTTTATTCAGAATGTCTGGAGGTTACAGGATGGGATGTTTTAAAACTGGGTTATTTGCTTCGAAAAGCCTTTGTGAAGTTTCTGTCCTACTGTTCGTTTTAATACTTAACCATCCCACTGAGATTTGAATGCGTCAAACGCGGAGATTAGCTTTTGTAAATTGCACAAGCGTGTAACGTGCCCCACACAAGTTGTTTTTACAGTATATCTACTGTACAGCAAGAGGAGGGACTATAATAAAAACTGTATTAAATCCTTCCAGTAGTTGTCTGCCAGACTTCGCAGGCGGACACCATTCATGCTGTTGAGTGTTAAAAATGATGTCTGGTGTGGGAAAGGTGTGGTATGTTCTCTTTGGCATTTTATCTAAGGATTTCTTTTTAAATTGTGGAGCTCTGGAAACTGACCCAGAGTTTTGTTTTGTTTCAAATTCATGACATCTAAGTAACACGTCATAAACCTTCAAGTGGAATTATTTATAGGACATACTGGTGTGGTTTGTATCAAATCCTTATCAATTGCTTAAAAACAGAACTACAGAAAAAATATTTTGAGAGCTCGTGAATTGAATCCTGAAGAAATGACGGGCACATTTCCATCAGAAGAAGCAGTGAAGGTCTGCACTGGATTTAGACCTTGATGTGGTTCCAGCTCTTCGGCAGCAAGACATTCTTGTGCCGCTTGCTCTTTAAACTTGGCCCCTCATGTCATTTTGATTTAAAATGTGGTAAACGTGTCCACATGAAAGAACCTCAGAGTTACTGTTAGTTGTCAGCGCAGTATTATAAACCTTGCGATAAGTTGCCGTAATTCTGTGGAGCCAGTAGCTGCCCGACCCAATGCCCGTTATTTTAGAACTCAGCAGTGCTGTTTTTAATATGCAAAACCAACGGATGCTCATTTAGGTTTGTTTTTAGCATCGTGCTGTGGATGAATAAGCTGTTTTTAAAACCTCAAAGCCAGATCTCCATTTTCTTGCTTGTTAATAAATGCATCTCATGCAAAGACAGCTTTTATTTGACAGTGTTCTGCAGTATTGTATTCTTTTTACATTTGAATGCATATGACATGATATTATAAGATGACTAGCGGCTCGCAGTGCATTGCAAGGTTTACATTTCATGGCTATCATTTGTGTATTCCCTAGGGATTGAACATTTGACCCCTGCTTTTGCAATGCACCACCTATTGGGTTACCATATTATTATTATACACCATAGTATCATCACATACCATTTATTTTTGCTTGCTTTTCATAAGCACTGTTTGAATGGAAGTAGCACTGTGTAAATCTGACCGGCTTCTTTGTTTGCATCTCGTCATGAAATAATTATGACCCTATGATGTCCGTATCTTTTAAACAGGCTTGTACATGTGTGGCAGACCGAAAATCCTTTTACTGTTATTGTCGAGTGCTTCTGATTCATTTCTGCTTTCTAGGTCACCGTTCCATTTTGTTGCAGTTGCACTAGCACTTATGTTTTTCTATTTTTTCTAGCGGTGTTAATGCACGGCGGGGGAGGGACAGTAGGGGCTTTTCTTGTCTGGGTGGTAAATCCCGTTCAACACCCCGAAACAACTTGACACCTCTCTCCCGGTTGCCAGGGGATTACAATCCAGGATGAACAATTGGCCTGAATTGGAAGATAATTTGGAACATTTTGTACTTTGCAAACACCAATTCTGAGTCAACGTGCAAGACCACAAAGCTCTTTGTTTTATATTTGATCAGCAACCATTTGAAGTTGAGTTACTTTCATTGTAGACATTATACATTCATATTTAGATATATAAGAGATTTGTAAAAAATGTCCCATGTGGTCTTGGTTTAAAAATAATAGAAAGTTCTGCAGGAATTATTCTACATGACCTTTCCACTTCCATCTGAATTCCTATATCAGCTCACAGAAATAATGAAGTGTTTCCTCACAGCTTGTCGAAACTATTTCCCCAAACGTTGTCGTCCTTTTGCCATTATGTTCTTAAAATCCTCTGATCTGTGCTTTATGTTGGTTGTCCTCATTCTCTCCTAAACTCCCGCCGAAGTTCTAAAGAGCGGAGGAGTTTAAATGAGCCTTTCTTATCCATGTTATTTTCTGCTTTTTAATAAAAAGAGGTAATGTTTCATGATGGTTTGCTGTAGATTGGCTTGGCCTGACTGTTTCTTTTCCTGAGCTGTATTGCTTACGCAATACATCACGAGAAGTGGCATCAACACGTATTGTCTTCGTTTGGAACATCAAATTAAATGTATAAATTTAGTAAATATGATTCCTTCGAGGATTATGCTTTCCAAATGCATTATATTCATGTTTTGCCTTAAACGGATACTACTATGATAGGACAAATGTCAATGCTAGGCAAAATGGCCCCAGAACTGTTTGTTTTCCTACATTCCTCAAAATATCTTCTTTTGTGTTCCTACTATGGCAGTCAGGATCGATTACATTATTCCAAAATATCTCTCTTTGTGTTAAACCGAACAAAGAAGTTTATACAACTAGAGGGTGAGTAATTTTTGGGTGGAGTATCCCTTTAATCTCTTATAGGCCCCAGTGAGCAAGCTCAATGTGGCTGTGGGAGGAAATAAAACAATGTTTCGCAACCGTAATAGATATTAGGTATTTATAAGGAAATGCTTTCAGCGAAGCTGTGATTCAGGAGATAGTTTTGTCACCATCCTTCACACCTTCCTTCCTCATGACGCTTCATCCTTTGCACGCATACACGCAAGCTTTGACCCTAATTCTTTAAAAGGAGGTTGTATCTCGTGACCTCGTTCTGCAGATGACCAGGAAGGGAAGCGGATTGACGTACGTGGTGCAGATGTTGTCGAGAATGTCTTTGTAGATTTTAACTTCTACACGCTACACTAAATGAGAGCCCATCCGTTTTTCAAGATGGATTAAAGGGATAGTTCACACAAAAATGAAGATTCTTTCATCATTTCATCTTAATCTGTATGACTTTCTGCAGAACACAAGAAAGGATATTTTGAAGAATGCTGGTATCCAAACAACCTTGGTCCCCATTGACTTCCATTGTATGCACTCAATACCGCTGAGACATTCCTAAAAAATATATATTTTCAATGATGACGAAATAAAACAGGCATGAAGTTGAAAAGATTATGAACTGCCCCTTTAAATAAGAACTGACTTGGAATCTCTGTGAGCACAACATAATATTAAGTGCTTTTTAAACTTGGCAGAAGTCATAAACGTGCAGACACAGCGTCAGAGACCTCAAGCATCATAAAAACATGGACGGGTCATCTCTGTATTTTTATTCAGTATGTAGTTAAGATCAATTATAAAGGAATTGCTCCGAGTATATTTTTGATACAAACATGTATATTTAATTGGTCTGGATGTGTTTGTGTAACGATTTGTAGTGAATGGGATAATTTACTTGACCTCGGGTTGTTCCAAACCTATGTACATTTGTTTCTTCTGCTAAACACAAAAGAAGATATTTTGAAGAATGTAGAAAAGCAAGGGCCGTTGTAATTGTTTGTAGCATTCTTTCATATCTTTCTCTGTGTTCGTCAGAACAACGTTATTTATAAAGATTTGAAACAACTCGAGTTTGAGTAAATGTTGATTTTTATTAATGTGTAAACTGTCCCTTTAAATTAGCCACAAAGTTGACCTCACCTCAATTATTTAAATTTAAACATAAATGAATAAATCTCTTTTGTCGTCAACCGCGAACAGAATTTATTGTCATGCACTATTCAGTACGATTCTGTTCATGCCACCTGGCTCTGGTTTGGATCTCTCCTCTCCCCTGAGGTACTTTTGAGTGCCCGCGTATTTCAACTCCTAATTCGACTCATTCAATGGCTTCCTCATTCAATGGGCTTACCTATTGTTACTCTGGGATTTTCTTAGCTATCGGGCCTATTTACCCGCAGAGGGAGTTTCCGATGTCTTGTAGACGTGGGGAATGTCAAGCTGTTGCTGGCTGAGTAATGGACCACACATGATCGAACCTCACACTGCTCATCTATTGCCGTGCCTTCAAGTGTGGGCAGAAGTGCACCTCTTCTTCTCCGCCCTTCCTGCGTTCCCACTCATCACAGCCGCTCGAGAGCCACAGTTGTTTCTTTGTGTCGTGCATTCATAGGATTGGTGCATGGGCAGAGCTGAGCTGTGGTCTTTGTCATCAGTGTTGAGAACAACCTCCTTCGACCCCCCCCCCCCCCCCCCCGCATTATCTTTTTTCTCTCCTTCTACAGTTCGACAATAGGCCACTAGCAAGCATCTGAGACATGCCATGAATTCTAGGTCTCCCTTGTTGGGTTTTGTTCAACCTGATTGAGCTGTGAAAAGAAAGCATTTTATTTATGCATTTTAGACGTCTGCAGTTGTGTTGTTTAAAATTCCGGAGTTGTTGTATGTAGAGTGGGTTTCTGTAGTGGTATGACAATCTTATTATTGATGAATTAATAGAAACAGCAATGAAACGTGCTAAAGTGATAAATTAAGGTGTAACTTCAGCGATCTTTAAAACACTTTGTATTGTTATTAGATGTCATTTGTGTATGTAAATAAACAGCGTTTACTCTATTTGTGTTACCTGGACCAAACAATGCATGTTTGGCAGCTAAATTTGTCAAACAATGCAAAAGGAGTCATTCTGCATGCAGGTGTCAGAAGTCCACCAAATAACACATTTTGCATCATCGAACAGATTTTTGCTGACAAAAAACATGCGTTCCAGGTCCAGGGAACACAAAGAAAGAGTAAATGATACATCTAATATTAGAATCTAATCATCTGAAACATTATTCAGATAATATAGACTTTGTAACGATGCAAAGCAGGTTGAAAATCTGTGAAGATGTATTTAGATAAAGATGCTTCAGCCAAAATTTTCACTTTTGTTTAAGTTTATTAAATCCTTGTGTCATTTTAAATCTGTATATTAATCTTTTTTTTTGCATAACACAAAAGAAGATATTTTGAGAAATGTCTCAGCGGTTTTATTGCCATACAATGGAATTCAATGGGGTCCTGTGTTGATTCTCAACATTTTTAAAGATATCTTCTTTAGTGTTCTGAGAAGAAAGAAAATCATACAGGTTTGGAAGGACATGAGGGTGAGTAAAATAAAAGCATTTACATTTTTGTGGAAAAGATGTTGCCTTCCAAACTATCTTCTTTTGGCCAGATTCTCAAGCAGCACATATGAGGTAGCCAATCCCACAATGCACTGCAATGAGGTCAATGAAACAATCCATTGGAGATGGCGGGTGATGTAAGGACCTAGTTAAAGGCATGGCATATTTGTGGCACAGGGGGAAACGTTCTCTCAATTCTCAATTCGAATTGACTACACAAGTGCACCATGATAAATAAATGAGAGGTATAACCCGGAGCTATATTCACAATGCTGTATGGAATAATAGAAGCCTGACCTCCTTTAGATGCTTGCCGTAAACACATCTGCAGTTCTTCAACATAATATACACTACTTACTTTCAAACTTTTAACATGGCTTGTGTTTCACTCATAAATCCTTGTACACATGAAGGCCCGTTTCTGGTTAAAACAAGAAGCTGTTTGATGTTTGAGAGATGGAGAGCTCACCATCTCCCCCTTTAGTCTGCCATTGTTGTACAGTTTTAAACTAGTCTTCTGTAAAAAAGTCATGTTTTTATACATTTTGTTTGGACTTAACAACCGAATCAAATTATGTATCAAAACATGCCATTTTTATTATGGGAAGTTTTATTGTTATTTGTTCATGACTGGCCAACACTGTTGGGAATGTTAAATGCATTGTGATATCTCTGGATTGAGATACTTTGATGTATTTGGCAAGTATTTGTGTGCAAATCTAAAAGCTCCATTAAAAAGCATGAAAATAAAATGTGAATCAATGTGCAGAAAGGTCCAGTGTGTCATTTTTCCAGTGTGTTCATAATCTATCGATAGAAATGCAATAAAAATACATATCTATGTCTTCAGAGGTGCATAAAGACCTTACACAATGAAGCGTTATGTTATTATTAACCTTAGAATGAGCCATTTCTATCTACGCTTACCGAGGGTCCCCATGCATGAAATTCGCCATGTTCTGTCAGCCGTCATAGTGTTTCGAAAGGGAGGGGGGGTGAGCGGTTTGTTGCAATTCGCAAGCTTGCCGCTAGAGATTACTGACTGGCCCTTTAAATGCATGCACGTTTAAATGTAAACACTACATTTAGAGCAGATATTCAGATTGAAATGGCTTGAGACAGATCCATGCTTCTCTGATTGGGAATGTTTATGAAAGACCTCCTGTTTGAACTTTACCAAAGGAAGTTCGGGATTAGACGACCCAGCAAACCTTGCTCTTTTTTTTCTCCGGCATCAAGCTGTTGCTAATCAGGAAATGCATTTTGTTTAAAAACTTCAAAGACGCACACTTGACAATGTGGAAATGGCCTTCTCCTGACTTATGTTTGTGCTGCTTTCAAGAGGAAATGAAAACACCTTTGGAACGCACGGGTCTTTCAGCGCCTTACGGCCTGTCGTCCTGTGGAATGTAGTAACCCATTTGTCAACAAGGTAGCGGAGGTTCATCTTAAAAGCATCGTTTTCAATACTTTAAAAATATATATTTTGTCAACATTTTTTGGTCAGTCTTGCATTTCTCGAGCTGTAAGTGTAGGTCACTTGTGTATTGTATATTAGCGGGAAGTGACATGTAGAGTGCAGACATTTGGCACAGAATGGTGTTGATGGATGTATTGTGTGTTGTGAATTCTTCTGTTACCTCGTGTCAGGCAGCAGCGCTTTTTTCTGATAGATTTTCCCTCTTCACATGCAGCCACGAAGGTCTCTGGTGTTTCAATTAATCGAAAACATATGATGAGACTGATGTTTTTGAAAGCGTTCCAAGCAACGTTTTATAAATTGAGAATAGTTATCTTTTGGATGGTAATTACAGATATTATAGTCTGCTTTGTTTGGAAAAACACACAAAACGCAATCATATAGTAAAATCTGTCAAAAATGTAATGTTTTAAAATGCAACAGAGATGGCGGGTTGTCACAACTTGCCACATGAGAATAGAGAACAGGATGCAACTGGTAGACATGGGACGGTAAAAAAAAGCTTGCAGAATGCTTTGAGATGATTTCTGTCGCCAAGTTAGGCTCATTAAGCAAATCAATTCAGACTTTATTCTACGGTCTGGTTTGCTTACAGTCCTACGCTTGTAAAATAGAGCTAAAATTTAAGCTTTTAATGCTACAGATGGATGGATGGATGAAGGGAGTTACTTTGTGAGTTTACTTTGTGGTTGGTTTAAATAAGATTCAACACTACACCCTTCTATTGTTACCAGTAGCTCTATTATGTATAATGTCACACAGTAGTTGTGCAGTTCTTAACCACTGTGTGTTTGGCTTTTATTTTGCCAACATTTTTATGTACCGAAGCTGTACTATTAAGTTTTACTTTTGGGACAAGTTACTCAAGGATTCATCCACAAAACCTGGAAAAGCATAATGTGATGTCCTGTAGTTTGTTATTGAAGCATTATTTTATTAATTTTAATGTTATTCTGACTTAGTCGTCTTTGTGCACTCTCGCAATGATTTAAAAAGTCAATGGTGAAATCAAAAGGCTATAAAACGTGATTGCTTACCAAGATGGTGGTGTGGTTTCTGCCATTCAGTGACTATAAAGTATAAAATGCGTAAATGAGCTCCTTTGCAAAAATGCAAATTGACACCATGTGGAAGACAAAGCATTAAAACGCAGTTTAGTGGCCGGTTGGGTTCCTTTTAAAAATGTTTACGGGATTACCAGACGTGTTCATCTCACGCAATAGCACCGCAGAATATATTTTGGTAACATGCATTAATGTCACGCCTTAAGGGGATAGAGATGAAACGGACCCCCTTAGAAAACCCTCAGTTTGTTTAAAAGCTTAAAAGCTAGTTGATTGGGATTGTTTTCTTGAAGGTTTTTGCACATGTTTACTCTTATGTGGGAGCAACGTTTAAAGGGACTGTGTATTATTTTGCTTAGGACAGAGCTGATGGGCGACTTATTCTACTGCCTCATTTAAACTATACATTTTTACACCATTCTCATGTTTTTATAACAGTCCCCCACCCTTCACTCCCCCTCTTCTACAGAAATACTGCTGGATCACTAGTAATCCATCTTAGATTTTACCCGATTAACAGACCTTGACCGGACTTGACTCTCTCTGGGGGGTTCGTGTTAGAGAATCTGACATTTATAAAACAAAGTCTTTGAGCAAATGCACCATTAGCTCAAATGTTGTGTCAGCAGATGTATCTGAAGTTTAGTTTAGCCATTAAGGATATAGTGAATGTTTTCATTGACAAGAAGCTTTACTGAACTTCCAGACATGTGCATAAAGAGGGGGCGGGTTTAAAGTCAACATCAGTCATGTTCACACCGTTGGCGGTCAGCTGCAAGGAACACGGGCGCGACAGCCCACATATGTACCTTCAATTAGGCAGCAGCCCCCTAATGTGAAGCTAATAACGTGTGTGTCATCTGTGATAACAGTGCGATTGTGTCTGATGAGATCACACTGTGCAGCACCACGGATCATCCTCTGTGATTATCTGTTATTAATGTGGAACATGTGGAACGGCACGTGGAAGTGTGCTTTGTGCTCCAGCGAGCTCATTAAAAGAAGGGATTTGTTGTGTGGTGGCAGAGCAGCGGGGGGAGAGGGAGGTTTATGCATTTCAGCATTGTTTGCCTTGTAATTACGAAGGTGATTTCTGAAAATGACAGGGGTATAAAAACAGGATTAAGGATTTGGAAGCAAACGCACCAGAGGATGAGGAGGTGATAGCTTGGATTGAGCATTACAATGAAATAATGTCTTAAATTATGTCACTATACATTTTGAGACTTGCAACTTTAGCTGTTAGGTCAGTCGGGGCAAACGCACGTTTGGGACACACACCTCGGATTTTCGCAATTAATATGATGAAAATGAATGTCCTTGGTTTCTATGCAGTGCAAGAACATTTCTCTCTTTCGAAGTCATTATTACGGTCACGTTTAGTTTTGCCTTTAACTAGACTACACAATTTCCAAAAAGTCATTATTTAAATTCTTGGCAAGAAATAGGAGCATTAATCATGCGCTACAGATCACCCTGCAGGTCTCGGAGGTAAAAGGCTCACCTCCCTGATTGATTTGCAATCTCGGCCCCTAGATGATAGATTACCGCGTGTCTACCAAAAGGGCGAGGCAGTCAGTATTCCGTCCAAAAGATCTGCCGAGTGATGAACAAAGATTTCGAGGTTACGATGGAATAGCCATAAGAAAAAAACAGTCTTATGATATATAGAGTTTTTTTTTTAATGCTGCGGGTGTTGTGTGTGGGTGGCAAAGTGTTCTTGGCGGCCAACGTTTCACTGAAGATTCTCCGATTTGGTCGGTTGAGCTACTGGCGTTCACGGTCGCCGTGCTGTGCTCTTAACTGCGGTGAGTCTTGGCTAGCCGATAGCGTGCCACGGCCTGGCTCGTCCCGTCTGCTGGCACGCCTCATAAATACAGTGCCGCATCGCATGCGAGCAGGAGCTCCAACCCACAACGGCAAAGCATCCGCCACGTGTCCGTGGGTCTGCGCGGAGGAAGGAAAGCCAAGTTAAGAAGCTAAAGACTCTGGTGAATTTGTATCATTTCGTTTCTTCCCCCTAAAGTATTGCTGATGATTTTTGTCTAAAGTGCAGATGTTCTTTCATAGTTTTTGCCAGACTTGCACATTGCACGTTGGACGGAATGTCAAGACAAAACATTTGGAAACGTAGATTACAAAAAAAGTTGGAAGGAAAGGGAAATGAAAAACCCAGCTTAGTGGGTACAATATATTCGGTCTCATTTGTTTTTTTTTACGTGAAGCTAGTCCACATTCCCATCTCCATACCACATGTTCCTCTTAGCCAGACCCGTACATTCTTTCGGCTGGTTCCCATCCATCCCATGTCAGGGTTCTCGTTTCCCTTCCCACATGCTCCTGTGGGTCAACAAGAGCCCCTCGAATGATAAAACAGCCCATCGGTGGTCAGGATGGGCCTTGCACGCAAACACATCCAGCAGGCCGCCCACACTCTCTCTCTCTTCTCTCTGTCTTTGCCTCTCTCTTTCTCTCTTTGTGAAGACAAAGACGGTTCACAAACATCCAGGGACAAAGTCCAGCTAATTTATTACACTCAGGCCAGAGGGTCTCAAGCCGTGACAAACAGTCTCCTGTTGTGAAGCCTGTGTTCTGCGGCCAGAGAGTGGGCTGAGCATTCAGACCCGGGTCAAACTCTGGATAAAACAAAGCCTCTTTCGTATAGTAGAGGATTCACAGAGCATGAAACGTCTGCTAGATTAGGCTAATTGATACTGGATGGAAGACATTTTGTATCTATTGTAGGAGTTAAGTAGCGTTTGATGGCGCTTATCCTGAAGAATCTTTAATTAATCTTTACCTTGGATTTGGGCTAATGTATGATACCTTAAAGGCACAGTGTGTACATTTTTCGAGGATCCATTGACAGTAAAACAAAATAATCTTCATATGTCTTCATAGGTGTATAAAGACCTTACATAATGAAGCATAGTTGGTATTAATAAAAACAAAACAAAGCTACAGTATTTCTATCCACATACACCGCAGGTCCACTTACATGAAATTCTTCATGTTGTTTCTACAGTAACAAACTAAACCGCGTTTCATAAATACGTTATATCCTTTGGCAAAATAATTTAGACATTTAAGCCCTGTGTCATCCGCCGTGGTGCTTTGCTAAATTCTACACACTGGACCTTTAACTTATCGGTTCACAAAACTACATTCATGGTTAGTGTCAAGCTATTGAAAATGTATATTATAAGATGTATACATTTCTTATGCATAAGTATTTGTTTTTGTTGAAGCCTATAGCCTAGGGGGCAGCGCTCCGACATGTGGCGCCAATGTGGACACAGTGACCCGTGTTCGAATCCCGGCTCGAGGTCATTTGCTGATCCCGTTCCTCTCACTCTGCCCTATAGTTTCCTTTCCTCTCTATGTACTGTCCTGTCCAATTAAGGCAAAAATGTATATATAAAATGTCTTATCTTAAAATATTGATGTACTTTTTGCCAAGAATGCATTTTTATTATATTTATTTTCCCTACCTGCTCAAACACACATTTGTCTGTAATGGTACGTATGTCATAAGTGTTATACTTTTTTAACAAGTAGCAGTGTAGTCTGACAAAATGATATTTTGTTGTTTTGATTGTGTGCGTGCCAACTAAGTAAAGTGAAATACAACCTCAAATATCCCCTCTCTCTCAGGTAGCATTGACGTTTCTTCTCCTGTTTTGCGCCAGGAAAACTTTGCTCTAATTTTGTGTGGGTCTTGTCACAGGTCATCAGTATTAAATCATATGTTGGCCTCATGTTTGTTGGTATTTAAAGGGCTTGGAGACAGCTGCAGAAAACCCTTAAGAAGTTAAGAAATCCACAGTAATACACTTACTATTACAAATAAGGGTTTGTTGCACCATGGCACTTGTAAACCAACATAACATTAGTGCTCAATGTCACTCTCTTTTTCCCTTGACAGTATGAGCGTCTCTCAGTCTCTTAGGCGGTTCACCAGTACATTTGTTTTAAGTATCCGTTTGATCTGTTTTATTCAGAAAATCCCTGTTTAGTGCATTTGTAGTCTTTATGCAAGATGTATCGTCTGTCGACACTAATGCCAAACAGGTGGATTGGTTTGTAGTGCGTAGAACTGATGCACACCACATTAAGATCCACAGGAAATTTAGACCTTGCTCGCTGAACTAACTTGAACACTTCTGTGTATATTATTATTTTTTTATACTTTGCTATACTTAAATTAAAGATTAAAGATTCTTGTATAGAAGCTAAGACTATAGACGGTTTCAAAGTGACAACATAAACAAACGCATGCGTGGATTTGTGGACATGCAATTATTATACATTAAAACAATAATATAAATTCATATTAAAATAAATTAAACAAAGACCGGAAGTTAACTGCAGTCCAGTCGAGGGCGTCTGAGGAAACTCTTTAAACACGCTCATGCATTTATATGCTGTCATGCATAAATACCACATATCTACATCCATGCATGTGCGTGACTATATTTTATAGATAAGAAACTTTCACACACTTGTCTCTGATTTTTTTGGCTTCTTTGGTTCATCTTAATACTAGTGTAAACATATGGAGACATTTAGTGGTTTGCCCTTTAGGGCTCAAGTCACAGTTTTGGCAGTTAGAAAATGTAAAGCAGTCTTTCTCCTCTCTTTTAATTTGACATCTTTTGAAGATGAAAATACTTTTTCCAAAACTCAGATACGTCTCCGGCAGTTTTAGTTTGCCTGGAAATAGGAAACGGTTAAAAACAAGCTGGTATATTTCTTTTGTGAGGTAGCAGAGGTTGGACTGAAATTTGGGGGATAAAAAAATACGTGCACCCGATTTACCACCCGCACACAAACCCTGCTTACTCTGGTGTTAATATCCGTTTCGAGTAGTTACTTCATATTGAGCAGCACTAAACTACAGGTGCAAATGGGTCCAAAATTTGAGGCAGATGAGAAATGTATGTGCCCGTGTTGCATATGCACTGTAAATGCTAATCCACGTGCATGTTGACCAGATTAGCTGTAATATTTCTCAATATCAACCTTTACAGAACATGAGTGAATGGTATAACATTGATTTCTATTGCTGTTGGCAAGTGTCACCTTTGCTTATGCTATGCACATTGGATAACAGACGTTCAGCCCTCAGGAAATGGAGGAAGGAGAAAGCCATCAGTTATGAGTGTAGGCAGTGTTAATGACAGCCAAGGAACATCATTCCTCCGGTGTGTGTGCAGCATCACCAAGTCAAGGGAAATGTGTAGAAAATGTGCCGCATTCCAGGTGAGCCAGATATGATACATAGAGGTCTGATAGATCTGCAGTCACTAGGTTTATAGTAATGGCTTTTCCACCGGCAAGCATCTCTTGTTTTCATCGGAACATCATCAGCGTACATTCAATTCTGTCATGAATACTTTCTGAGATATCCAATATTTTTCATGTATATGACATTTTGTTAAATAAAGTAAACCTTTTGGATTTGTCTTGCAGAAGCATTACAACTAATGCACTTTTAGAGTTCCATTGAAATGTAATATTCTTCCCAAAAAACACAATTTAAGGTAACAGGATGTTTCTCCTCTGAGGGGTGACATAATAAAAATGGTCGATCACGTGAGCACCAGTGCTTATTTAGTGGGCGCTCGCAGAACTAGGCAATGTGCTGACTGCGCCTTTTCTGTCGATATAACCTAAATGGAAATTTCATTGATTCACCATTAGAGGAGGATTGATCCATACCCATGAAATGTAAAATGAGTTCGGTTTCATGGTTTTCATTTTGTGGAATCGACAGAGGAGGGTATGTGTAAGGCACCATCAGACTCCCTTCTTTAAAAAGAAAACACTCCCTTATGGAAATTACCAATGTTTTATGTGTACCAACCATTTTGGTTTTATTTGTAGTAAAACCATTCAATCTCAAATTTACTTTGGTCTCACCACAAAAACCATAGTTCAAACATGGTATTTGTAGTGAACCTATGGTAATACAAATGGTCATCAATCTATCGAAAACGATTCTACGGTTTCTAAGGGATAGATTAAACTGTCTGGTCTGAGCTGGTTTTAAGTCGTTCTGTGATGGCACCCAGCTGATCAAAAGGGTCTAAACCCTGTCTAAAACATCTAGGCTGTTTGTTCTATAAATGTCGACTTGTTTTTCGTGGTTAGAAAAATCCCCACCCATTGACTGTTTGTCTTGACATGGTTGCAAGCCAGATAATGTTGCTTTTGAGGCATTCAGATCATCAATGTCCAGCCATGACCATGTTAATTTCATGGTGGTCTGTGATGGTTTGTTCTGTCTGCAGAGTCTCTTACTCTTTATGTTGTTTGTAGAGATCGACTGACTGAACACTTTAGCTATGACCCTTAATTCAATAACACACTAGCTGACATTTGGACCAACTATATATTCAAATCCTAGCGTGAAATGCATTGACTTGGTTTATAATGGTTATAGGTTTGTGTTGGTTAACATTTGACAGTTCAGAGTGTAGAATCTATTATTACGTTCTATAAAAGTCTTAAGAAAGCACTTTGTACTCAACCCGGTCTTTGGCCTTTTCTTATGCCTTAATGACTCGATTTGTAATGGTTTTATTTATAAGATCACCTCCGTAATCTGCCATGTATAAATTATGTATTAATGCAAATTGATTGTTTGATTATTTTCTTAGGTTAAAGGAAACTGTAGTCTAGAAATGTGGTCACTGGTTGACCCAAGACTTTTTTTAGGCTTGTTCTAGTTTCACTTATTGAATCATTTTTCTTTAAAAGTTTTTGACTTCTCATTCATCTACCATTGTATTTATGGTGCTTTCTGGGTAACCATTACAAAAAAAGAAAATTAAGGAATCCTGAAAGTAAAGGAAGGAATAAAAGTGAAATATGTTTGTTTTCTTTGAGAGATAGCGAGGACGAGAGAGAGAGAGAGAGAGAGAGAGAGAGGCAGTATTTTCAATATTGAAACTATGCACTGTCATGCAAATAAATGTGCCTCTAAATGAAACATTTAAAGGTCCAGTGTATGAATCCAGGTCGTATGTTTAGCGACCTCTAGAGAAGTATAAAATCGCAACAAACAACTCCCTCACTAGCCCCTTCCTTTCAAAGCACTGAGGAGGCTGACACAGAAAATAGATGTCGGCACATTTTCGTGTCTTTGAAAAAGGAAATAATGTATTTACGAAATGCGCTCTGTAAAACAGTTTGTCCGTTTAGGGCTACTGTAGAAACAACATGGCAAATTCTATGTTAGGGGATCCGCAATATATGTAGAAAAGAAATCGCTCACTCTTAGGTAATAAAAACATAACACTTCATTATGTGAGGTCTTTATACACCTCTGAAGACTTTTTGCATTTCTATCAAGAGATCCTCCAAAAAATTACACATTGGACCTTTAAGTAAAAAAAGTGTATGGAAACGTTTTGACCTTTAAAGACTTTTTACTGAAGCTCCCGTTCTTTCCCTGTTTTTGAGGCTTTGAGTGAGGTGTAAAAAAAGAGATTTGTATGAGCTTCTACCCAAACAAATCCCTCAGCGTGATGCGTGTCGTCAACCGTTCAGCGCTTTATTTTGATCTGACAAATTAATTGATTATGCTCCTTTTATAGCGCGTACGGCTTTTCTTAATTCAGCCGCACAAAGGAACAAGGCTGCTGTCCCCGAGAGCTCTCTTCACACGAGCACCACATCAGGGGAAGGTATTCTGTTGTTGACCTGCGGGCATTCTCATGGGAAGAAACCATGGACAAAAGCCCAGGCAGGAGAGCCGAGTGGCCGGACCGGACGACCTCTCTGTAGGTCCTGAAAATATGACTGCGGCCCTTTCATACAACGAAGCCGAGCGATGACACAAACTTGGCAGACCAACAAACACGTTCCCCCTACTGCTTGTGCCTTTTTTCCTTCGTTTCACTTGCTGGCATAAATCAAAAACAATTGCGCATTGTCTCCGAGCTTCAAAAGGATATCTGGAACCGTTTTTGCCATCGCTAGACGTTCATCAAGCAGGGGTG
The DNA here is from genome assembly GCF_947034865.1 of Barbatula barbatula. Lineage (NCBI taxonomy): Eukaryota > Metazoa > Chordata > Actinopteri > Cypriniformes > Nemacheilidae > Barbatula > Barbatula barbatula. Next base: position 20,349,734 of record NC_136773.1, on the reverse strand, counting down.
TTTGTTTACATTGAAGCAGTAAAAAATCCACAGAGGCTGTTATTTGATGTCATTGAGTTGTATGAGCGCTCACTGAAGTTCATGTACTTTGGCAGAAAGGATTTACTGTTCAGAACCGTTTGCGCGCTAAGCTAATCGTGTGTCAGGAATAAGTACGTGTCAGATTTGTAAAAGAAGGAAAAGTGATCCGGCGAATACGCTTGCGAAAGAGCCGTGGCAGGTCATTCGTTTTTTATTCCAGCGCCCGACACTTTGTGTGGTTTGTTTTCCTTTTGGCTCGAACCGTCAGCCTTTGTTTTTGGATATAGCCAGGCAGTACTCGTCTCAAAATATTGAGGTCGATTTCTGCCATCGACACCGCAGCATTTAAGCTCTGAATCTCGCTTCCAGACTGAGGAAACTCTATTTTGGATTTCACTTCTCATTAGCTCTGCGGTTTCCCCAAACCACAACAACGTGCCAGTCACAGCAAGGAGAGATAGATAAGCAAACATGGTTTGACAGAAGTGGTCACGGTATCCCCAGCGTACTGATTGGAGACCGTGAGACAATTTGTGCAACGTGAGGCACTGTGTCCCCCGGGAGGAACGTGGTCCTGCAGGTAAAACAACTTTAGACTCGGTTTTGTCCCTGACTTTTCTAACTGTCTAAATCTTCTACTGGTCACGGCCGATAGAGATCACCCAGCACCAGAGATTACTTTACACATTAGTAGCCTCACTAACACCATTTAGAGTCCTTCCAGGAAGCCCGATTTCCTCGGGCCGCTGTCAAGCCAAATCAGACGTCCAATCGGGAATTCACGAGCTTGAAATGCAATCGGAGAACCTCCGCTGTATGTGATCTTAAGGTTTAATTCAGCGCCGGTGCTCTGTGCATCTTTCTGATTCACACTACGTGAGAGAGCCAGTTTTAGAATCACCTGCCTGCTGGGCCTGGCGCGAGGTTTTCATTCTCTGCCGTCGCGTTTGACCTGCCGGGAGTCTTCAGGCCGTGCCGTTTGTTTTCTCTGGCTCACCGTGCTGTGCGAAATACTGGCAACTGCTTCCAGATGATTCAGAGGTGTAACTCTAGCGAAATGGCTCCCTTTGTTGGGAAAGATGAAGATCTAATTTGACAAATGGTTAAGAGAGAGAAAAGCAGACGTACCTGAGAGGAGGAAATGTGACTGCCAAGAAAGGGAATGATTGGAAGTCAGGCAGAGAATCGTAATGTGTTCGATGACCGAGAGCTTTATTTCAAAGTGTCTGTTTTTCCTTTGGATTCTTAAGGCAGCGGTTACAATTTCAAAGCGTCAGTTGTAACATTTGTTTTAGGCTACCAAAAAAGGGTGTTGAAGTATTGCCCTGAACTGGCTCTTCTCTTTGGCAGTTTAGTTTATTTGTGAAATAGCCTTATTGCTCCCAGTGTTCTCATGGGTGACGGATACCCTGCAAGCATACTAGTTTTTAGTAGATGATCAAATTTATGAGCTTGCTGTTTAGCTGGGAAAGAGATGTCTTGGATGGAGGATCCAAAGCTGTCCATAGTATATTTATATGAACATGATATATGTTGCGGAGACCATTCCAAATTTTCAGCATTTCTAGATGTATTGTGGTCATTCCAGTCCGGTGTCTGTTAAATTTCAACAAAATCAAACCTCGGGAGTGACATAAAGTCATCCTACAGCAATGAGAATGACTGACAGAATGACAAGACACATGAAAACTGTGAGAAACATTTAGGTTAACGCATACATTTATTTTTACTTTTCCAAAAAATACACTTACTGATATTACTGTTGTATTGTTTAAAAGTGAATATAAACTTGTTTTACAGAACATCTTTCCTGTTATTTAGACCTTTTTCTCCAGTTTTCATTTTCTTTAAAATTTGGTAGAAATACTGCTAGTAGTTCACAGAATGAAACAAAAAGGATCATTTTACATACACATACATATAAATAGTATAAATAGTGCAATTCTTTTTCCATATACGTAAATAAAGTTGTATATAACGTTTTTTTTTGTATATATATATCATCAAAAAGTATTGCACTGATTTATATTTTATTAACAATAAATTAGATATTGATAACTAACAATCAAACACTAGGCATTTATTATTTTAGTTTTTTAATTATAATTTTTACAGTACATATACCGTTGTCCCTTATAAACTCATGTGTATATACAGTATATATATAGCATATTTGTTCAAAAATTATTTATAAAATAATAAAAAAATTGACTATGCTTTGCATCTGTATAATACACGCTGAAAGTATTGCTTGTTCACAGCTGCAACGTTTTTCTTTAAAAAAATAAGTTGTTGTAAAAAAGCGTTTTGTAACAGTACACTTATAATAAAAAAACGATGTTGAGGTGTCCAGTAAGATTTTTGAGAATTGTGAACGCGATAACCTGCAATTTTATTTTATAGATAATAGATATATAGGCAAAAGTTATAGTAATATTGCAACTTTAATATGTAGTAAACATGATTTTAAAAATATATTGACGTAAACATTAATCGATTTGATTTTATTCACGTAAATGAATCTGATTATTCTTACCTGTAGAAAATAACATATTTTCTGTTATATACTTTTTCATTAAAATATGATTTAACTACATATTTATTATACACAATATGGCTGCAATGGCTTTTTGGTTGTTAGATTGTAATTGTACATCAAATATGGTGAAAAGCTTAACACCCTGACAGCACTTTATTCACATGTCGCATTTCCACTTGTAAACATGTTTCCATTACAAAGCTTGTATTTTATTCTATTGAGTGTTAATTGCACGTTTCCAGTGGGATTGCTGCAGGGACTCATTATGGGGTGGCTCTGATGTCGTGTTATCACACGTACCACGCTTCACCCATCGCATGTTTTAATTACAGTTCTGTATGTCATCTCTCGCATTCACGACGGAAGCTAATTAAGCTGGCTGTCTCGACGCGTCTTCACTCACGCAGGCGTGCATCCACCATCACAGGGGGCTGGAGGGTGTGTGTTTCACAGCGTGAGACCACTGCTTAGGGTTTAAATGACATGGATTTTGGCACGGTTTACTGCGAGTGGAATAGCATAGCTGCTTAGTTTCTTTGTTTACATGTGTTATTTTGTTGTCTTTCCTCGAGGGCTCTCTGTCATGTCGGATGGGACAGACAGCGTGGGCGGAGTGTGCGTCTCTTTCCTCCAGATCGTATCCGGCCCAGCCTTCTCTTGCACGGTTTTAAAATGTTATCAAGTATTTCTCAGACATTTATTTCCCACCCACCCACAATTATTTTCTCCATCTGTGTTTCTTGGTAATCTGTCCAAATTTTTGTTCCCCTTCGTATTTCGGTTTTGTATCTCATTTTGTGTGGGCCAATCCTCGGTTCCTGGCACAGGCATGTCGGTTTGATGGACACACATTTGGTACCACTTCACACTTTGCTTACGGCTACATGGAGGTCCTTGTCTTTCTGTGGAGTATGTATTTATTTGTTTTTGGTCAAGGGTGTGGTAGATGTCCTTCAGCTTTCTGAACCCAAAGGAAAAGTCTATAAATGTTTTTTGCCTTTTTCTATTGTTCCAGTTGAATCAGGATGTCATGAAATGAATTACATTAAACTAAAAAGCCTGTTAAAAGTTAAAACTGGATTTTTTACATTGAAAAAGAGAATCCGAGCGGTCCTTGTCCATGCAAAAATTGTCAGCGCATTTCAGGGATGTTGTTGGTGGTTGTCGGGTGTGCTATGTTGTTGATAATGTCTTCCAAGTGGCTATCAATGTGTTGCCATGTAGTTTTTAAGGGTTCTAAATTGTTGACAGTTATATGTTGGTTGTCTATTCATCCAAGTCAAAAGAACTCCAATTCCTATATAATATTTACTTTTCAGTTTCCTATGCATGTGTTCAGTTTTAGTTTTCTAGCCGAGCTGCGCTAGTATCAGTATTGTGTAAGTAAAAATCATTTGGTTTGATCCCCAGGAACAAATGTGATATAAAAAACCTGCTGCAAAACTACGGCAAAGTTAAACAGTGTACGTATATTTAGGAAATATGAACATGTATTCATTTATATTTTCCAATAATCTAAATCGTATAAAAATATTTTTCTAACAGGTTTATACATGTTTAAATTTTTCTTAAATATACACAATTTTGTGAATGTTTTTACAAATCCAAAAGTAATATGCACAGTACACAGATATATATGATGTAAACTCAAGCTTTTATTCTGGATGTGATTAATCTTTTAACATCCATTAATATAAACAAATATATACCTTGTTAAGCAATGCAAGTCGCTTGGGATTAAAACGTCTTTGAAATTTATGAATGTAAATATGGCCCAGGTCCATACTTCCATACAGTTTGTTGATGTGTTCATTCAAATTACAAATGAATTAAATTTGTATATTTACAAATAATGTCATGAAGTTTACATGAGAAATAGTTTACAGAAATCACCATTCAGTTGACATGCGGTTATATTGCCACACATGTTCTGTCTGTGATGTGTGTTTATGTGAGTTTTAACCGTGCCCTTTCCCTGATCTCCAGTCAACGGCGGCGTGTCAGAGCTCAGGGCTTTAACAAGTGATGAATGTCTGTAACAACACCCCGATGGCAGCTTGGTGCAGTAACCGAACAAGAGTTGTGATATAAGAGCTAAACTGACCTTCACGCCTCAAAGCCAGAAGAGATTTCATTCAAAACAAACCTAAAACCATGCCATACTAAATGCTTTGATGGTTTACATTTCAGCACGTGTCCTTAAAATGTATATCAAGCTCAAACTACTTTTTTTTTTCTCCACACAGCCGCGCTATCAAAACCAACCAGGACCTTCTCCCTGAAACGCCTTGGATCAACATCTTCTACGATGACTTCTGGGGGACGCTCCTCACCCACAGTGGCAGCCACAAGTCCTACCGGCCGATCTGCACGCTCTCCTTCCGTCTCAACTACGCCATGGGTGGCATGGACCCTTGGGGATACCACCTGATCAATGTGGTTCTGCACTGTGCCACGACGGCTCTGTTCTCCAGCCTTTCAAAGCTGCTGCTGGGGTCGGGCTGGTGGAGCCTGCTGGCTGGGCTTCTCTTCGCAGCTCACCCCATCCACACGGAGGCCGTGGCGGGTGTGGTGGGACGGGCCGACGTGGGCGCAGCACTCTTCTTCCTTTTGGCCCTGCTCTGTTACATAAGACACTGCGCCCTGAGGACCAGCGGTGCCCGCGGGGAGAGCTGGATGTGGTTTTTGGGCACGCTAGCTTGCGCTGCCTGTAGCATGCTGTGGAAAGAGCAGGGCGTGACGGTGCTGGCTGTGGCGGCCGTGTATGACGTGTTTGTCTTCCAAAGGATGAAGTTGCAGCAGGTTCCTACACTTGTTTTTAAGGTAAAAAAAACTTTATGGATAAACGTGTGTGTCTTTATAGATGGTGCCATTCTGGCTAGTGGCTAATAATGTCACTTTTTATATTTTAATAAATTTATTCTAGTCTTCATTTATATTAATATTTTATTGTATCAAAATTCTATTAACTAAATAATTTGTCGACTTTTTTGTATATTAGACTTTTAGACTTTGTAACAAAGTTCCAACGACATTCTTAATGGCACTTTCCATTTGCAGCACATATATTCATACATATAACATATACACATACATACAAATTATTAATTTAGACTAATCGATAAAAAACAATTTAAAGTCCTTAGTATATACTCTACAATTAATAATAGAAGATAATAAATTGTATTATTTTATGAAATGACAATTTGCTGAATGGGTTAGTTCCTCTATTGGAAACCCAACATAATACTGCTAAGTCATACATGTACTTTTCACTTGCTAGCTATTGTAATTGACTTATCTATTTTGCTTGTTATCAGAGACAATCTACAGGGACTCTTTACAGATGCGTCCCGGAAGATACATTTGGGACACAAAAGCGCACATGCGCGGTAACTTTTGTGTGTTGCTTTGAACACAAAGTACACATGCATGGTATTTCTGGCTCGGTGACCCGTGGATAGAAAGTTCATTGATTTCGTGCATTATTCGTAAGAAAGTGTGTTGTTGGTTTTTTGTTGAGTGAAAATATTTTTGGCATCCATGTTTAGGTAGAATGTTTTTTATTCGAAATTTAGAACGAAGCAAAGGGCAATGAAAGAAAATAGTTGTGTTTGCTAAATCTGGCCAGAGATGTTTGTGTTTATGCATGGCGGCCTGTAATTACGGTCCTTAAGTAAAGGTTCCTGCATCACATCACATTTCCGTAATCTTATTGGTGCTTGGGTTGCATCTGTTCACCGCCCACATTTGGAGTTTGCTGACCACAGACTACATAAATGTCAATGACCCGTTGAGCGTCTTTAAACTACTGTTCACCCGAACCCGACACGGGTGAAGTTAGAACCCTGTAAACCCATTTTTAATGAACCTGATATAATTACCGAATTTCCGCAACAGTAGAGGCCTGGCTAACATTCTGGAATAGTTGTATTAATGGTCCGAGAGCGCTCCATTTATGATGTCTAATGATGGTAATGTGTTGTGTTTTCATGATAAGGGTAATTAGTACAACGATCGCTCATAAGGAGTTTGTGTTTGTGTTTGTGTGTGTGTGTGTGTTACTAAGCAGAAACGGAAGATAAACACGAGCAGAGAAATCAATGTTTATCGCACCTAGTGCTTCCTTTGTCTTAAGTGCAGACCTCTGTCTCCATGCATCCTTGCATTAGGGCGGCTTTTGTTGAACCTCGGCCTGTCAAAAACATTTAGCATCGACCGTCAAAAGACAAGAGAGATCCGTGACCTCTCCCCTTCAGCCAATCAGAGCAAATCGAACATGACACGTGCGCACATGTGACCGTGGATTAGAGACGCTTGGAGACCCATTGAATTCTCATGTTAGACTGTAAAGATTCGTTTTTTCTTTCCTAAATGGGTGAATTTCGTTAAAGGTGCCAAGGACGTGTCTGGGTCACGTTGGACCTAAAAAAGAATTCAGAAGCCCATTAAGAGTTTTTGCATTGTGGTTATTTTTTGATTATTAAGCATTTCACCAACACTGTACATTTATTATCTGTAATGCTTTTGTTATACTTACAGTCATAACAAAAATAAACCTTTATTCAATTTTAAATTGTTTTACTTCAATGAAACATTGGAAATTCAAAAGGAATGTAGATTCCCTCTTCCCTATTTAGTAAGAATCGCAATATTTTTGCCATGACTGTACATGATATATTTCTAGTGATTTCTATTGTAATTTCATCAATTCATGTAATTGTATTTATTTTTTGTATTGATTTACTATATGACATTAGAAATACTGTATAAATTAATGACATCCAGGCATTTAAGAAATAAATTTTTTTAATAATAATGCGCATTATTATTATCCTTATTATTAAAAATAATAATAACAAGGATAATTATAATGATAATGATATTGATGATGTTATAATGATCATTTTTAATATGTACATTAAACATTATACATATTATTATTATTATTATTATTGAAATAATTGTATTTTGCATAATTTATTAACTCCAAATGCTTTTAATGTCAAGTTTTTGGGTGAAATGTGTCACATTGAGACGCATTTATATAATTCTGCTTTTGTTCCTCTGTATATGTGCATGTGTTACATTGTCTGTTCTTGCATGCAAGTGCATTTTAAACAAGTGAAGCTTCGCATCTCAATGCAGTAGCCTATGACATCTACATGACAGCCAGCCTGTGATTTACAGACTGCAGAAAGACAGGTTCTCTGATAGCACATACAGTAAGTACACGCTGGGAATCATGGCCTATGGGTGTGAGAAGACCCTGATCTCTCACATCTGACAGCCCCCTGTACTCTCATTGGACATTTAGCCATCAATCTGAAGCCATTCTGTCACCTCCAGCTGTCATTTGCACCATTTCAAGCCATACAGGAGAACCGGGTTCTTTCACTGTGCGCCAGAGAACATTGGTTTCCAGCAGATGCACGTGCTCTGCATATCCTCTCTGCATCAGGCCGGGCTGTGTTTTTAACATCACTGTGACCCGGCGGAGGGGGTTTAACCGTATTAGCAGTTTGTCAGAAGCAAATAATTCCAGATTTTCTTCTTTGAGGAGATACCGTGCCACTCGGATTTATGTCAATTTAGCATTAAGCCGAGTCATAGGGAAAGCCAGAATAACTGTGTAAACACGTAAGCTTGATGTATTCTGTCCTCGAGCCCAAAGGTTGAAGCGATGGTTGTGGAGATCAAAGCTGGATAGAGACGAACTACTTCCGACATCTTAGGGCCTGAAGACTCATTTGGTGTAATGAGACGATATACTATATTCACGGGAAGTGACTTATAAGCGTTGCATATATATATTTGTGCAGATCTGTCGAAGAGGCATAACAACACATCTATATTTCTTTCTGTACGGCTCTTTCATGGCGGGAAGTCTTTAACCTTGCTTAATGTACGAGAAACACATTAATGATCGCTCTAAAGCCATTTTTATTTAACTGTATCCGTGTGCCTTACAATAGTGGGATGATCATAAATTGCGGTAGCACTTATCTGATTGCGGTATGCACTTCATGACATCATCCGTTAACTTTATATTGATGGTAAATCATAACGTCTGCTGTAAGTAAGTGGCGTCTGGGCAGCTGGTCTGTACTGCAGGACTATTACTTATGGAGATGGTGCATTCGCCTATATTATCTCAGCTTTAAGTGTCTGTGCTTTCAAGGCTTTGAAATTGCATTATGTCGTCTTAAGAATCATCTGGCACTGCTGAGAAAAGTCCATTTAATGTTAATGCTTTAAGACATTATTTGGCTGTTTATTGTTGTTTTGAGTTAAATAGTTGTCTGCTTTTTGTTCATAATGCTTTAATGGACTTCATTACGGTTAAGTGACATTTCATTTTTACGAACATTAAAAAGGTAACAAGTGTAATTCATACAATTCATTCAATATTGTTGTTAAAAATAGTTTTTCTTTCTTACTTCCATCAGACACATCATTCTGGCTAATGGCTAATATTATAACTATTTATATTTAATTTAATTTATATTCATAACAATTTAGATGATATATTTATTCTATAATATAGATATAATATTTCATTTAATTATAATTGTATTAAATTGATTGTATATTAGTTTTATTAAATGAACAATTTGTTGAATGGGTCGTGTAACTTTGTCTAAGTTTAGTCCAGTCACGATTCTTCTACATGTAACTCAAAATAATACTGGCTAAACATTCTTTTAACTTGCTAGCTAATGCAATTTACTTGCTATTTATTTGCTTTTTTTTAAATCGATGGGAGCCAATGTTGTGTGGTTACTAGCGTTCTTCAAAATAGCTTTCCTCAGGCTCAGCGCCATTTGTAACGTTCAAAGTGCGCATGGCGCAGCTATGCTTGTGTGGAGTATATTTTACTTGCTTTCGTCGGTTTCATACATCGATTCATTTGATGACAAAACACAAAGTAAATATTACTTGCCATTTCGATTTTTTTACATTTACAGTATGGCACAAGTAGCATTTTAAATTAGAAAGACAAAATACTACTTGCATGTAAAACATTCTCAAGTAATGCTAGCCCTATTTAAAAGCTCCAAAAATTGCCAATAGCATGATTTTGGGGTCTATTTGACCAACTAAAAATATTGTTTTTGTGTGCATAAAACGCAACCCAGTGTTTCATTTCAGTGTCAGGGGTTTATTGTTGGCATGCTGATGCTGTTTTGGCTGCGTCGGTGTAAAGCGCCCCACCGCCGCAATTTACACACCTCTAATGTTCTCCCGCTGCAGTGATAGCAAGACAGACGTATCTAATGTGAATGCACAATGAGGTTGTTCTATCTATCAGAGCTGTGATCCAATCATCTCTGCAGATAAATGTCGGCAGTATTTGTTCTGTGTTTGGGTAGCGCCGCTGCGCATATGATATACAGGTACAGCAGTGCGGGTGCATGTGCGCGTGTGTGCAAACTAGGAAAGAGAGAGAGAAAGTTAAGTGCATAAGCACATGTTGAGTTAACAGGGAGCTTGGCAGTATATCCACCCAAAGCTATTATTGCGGGTCCTTTATGATGCTCAGCCTTCAAAAAATCCTCCGTAGTCGTGAAAGTTGGCAAGCAGAGGGCCCTCAGAGAGATGCATTCGTTGTAATGTCCTATTACAGATTAGATTCATACATGGAATGTAGGTTTTCTTTTTAACATGCATCCATAACATGGCTGACAGAGGCAGCTTTTGCATTTATGGTGTGATCTGTTTATCCTTATGTGGAAAAATGTTGTTTTATTAGCTGGTTTTCTGGAACAGGTTAATAGGCTCATTTACGGTAACAGATACTGAAGGTAAATACAATTAGCACAGCACGTTTGGCATACACACCTTTCACAATGAGATCACAATGTTTGTTTATCAGCGTGAAGCTGTAAAATGCCTTTCCCGAGGACTTGGCAATTCTGCGCTTTTTCCACATCGCAAACGGCATTTGTTGTGAAGCCATAAAAGTAAACGTGAGAGGAGCACTGTGACAGAAATGTACTGATGTCTGAAAGAAACTGAGGGTAAACATTGTTAGTTTTCTCGTGTATGTTTTAGATTTGGATTTATTTGAAAAGTTACAATATTACACAAAGTAAGATGCCAGTTGTTTTACCATAGTGCAAATGTAAGTAAATAGATTAGGCCTATATGTTGAAGTGACGTTTGAAGATGGAAAAAAAACGAATTTTATGGCATGTAATTATGATCACCCAAGCCAAAATGATGTCAAAAAACACTGTATATTCAACAGACTGTCATTTATAACTGCAGTTGCGCCATTACGCCGCTGTTTCCTTATCAGCACAGTGAGGCGCGGAAGCGTTGCGGTCCAAGAGCTATGTTAGGAGCTATATTAACTCTGTTTCGTGGCTGTTCAAGTGAATATTGTGTATTTAACGTCCGAGTACGTTCAATTTCTTTCATTTTTCAAAGGTTTCTTAAATGAACGTGGCATACAGCATTGTAATGTTTTGAGCTGTGCAGATGGTTCGTTGAATCGGCGTCATGCTGTGCACAGGGAGTGCGTCATTAGGAACGAACGTACATTGCGATCAGAACGACTCATTTGAACCGATTCGTTTAAACTGTTGAAACTTTTCCATCACCAGGGAATATAAAAGATCAGTAAATCATTTAAAGTTCAGTGAACGCAGGATGTGAGCGAGCTGTGCTCATTTAGTAAGACGAGTTGGCTATTGTGGTCTGAAAAGTTAGTTGAAAAGCGTAAAAAGCTTTTTTTGATTTAAGAACATTTCTGTTTGGTTGTTAAAAGTAATATTTTATCTGACTTGATAGTAATCATCTAATCTTTAGATCGTTTTATATGCTTTAATATGTAAAATGGTTGGTTAGGCCATTTAAAGGTATAGTAGGCCTACACGTTCTTGTGTGTGTGTACAAGATCAGGTTGGCACCACCTCCGCCTCATTTTGAGCCCTGTGTATTTGTCTATATTGTCAATGAATATTTGTATTTAATGTTACTTATATCAAATGTATTTACTTGCGTGCGTGTGTAAATTTACAATTTAAATGACAATTTAAACTATTTGTTTTTGTGATCCACATGGTGTTTGATAAGGAAGTCAACTGGTTGTATTGTGTAAACGGTTCGGTTGGTTCATGTTGTGTTCAGGTGTGTGTTATTGAGAAACAGGTGTGAAATTATTACTTGTCCTTACGCTTATGCACACACACACGTATGCTCTAATGCGTTCTGTCAGTGTGATGAAGTGATGCTCTGTAGGCATTGCCCTGTACATGAACACCTGCCCGCAGGTAAATTTTTACACTGCAGTAATCCTAGCCATGTAGAGCTGTTTCATAAGCCAAAATGTCTTCATGTTAACACATAGACTTAAATGCAAACGTTCTAAATAATAAAAGAAACACTGCAAAAATGACTTTCTTAGGTTTTTTTTCTCGTTTCCCAGTAAAAGTCTAAACATTCTTGAATCAAAAAGCATTTTCGTGTTGAGCAAACTGACTTAAGAAAATAAGTCTTGTTTTGAGTCAAAAAATCCATTTTGATTCAAGATTGTAATAAATAAATTTCAGTGAATGTCAGAAATCTGCCAAAGGGGTAAGAAAAATAATCTTGAATTGAGCGACTAAGAAAAAGGTAAAGCTCAATTCAAGATTATTTTTCTCACCCAATGTTTTAGGCACTTAAGATATCAACAAAGGGTTATCGTATTACTTTCAAGTCCGTTTACATGTTTGCCAGACATTTTTTTCCGTGCGTGCATTTCCTGGGAATCAAACCCATGATTTTGGGATGTTGCGTCTGCCATACACCTCCAGTCGAGCTACTGGGAAGCTGTTTTATTCAAACGTATGTCAGCTTTTTCCTTTGTTTTGTCTCTTTTCATTTATTTATTCTTAGCTGCTGCTTAGTTTGCCGAGTGTGGGAAGCGCTGCGAGGCTTCAGTGTTTATTTTTCCCAGTGTAACACATAAGAGAGCAGATCCAGTGAACTGTCACAGATCCTCTATATATAGCGTTCTGTGGTTACTGTGTCTCAAACTTGAGTAAATGCAGCCTGGAGAGAGGAGGCATGCAGACCTGCCACAGTCGCACAGGGGCTGTGATGATCCGCTGATGTTTTGGGAGATATCGGGTACGCTGGAGCTGGTTATATGGAGATGATTGGTTTTGGCTGGACTGAGGACTGTCATGCTTGCTTTACCTCTAAATGGGCTCCTGTTACAAAAACCTCAAACAAGCACTGTGTATAAAATAACACGTTTCCTGAATTTTGTTTATGGTCGCATTTCTTTCTGTTTAAGTGCTGTAACAGAGACTACATTTGCATATGCCTAAGCAATTGGTGTTTGCATGCACACAGGCAGCAGGAAAGTTTTTTTCCTTTTTAATGTCGAAACATCTGTAAGCCCAGTAGAAGTCGTAGTCGTAGTCGCAGTCGACTTCCTTTCTTCCGCAGAACTCAAAGGATGATATTTTGTATTGACTTCCATTGTATCAAAAAATATCTTCTTTTGTTTTCCGCTTAATAGTCATGTACAGGTTTTGAACGCCACGGGAGTGAATTAATGAAGACAGAACTTTCATTTTTTGGTAAAATATCCCTTTAAATATGTTTTGAAGTCACTTTATAAGTCTGTATTACATCCTATCGAGCAATCGTACAGACTTAATAGGTAAACAGTAATAAGCTTTATTTCGTATGTACTATGTTAGGAGGCTCTTATTAATGTAATGAGGTCTTATATATTACTCACAGATTAGCGGAGGATACACGGCTCCTTTATCATTTCTTCTCTCATTTCTCAACTACCTAATTATCAATTAGCATTATGGCCGACTGACTCCCCCACTCATTTAATAACTTGTTTAGTGTGCAGAACATCTGGAGTTAAAATGCATTACCAAATTGACAATGTTTGCTGTCTATTCATTATGCACAGCCCGTTCTGCAAATACTGATGGTCCTTCAGATGCGTTTTAAAGGGCAACATATTCCCCAGACTGCTGAAGATGCAGAGGAATATTCTCCAGCTTTCTCCTGAGGCACAGCTGCCATTTTACATTTATTGTGTGTGTTAAATGACACAATCACTGAAGCATGCATTCATTTGGCACGCACGCTGTCTCCCGGCCGCTTTTAGAAGTTGTTTACTTAGCGTTCCTACACTTTTCTAGCCGTCTTTTGTTATATAAGGCACCAAGTGTAGTCGTTGTCTAATTTGACATGATCATTCTTTACCTTCACTTTGAACCAGATTTAAACCCAGACAGTGCCTTTTAAGACTCGTATTAACGCAAGCTGTTTTATTAAATGTGTTTTTCCGTAATATGTCCCTTTCATTAAAAACCTTTATTACTGCACCGCACTGCTTTTTTACCGAGACCACCCATACTCTGACCTGAGAACAGTTTGACAGAGTGCACTGGAACGTGAAAGAGTCATTGAATGGCTGCATTATAAATGTTAGGTTTGACACCTCATTGTTTTAAGTGGTTGGCACCCAAAGCTTTATTTCCCAGATCTTTGTACTACAAACACATACACTCTGTATTCTGTCAAGCCAAGGGCAATAGAGAAAACTTGAATTTGTGTACATTATCATAGCAAAGGGACTGTTTAAGCAGTATGATTGATGATCGCGGGTAACTTCACTGTCATTTCATTCCTATATTTTGTTTTACGAAGCTTTGCGGCTGTTCTCTTTCGCTCTTTCTCTCTCTTACAGTGTTGCACGGTTTGTCCCTAATATGCCGTCTACTATTTCAGAGTCATTTTGCTCCATTCACGGCTCTTAATTCTGTCGTTCCGCATTGGAATTGTTATCACAGTGGCACAGTAAAACCAGAGTGAAGCATATACCCGTGACATGAATGCTAATGTTGTTCAATGTTCACTGTAAATGTACCGAGGAGCTGAATTAGCTTTTGCTATTATTCAGCAGCAATGTGGCAGTTTAAGCAACAAAACGAGACTTGGAAGGAAGTGTACTACCTGAACTTAACACTTTCAGAAGTGACGAATAATAAAGATAACAAAAAAGCAGAAATATATTTACCACCACGTTGTTCCTAACACCTTTGCTTTTATGTTTCTAATGGCACCGAAAGGAGAGTTGAATATTAAAACTGGAATCTGTAGCCTTAGTTGTCACCTCTGTTTGAAACCTAAAATGCTAGTTGATTCGCCGCTGTCCTTCCGAAACCTCCGATGTCCAAATTAGCAGTTTTTCAGGAAACTGAAATTGCACTTTTTAATCGATTAAATATCAAAATCTCACTCTATGATAATACCTCGGTATAAAGTCCACGGTACAATATTTAGTGCAATATTTTAAATGACAATTGATGATAAGCATCCTCTTTTCTTTATACTTTAATCATAACTGTTGCTTAGAGATATGAGTTATAGTAAGAGATGGGTCAAATGACCCTAAAAATTAACCTTGGCAAAGGTAACATCAATAATTTTTTTCTAACTCTCTTTGTTGATGGTTTCAATTATAAATCATTACTATTGGGTTATCCTTGTGAATTGGGTAAAAGCGGACATATTTTCGCCTTTAAATTATATTGTTCTGTCTGCGTTCTGTGCAGATTTGAGATATTGAACTTCAACGTTTTTGCATTCCATTTGACTTTGTAGAACATTTTTGCCCAAAATGTACACAACGTGAAGAAAACAAAAACACCACATAATGTAAATAAATTGGGGTTACAGAATAAGAATATGGGAATAATTCAATTTAGAAGAAAAAAAAAGCAGATAGAACCTTATAATTTCAAGGAAATATGATAAACGGACTTGCTCAATAAGTGCATTTTTTTATTATTAACAAGTCACAGATTTTAAATTATTATCATAACTATTTATTATTATAATCATAATTTTCTTTCTACATTTTGGTCAAAGTATTCCTTATACGGAAGTCAAAAACCAGGCGCCCACTGATGTGTTATTTTATTTGTATGAAAGCATAAAGTTGATCACAGCCATCATTTTCGCTGGTAGACCAAAGGCACCGATTTATATAACAACATGTTTTACTTTGAGTCATAACAGCAGGTTTCTCTTAAAATGACAGGAGAAATAAGGTGCAGCGGGACCTGTGACTCAGCAAACTAATGGCCACCGGTATATCCTCAAACCTCAGTGGAAAGTTCTCTGCTCTTGGGTTAGTTTTTAGTTCAGAGCTAAAGAAGCAATAACCAGTTATAATGCTTAGAGACGTGGTCAAACTTACAGAGCAAACATGGTAAGGCCAACATGCTGGGAGAGGAGTGTGGGAATATTCCAACCATTACTATTTTCCTTCGTTTTCTATGCCTTTATTTTTCTGTCTATATCTTTCTGGCAGATGTTTTGCCCACAGATGCAAGATTTGCTCTCTATGAGATTTTTGTGAAATCTGTTCAACAGGGCTTCAATCAAAAGTCAAAAGATCCCACCCCTCCAAAGACTTTTTTTATATATTTTTTTTTATCAATCTAAGCAATGAAATGAGTTTCATATGGATGAAATAAAGATGGCTTCCGACATAGGTTTTTGTTAGCTTTTTTGTCCATTTGGAAATTTGCAGTGTTCCTTTGGCTCAACTGGTGAAGCATGGGGCTTGAAAGTCATTGGTTTGATTCCATGGGAACAACCTTGAATGCACTTAAAGTTTCTTGGGCTAAAAGTGTCTTCCAATGTTAACGTTTAGAAGGTTAGGCTGATGCATTGACCTAATCTTTGGATTTGTCAATGTTTGCAAACTTGTTGCATGAAATCTTTGAAACACATTACGTTTATGTAATTTAGCAGGGTTGTAGCTACTGACTGTTTAATTTATTGTTACCCATCTGCTCTATCGTGGTCTGGCTAAAGATGATGTTGTGGTCTTTAGAAATCCATAATTTCCGTAAAAAGCTTTTAATAACAATAAGTCTAATGGGAATGTTTTCTTCTTGTGTTCACTCGTAGCAAAGATCCAGGTTACCGTTGCTGGAAACATGGTATAAAACATTAAATTCTCTTGACCTCAAGATGGCCACATCCATGTTAAACACTTACATAAACAGGCAGCTGCGCACCGCAACTTGTCGCGTTTCACTCTAGTACGGCATGTTTTCTTTGTTCAAGTGCAGCCAATGCAAACAGCCTTGGATTGCTAAACCTGATGAAGCAACATGGTTGGAAACTCCGCAAGGTCAAACAATGTAACCTACACGGCAGGATTGCTCTCTCTCCAAGACAAGTCATGTTAGTTTCAGATCATTAGTTTCTGAGAGCTCTGCTGACGATGCACCCACAAGTTCATGATGGAGGTCTCATTCCTCTCGGCTGAACGTTCCGAACTCTTCTGCGGTAAGGGTACCAAGTTGGACAAGGATCGGATGAGTTTTTCTAGAGGAGGTTAGGTAAATTTGTGTTTTTGAGGAGCTCTTGGAATGGGCAGAGGTCTTGATTAGAGGTCTGCAATCCGATACAGATTCTTGCGGCACAGGATTACATTTTTTGGATAAAAGACAGTAGCGGTCGGAAACTCTGGCACTATGGATGGGAGCGTATCTTTGGACGAGTGCCCACTCCCGACATCCTTCTAACTGACCACATGTAGAGCCTAAACTGAGCACTGTGTTATGCATGTGCTGCCAGTTCTTACTCCGTTATAAATTTAATTTGCACACGTCGTCCCCCAGACAGAGCGAGCAGGTCGCCGAGTGCACCTTAGAAAAGGGAGTGAGAGCGTTCGTGTTTTTTATAGGGGAGACTGTCATCGAGGCAGTTCTTGCATGGATGTTAAATAGTTCGCTCAAAAAGTGATTTCATTTTGTACGAGCTAGCTTAAAAACTCTAGTCTTGATTGCATTATTCACATGAAATGTTTGTAGACAATGCCACCAGCTTATCGAACCCTGTGACCCCTGAAGAGATAAATCATTGTCTTGTATCTGGCTCCGTGAATCATAGACTCGCGGCCTTGCTGAAGAGCTTAGGCTAAATAAACAGCAGTGACTTAGGAACCAGACGTTTACACTAGGAGGTCTCTCTGAGGCTGCACTCAATACATTTTCACAGGAAGCAATTTTGAGTTTGGATGGATTGAGGTTTCACGATCTCATCACTTTATTTGTATTCAAATCTTTTGTGGTTATGCTGAAGGTTTTCGCTTTGAGGGTGATGCAAGGCTTTCTTTTGGCTACCTTAGAATGCTGTACTAGATTGGAGCAAAGGTCTGAAATACTTCAAATGCCATTCGTCTCTGTCTGTGACCAAATCAAACCGTTTGAGCTGGTTTGAATGCTTGTGTCTTTACGTTTGCCAGTTAGGTTGACCATAGCTTGACCAAGAAATTTGTAATAAAACTATGGTCACTGTCTTTCTATGGTTCTTTGCATACTTTTTTGAAAGATCAGTTACCAGTGGTTTGTTAAAACTGCATAAAAGACCTCTGCGTATACAGAGTGTACAGTTGCCAAAATGAAGGCTGTAAATTTTGTGGCACAGTATGGCTCTTGTGTTTGAAATCTTGTAGGTCGTACTGACTGAGAAACTGTGATGTAGAGCACTTCTAACAGTATTACAGGTCCAATAAAAGAATGCCTAATTTATTATGTTTCAGGGTGAGAAAAATCCTGCTGTGCGATTATGTATGAGTTCCAGATATTATAAAAGCCCTGGCATTATTTCACCTGCTCTTGCACTTTATAACGAGACTACAGGTACATGAGATCTGGCTGTAGCTGTACAGCTCTATCTCTGTTTTTTCTCTCAGGTTTTCTCACTATCTCTTCGTGTGTAATGTTGGATAACCCTTACGTTTTTCACAGGTTCTGCTCCAGTAAATGTCTGCTTTTGTGTGAGTCTCATTCTTATCTTCCTGCTTTTTTCCATGGATGTGCCTCAGCCAAATTGCTTCTGGTTTTCTCAGAGTATCTCTCACAAAACTATTTGGTTTTGCAAGTTAGAAACTTAATGTGTTTCAGGTTTGTTGTATTGGTTGATACATCATGCCCTACTACGATGTGCTGTCTTTAGACTTGGAAGTTCAGTTTAAGCCATGGCTTAAAGTAATCGTAATAATTAAGACTAATAGGAATAATTATGATATTTGTGTCCCCAATAGTTTCACATCAATTTCTCAAACAATACAAAATAGCCCAGACAAGATACATCGCCTCACCGTTGTACATTCATTTTCAAAAGTGCTGCAGGACATTGACTCCATAAATGTTTAATAGCATGCTGGAGCTTTGCTGCCCGAGGTTGAATTCAGTAAATCATCAGTAGCTGCCCACCCGTCTTCAGACGTCTTGTAAAGCTGCAGGTTCATTTGAACAGGCTCATTAAGAGCTAAAGATTATAAAGTGCAGACTCCGAGGGTTTGTAGAGACTGCCCTTCCCAAATCCCTCATGGTTACATCCAATTTTTTCATAAAGAGAAGTCAAATACTAAACAGTTTGCTCTCCTATCACTCTCGTACGTTAACTCGAGGAGTGATGAGGTACGCTGCCATGCTAATGGGAATGGAAACGCAGACCTCTAGATATAAAGTCTTTCAAAGCTAAAAGTGATGGAAGGAGCAATCTGGACATAATGTAAGATTGACATGTTGCTTTAAGTGATTTTTGTAGTGCTTAAGCCTTACGCAGCATTTCGGCTGATGGGGATTTTCCTGATCCGTTTATACCAGAAAGGTACAAAGCGAATTTTCACTCGCCTAAGCCAAATTGCGCATGTCACAGGCCCTATGCTTTGACAGGGAGAGTTTAGGAGCATTTTTTTTTCGTTGTTGCAGCAGTCTTTAGTTCATTGAATTTCATGTTTTCTATCTCAAATGCCCTGGAAAAAAAATATGCCAAAGCTGATTTTCTTTCTTTTCTATTTAATCGCTCTGTTTTGTGCCTCATCTCCATGGATGTTATCCTCATATGCCTGCTTCAAGTAGTTTAATTTCAAACTGATGGAGAGAAATCTAAAGTGGAAAGAACTGCAGAGAGGCTCCTTCCCTCCTGCCGGCCAGTGTTAAACCACTTACTTCAAGACAAACTGGATTATAGACCAAAGAGACTGAATTCCTCTGTGGGTAGCAATGAGGACTTTCGATGGTGCAATACCTTCAACGTGGCTGTAGATATGACCTGACATTAAAAACAGAAGTAGCGTTATGAAGATGGACACTTGTTTTTATTGAAGATGGAAGAGATACAGAAGCAAATTCCTCCTAGTTTTTGAGGTTTCGTTTTGCTTGTACGTTGGTTTTCTCACCTTTTGATGTATTTGATTCCCCCTCTTTGTTTCCAGAAGTCGCCGCTTTTGCGTGCGGAGATGTAGTTAAAGAATTGGTTTTGCTTTGTGTGATACAGAGCTCATTCTTTTAGTGTGACATGTTCTCGCGCAGGCATGTAAATAGCGACGTGTTCTGCCCGCACATGTGGATGCGTTTAGATCTGCTGTGTTTTAAGCAGTGCCAGACGCAAACCAGACTAGGAGTGACACTCGTGTTTGTCTGATGGCCAGGTTGTGCGTAAAGACGGTCAGATTGACTCTGTTTTTCCAGACGCACAACCTTATGTGAAGAGTTCTGCAAGAGATGAGGATCTAATAACTGCATTAACATCCATGCGAATGTTATGTCAAACTAATATTGAATAACTTCGCGGTCTATTTTTGCATTTGTATTAGTTGCGTTGTGTGTATTTGCATGGCGTGTGCTGTCAATCTTATGAAGATGTTTTCTTCAACTGTGGTGTGCCGAGCTCTTACGACCACCGCATGACTGACATAAACCGATACACATGCGTACGGGACACATCATGGCCCACTAAATAACTAGAACGCACTATGAAGAATGGCATGTCGGAGCACCTCCAGTATTTTCAGAAGAGAATAGTGGATGCATGTACAAATGTCATGCATGTAAATCTGGTCAGTGAAGCAAAGATTGGATTATAAATGTTGGCCTATAATTTTATTGGTTAATATTATTCTTCCCTGCAATGCAGCCAAAATCATGACGGCAGAAATGGTCCTAGAACAAAAAATGCTTTGCCTAAACTATTGTATTTTATTAGAGATGTACAGCAAATGAACTTGTTGTGGCACGTATAAAAAGTTAAAGTGCAACGATTTTTATGTCATTTTAAAGATGGAACTTTGGACGTGTATTGTACCTTATGCTCGCAGAAAACCTGCAGACATGGAAAAATTTGAGACCATCCATCTTATTATTTTAAATCAATTAAAAAATTACGTTTTAACTTTTCCTGTATGTACAAATGTACAAATATTACTGTTGAATTACTTGAAGGTGAATATGAACTTATTTTCTCTGCAGTATTTGAGTCTAAAGATATTTTCTGTTATTTTAACCTGCTTCTCCAGTTGCCAAGATTTATTTTTTAAGTTTGCTAGAAATGTTGTTGAAAGTTTACAAAATGAAACAAAAATGATAAGTTCACCTATAAAAAGTACATTTTAAAGCCAGACAATCATTCTCTCTCAATTTTTCCCTGGCTATAGAATTGTGCTTTGGCTGTGAACCTGCAAGTGCTAAATCCCCGCTAGTTTTTGAGAGCGCAGTCTCGAACCTCCAGCAGCCTCATAAATCCGACGAGAATCCCACGTGCAAGTATTCACACTCCTCCGTGACCTTACGATACATCTTCATCCTCGGCTCCTCAATCCGCACCATCTTACACTGAGCACAAGCTCTCACCAGCAACTCCTCTCCATCATTATTTATTTATGTATGTTTGCTGTATGTGTGAAAAATCTGCTCATGTTTGCTGTCTGTTGTTTGAGGTTGGCTGGCAGGGTTATGCAGAGTTCATGCAGCAGTGATTTGGTTGTGCGTGCGCACAGAATGATCGATGCCTCCATCAGTGCACTACTCCGCAGTGATTTTATATCTGTTGAAAAGTATGATGTCTTGTTACCTTCGTCTGTCTGAATTTACAGTCGTGCAGTGCCTGGTGAAGCTGGCAAATCATCATCGCAAAGCTCATCTGACCAGTTTATAAATCTTGGATCTATGAAGAGAAACATTCGAGGCATTTGGAGTCTTTTCCAAGACGTAATTTTCCCAGATCTGTATGCTATGATTGATAGTCTTGTACTTCACTAATAATACACCAGGAATCTTCTGTGGTATGTGAGGGTTTTCAAACAGTGTGCCATTTTAGTTTAGATTTAGGGCTTTGGTTCTGTGTAACATTTTTTTTTTTGTTGGCCTTTTTTATACAGACCTGGCATAGTTTACCCAAAATGCCATTTTTGTCATCATTTATTCACCCTCATCTCCGGTATTTGATTCTTTCTTCCATGGAACACAAAATATATTTTGAGAAATATGTCTTGTTGTTTTGCGTCCATACATTGTAGTCAATGGGGACCAGTGTTGTTTGGGCACCAACGTTGTTTAAAATATCTTTTATGTTCTGCAGAAGACAGATATTCATATAGGCTTGGATTGACATGAGGGCGAGTACATTATACATTTCTGGGTGAACTATCCCTTTAAGGGAGGTTATTCAGGTTAGGAGCATCAACAATATGACCAAAAACATTTATATTTAACAAATTAGTATTTTAAATGATAGAAGTTTCATGCAACTACTAAAAAAAGCGATGATTTTTGGATGTTAAACCTACAACACAATTGAGAACTATTGATACATGTTTTTCTTTTATTATTTCAGAGATTTATGCGTGCAGTCGAAACTTCCATAGCACTGCTGTTCGAGTTTTCTAAACCCGGTTCTGCGTTTCTCTTTAGGTCGACTATTCCGCTCGGCCTCTGTAGCCTGCTGCTTAATGGCCCTTTGGGTCGCCCATTTACGACCTCTTCCCTTTAACTCGCAGCTCCACCGGGACATACATGCTCCACCTGCGTCCGCAGCCGCATGCACGACATCAAAACACCCTGAGATCTTATCGTTGTTTATCCGGCTAACAGGTTTTATTTGCTCGGATAAAATATCCTTAATTTTCTGATGCTGTTTCTGTGATTGAGACATTTTTTGCAATGGGTCATGCTTATTTATCTTATGGGAGTTTTATTGCACGCTTTACGATTTCGGTCAGTAAACTTAAACAGATGGCGAGGGACTGGCGATCACAGGTGGTAAACTTGATTTTGTCCTGGACTTTAATTGGCGACAGATTTATGCGTGTTGCTTATGTGGCACGGAAAACTTAGTAGAGTAGAGAACACGGTAGAGTTGAACTAAGAAAGAGAACGGTGGGTACTGAATAAGCCGGTTTGGTTCAAGGTTCAAAATGTGTTTATAATCCCGCTCGGATAAGTCGATTGAGTTTCATGTGGTACGTTTCTTTGAATGTTGTCATATCACATACTCGTAGCTGTTTGCAGGTGAGATGTTAAGGTAAAGGTTGTCTTTGGGGAAATCCTCTTCACAGGATATAACATGATTACATGAGTGTTGTATTATAGACGTTTCCCCTCATGAGTACTGTATGACTCTCATTTTCTACAAGAGAAATGTACAAAGACAGGGAAAAAATCAATGCAGAGCTTAGTATTTATACAAAACGCTCACTCATTCTGTGTCTGAATCTTCAATGAGCAATGGTCTTTCTTAGTCATTGTGGTTTGTGATAAATTGTGATAATGACTTTGTCGGAGGTGATTGAAAACAACTGTTCTCAAGTAGCACTTTTGGGACCACTTCATTCTCTCAGGTTTAATATTTAATACGCGTTTTCTCAATGCAGGTCACTGAAAATAAAAATCCTGTCATTGTTTATTTACTGATTCACTGTGATTTTTTTTTTTTGGTGTACTAGCCTTTTAAAATCGATCGTTGAAGGAGCTTTGAAGCAGTCGCGTTTGTTAGACGTCCATGCCTAATGAGTTCCGTGTTTGCAGGAAGTCATAAAATTGCTGGAGGGCGCGCTCGGTCCAAAATCAACTCGAAAAGGAAGGCGAGCTGAACTTTGCAGCTGCTATACAGGGAATAAACTATATTTTTCTCCCTCTTACTTAAAGTGTAAAATATTCAAACACTCCATAAATGAAATCATTTCCTTGCTGGGAATGGTAGAGTGTTTAATATCAATGCTGTAGCATGATGGATTGCACTTTTATAAGGCCGTATCTTGTTTATTTGGTCAAGGCTGTAAAAGCAGGGTGTGGGAGATCGAGATGAATTCAACATTGCCTTGAATCGTGATTCAAGCTACGCTCGCTCACTAGCAGTCAGTGCTGTTACGTTTATTATTCTGGGCTCTGAATAGATGTGGATAATGGCTCACAATGTTTGGCCGGGTGTGCCCCCCAAGGCTGTTCGGAAATGCAAAGTGCTGATTCTTGTTAACCATCATTGCCTTTTTAAGGATTGATGTCAGAATGAAACTGCAGTATGTGCAGGTGGGAAATATCGAGTAACTTAAGTGTCCAGCAAATTGCTCATGAAAGTTGTTTGTGTTCCAATTTGCGCTCCAGTGTTTATTTTGTCGTTCTAGGTTTACGTATTTTTGGATGCGTTTTATTTTTCGAAAGTAACATTTTATAGGTGTTAGAAAGTCTTGACATCGTGGTTGGTCTCGGTCTTGCTTTACAATCAAGACCTGGTGCAGACTCCCCTTAAGGGATTGAAAATCTAAAGAAAACCTTTCTGCTCGAACCTACAATGTTAACGTTTTCCTCTTACTGTTTTTCAGAAGAAAAATCTACACCTGCTCTACAGCGTGTTTCTGCTCGGCTTCTGGGGAATCGTCCTTCTCGCTTGCCGCTTCTACTGGATGGGCAACAAACCTCCAAACTTCTCTAACTCGGACAACCCGGCAGCCGACTGTCCCTGTTTCCTAACTAGGATGCTGACATTCATTTACCTCCCTGCAATAAACTTCTGGCTCCTCCTTTGCCCTGATATGCTGAGTTTTGATTGGTCAATGGACGCTCTGCCACTTCTGAGGAGCCTTGCCGATTGGAGAAACATCCACACGGTTGTCTTCTACGCATCACTTTCGGCACTGGTGTGGTTTGGACTTCGCAGTAGCGCCACCAAAGGCAAGGAGACCAATGGAAAAGCTCATCATGTAGCGAACGGGAAGTCCACTAATGGACACAGTTGTAGCTCCGAACATGAAAACTCAACGTTTTACTCAAACTCCGTGCACATGAACGGAAGCAATGGTACTGCCAAATACTATTCGTTGACATTGCCCACCACTGAGAGTTTGGTAGTGTTCTCATTGGGTCTGTTGGCTATTCCCTTCCTGCCTGCCACTAACCTGTTTCTCTACGTGGGCTTCGTTGTGGCCGAACGTGTACTGTACATCCCTAGTATGGGCTTCTGCCTGTTGGTAGCATTAGGAATGAGATGTTTATATGTCAAACTGAGAAGAAAACTCTCCAGAGATTTGGTGCTGGGCTGCTGTGCAGCCTTGGTTCTTCTTTTCGGGATCAAAACCGTGTTGAGGAACCGCGACTGGCGGAATGAGGAGATGCTG
This sequence comes from Barbatula barbatula, assembly GCF_947034865.1. Taxonomy (NCBI): domain Eukaryota; kingdom Metazoa; phylum Chordata; class Actinopteri; order Cypriniformes; family Nemacheilidae; genus Barbatula; species Barbatula barbatula. The sequence goes on along the minus strand of NC_136773.1, from coordinate 20,324,730 downwards.
TACAAGTCTGGGATATCCGTGAACCCTGCTAAAGGTAATTTCATTATACATTTTAAACAGTTACCTTCCTATTTGAATGTCCTTGTGTGTACATTCGTGGTTACAGGGGTAAGTGTTGCATTTTCTGAGATGTACCATTCATTCTGAAAGCAGTTTTCCAGCAAAGCTATTATTATTATCCCAACAACACAAGGCTAAAGCTCTTGAGATGTTCTACAGACCGTAATTCTTGCTTATTCAACCATGTTAGTGGTTCAAAGTCAAGTTGTTATCCAACTACAACAATGTTGGCCTGCAGAAATAGTGTTTCTTGACTGGTTAAAGCAGGACGTGCTGCTATGATTTATTTCTCCTCATGTTGCCTTCAAACCAAAAATAGCAATTTAAAATTTTCAGGAGTAACGCTGTTGATGCTTTATGTCTTCGCTCAGAATCTTCAAATATTTCAGAGACTCATTTGTATACTCTGTGCAATAAATGTGAAGTGTGTGTGATTGAGATATCTATTTATTTACTTGTTTAAGAAGGGTTGTTAATTTATCTAGATCAATTTGGGCCTTCAGCGATTACAAAAATAACAAAATTGAGGTCAAATAATTTTTGTGGCACATTCCATTTTGCAAGACCCATAACATTTTTTTGTGTTATGAATCCACATTTTGTATTATTTATTATTTCTACGTTGTAAGGAATATGTTTTTTTTTCAAAACAAAAAAAGCATAGACCGAAACTAATTTATATTACATTTAATATATTTATATTATGATTTATATTACATTATTCATCTTTAGTTTTTGACTACAGTTCGTCTAAGCATCATTTCACTTTGCTCATGTGTGTATCATTCTGCAAGCCTCCTTCCAAGCATACACATTCTTAATTCTAAGTTCTAGAATAATAAGTTTTAATAAAGGGCAAAGACTTTGCCTCTTTTGACCACTACTACGTGTGCAGTTTCCAAATAGCTGGCCAGTAAAAGGGTTCAATACTAATATGCATGAGAGGCAATGACTTGGGGTCAGTTGGGGTCAGTTGTGGCCTGGTGGTTAGATCGTTGGGCTTGTGATCAGAAGGTTGCCTGTTCTAATCTCAGTGCCAGCAGGTCATGACTGAAGTGCCCTTGAGCAAGGTACTTACCCCTGATTGCTCTGCAGTAATGTGCCACTGTAAGAAAACTACTTGTAAGTCGCTTTGGATAAAAGCGTCTGCCAAATGAATAAATGTAAATGTAAATGACTTAATTTAGTTTGCTTCAAACTTCTGATGCATTACAATCATCTGTTCTTTACTTCTTAAGTCACTTGTTCCCTCACCTGCATCAGATTGATTTGGTCTGTGGTGTAGAGTCACTGAACTGTTAAATGACTCTCCCCGCTGATTGAATTGCATCTATTAAAGACAGCCGTCTTTATCAGCTAAGTCTTTTAAATTGATTATTTCCACAATCTTAAACTATTTATTAAGCCAGACTACATCAATATGACTTTGTAATTACCTTCTCCTAATCCAATTTTACAGCCTGTGGCACTCTCACCCCTTTTCATCGCTCTGTCTCTATGCTTGGTTAGCGTTAGATTGAATTATTATAATGTAATTTCTTCCCATGGTTGCGCCATCATTAATATTGTTTTTATACATTTAAAATTCAGCAAATTGTTTAATGTCTACTTGGAAATCCAATGTGTTTCAAAACAGAAAATATGTGTATGGCTGGTTGTCATCTTAGAAGAATACATTTTAAGTTTATATGCAAGCAAAGTCTTTACATTTATCTGACTATATATACAAAGCAAAACATTTTTTGCTTGTTTTTCTTAATAATAGATCTTTTTCAAAAATAAAACTCATGTTTGTCGATTTCAGATACGTCACTTCATTGTCTTGCATTTTTGTTTTTCTCAGCCTGGGGTAACCTGGGAAACGTTCTCAAGAACCAGGGGAAGGTAGCGGAAGCTGAGCAGGCGTACAGGAACGCTCTGTACTACCGCAGGAATATGGCCGACATGCTGTATAATCTGTGAGTGATGGAACTTCTTGTCTGCAGCAGACTCTATCGATCTGTCCCATTAAAGTCTATGATATCTCGAGATGGCCCATGCCGTGACGGTCCCATAATTCAGCCGATTCCAGAGGGTGCTGACAGGGACCCCCAATGTGCACATTAACCCCAGCGCCAGGGCATAAAGGAGCCCTGTGATCTCTTTAATACGCAATTCATATACCACGAATGCCTCTGATGCTGATGGATATACCACGAATGCCACTGATGCTGATGGGAAAATTATTCTTCGTGCATTTTTATTTATTCTTAGTTGTGCACATCATCCGCAATAAAACACTGATCTGGTTTAGTGATTCTTATTTAAAAAAAAGCATCAGAACGTTTTCATATACTCATGAGAAATTTCCGTGAGGAATAAATGTGGTTTATGGTTTCTTCATGAGATATTATTTGTGAAGAAAGTGAAAATGATACCTCTGTTTTAATTGAATGTGTGCCTATAGTTTGTAACTGGTCATGTCTTTTTCTTATTTCTTCTCTCTTGGCTTCAGGGGTCTCTTACTACAGGAACACAGCAGGTTCTCAGAGGCTCTCCATTACTATAAGCTGGCCATTGGGAGCAGACCAACTCTGGCTTGTAAGTACAGCTCCTCTATTTATGAACCATTTCAAGCCCCCACAATGCTCACTGTGTCCAGGCAACTACAAATGAACAAACTTGTGTGTGTGCTCGGATGAAATCCAGAGTTAAAGAAGTAATGATGATTCACAAGCTCTACACAGCCGCTCTGTTTCCACTTGAGAATGATTGACATTTGATTCAATTTAACAGCAAAAGAAGACTCCGGGCCAAACTCCTTTCATACTATCTGGCCCGGCGTGGATGCATTTTCTTGTCACATATCCAAATGAAATGCACATGCTATTTTTGGACATTTTAAGGTTTCTCATAGAATTTTTCCCTGTTGTTTTTAGTGTCATGGGAGGAAATAATTTCTCTGCTTGAATGAATAGATTTGCTAGGGGAGAGAATTATTTTGATATGTGCTGTGGGGATTTCCAGGTTAACAAAGTTTGTCTTTTACCGAAATATATTTAATGTGAATGTTGATGTAAAACTGTTTGTGAGTGTGCTTGGTCAGTTAGTTGGTGTTTGTGTGACTAATAGTTTGTTGTATAACTTTTGGTTTTCTATACATCTGGATATTGTTGCTGTCGGGCTGAAAGCTTGTATTTTCAAAACATTTACAGGAAATAAAAAATAGAATAGAAGATATAAATATTGTTTTAAAATACAATTTAATATATTCATATTTATATTCATAATTAAGCAACTTTTAATTAAATAACTTAAATAAAATGTTATTTAAAATAATATTCATATATGATCAAGATTTATTCAATAATTAAACTGTGTTATCAAAGTTTACATGCTCTCTTTAATACTTATCATTGGTTAAATATTTTTTAATCCAACAGACAAAAATCATGAAAAGTTGAGATACGATGTTTCACTCCAACAGCGAAGATATATATAATTATAAGGTTGTTTGATCATCATTGGATCAATTATATGTGCCATACCACAAAAATAAAATATACATGGAAATCTATGATATACTGTTCTTTTCTGTTCATTGCAATTGTACCAGACAAAAATAAGACATTTATTTAAGTGCTTGATTTGCACAGCGCTATAAACGTAGAAAGTCGGTATGCAATCGGTTCGTGAATAAGACGCAGGTTTTTGCACAAAATACTGCACGCAAAGTTAGCGTTGCTATACTTGTGAATTCCCTTGAATGCTTTTAAAATACAAGACATTTTTACTTTGCATGATGTTATGTAGCAAGTCTTCTTTAGCACGCGCACTAGTTGCATGTGCTGCAGGACTTTCAAACAGATCTCCGAGAGTCTGGGTCAGCACGCTACAGATGGCCCCTGTGAAGAGTGATAGATGTGTCATTTCCCTGATCCCCTGCTGCATGTTGAGTAGTGATGGATTTTCCTGCCTGTGATATGAAGACGTTCAGACGCATGGTTTCGTGTGTATACATGCTCCATTAAGAATGTCAGGACTAAGCCTGCTGGTGGACTGGATATTCCCCCGCTGACTTAAGAGTTGATTCTGGCGCGGTGTAATTGTGAATATGTATTGGCATCTTATCGACTAGACTGCAGGCTGCTGATCTGCATAAATCAAGCGCTTCATTCCACAAACCACAGTGGAGGTCTTTGGTGGAGCCTAAATAATCTTTATTACCTTATTCTCTGTCTCTCTCGCTCTCCTGTTTAGCCGCTTACTTGAACACGGGGATTGTCCTGATGAACCAGGGCCGCCTAGAGGAGGCAAAGCGGACCTTCCTCACCTGCGCTGACATCCCAGATGAGAACCTGAAGGATCCTCATGCACACAAGAGCTCCGTCACCAGCTGTCTTTACAACCTGGGAAAGCTTCTGCACGAGCAGGGTCACCAGGAGGTGAGCTGATCTCGGCACAGTTAATGCCAACATGAAATGAAATGGATTCATTGTACTGATACAAGTGATTGAGTTGTTCACATTATTTTACATTTATTCATTTTTTTGCGTTGGATTTTTTTTTAGGAGGCCATATCTGTGTATAAAGAAGCAACACAGAAGATGCCCAAACTGTTTGCCCCACAGAGCCTTTACAATATGATGGGTGAGTCTATCTGAGCTCCACATGTGGGTTATGTTGTCTCACAACGGCAGCGTTTTCCGAGCTATTTCTTGCATCTTTATAATTGGCTTTTTCAGATTATGTCAACAGGTTCACAGGATACAGGTACAACACACAAGAGTAGTTTGTTTTTTCTGGGAACATGGAAGCATCACTTGAGTTTTTGTGTATTGTGTAAGCACATATCTTTCTGTCTCCCCGTCTCATCTCATTTTTACGTTAAAATCTGTTAAATATTTTCTGGCTCTGTCACATTTTTACGTGTTTTTGAAAGCGTACAAATGTTAATGCGTTAAATCCTTTTGCCGATACGTGAACAGCTTGTAACAAGACTTAAAAAGCGAGACCTTCCCGTCATCTTAGTTTGTCTGTGGAAATCTGTAGAGATGTGACATTTTGCTAAATAAAATCAAAGGATGTAACATTTATGCTTTAAATTTAATGTAACCTCATCTGTTGCCATGTTGTGGTTTAAACACGTTCAGTGCACAAAGTGTGTGCGCGAGAGTAAGCAATGAGTTGCTGGCTGCAGTTCACTTAACGGCCACCGTTGTCGCTAATATCAACGATTTCTGAATTGTTTCTGAACATTTCTATTCCGTAAACAAAGTAAATTATGTGAGGATTCGTTTTTCCGTAAACAATTTCTAAATGAAGGAAAGCGGTTCTTCGTTTCTGGGTTTTCCAAAGCAATATTACCAATATAACATATGTGACTGTTAAAAATGTCATAATAACCATCCACAGTCATTTGACTTTCAGATTGTTGCAACGTCCTGCACGTCCTAAATTTAACACCAACACCACATAGGTGCAGACAGATTTGTTATCAGACTGCAGATAAAACCCTTGACTGGTCACGCAGCGTGTCTATATTATTTCCAGCGTAATAACCTAACATTAACATTATTTGGCCTGTGTTATCTCAGTGAAGTAGCTGTGTGATACAGCTCTCTTAATAATGTTCAGTCGGAGAGGAGTGTGTGTATTATTGCAGGTGGGTGGGAGCTTTGAGGCCGGTTGAGGTATTAGATGATGTTTAAAGAACAGGGGTGTGTGTTTACACTGGTGTCACAAGGAGTCGGCTGTTCGTCGGGCGTTACAGGAGAAGGGTTAGCGCCGTTGGGACAGGCGTTCTTCTGTTCTGCGGGGTTCAGGAGCTGGAGACAGACGTAAGAGGTTGATTGGAGAAGAAGCTCAAATTGTTCTTAGATAATATTAGTTTTGTTTAAATTGAATGTCACTGGTGTTATTAGATTGAACTGGAAAAAAGTCTTTTTTTGAAGTAAATACTGTGCAGCAGTGGGAAACGGCTTATAAATATTCCTTGATGTGTATTAATACAGAGAAGCTGATTTAAGATTAAATATACCAGTCATTTAAAGGGGGTGTAACGATAACGATCAGCGTAGCTGCATGGGTAATCCTATTGGTCGAGCTGCCAACATGTGACCCGTCTACAGACGGTTTTATCTTAACAATGTAAACAAACGTTGCTGCGCATGCACACTTTTGTGACCCCAGCTTAACTTCTTGTACATATTCACAAACAACAGAGTGCCTGTACGTTATTTCTGAAAAGAAACCGAGTTTGGCTAAACTTGTCTCTCCAATATTTACAATTTGACTACGATACCAAGCTCAACCTCTAACTGTCAATGTCCCATTGGTTTCTTTAAATGTGACCAAACTACAGGACCCATTCAACACATTTTTTTTTTTCTTCATAAAATGAACATGCAACCAAATGTCAACAAATCGTTTATATAACGCAGTTATTATATCATGATACAAATGAATAAATGAAATGAAATGGTTATATTATTAGACACTAGCAAAACACGCACGTCTATATGTTACATACATTTTATATGTTTAATTTTGTAATTTTTTACTGCTTTAAGTTCTCTTTTGGTCTTTAGTTGTCTTTCTTCATTTATTTATAAAAATAGTGGTCAAATTCTGTTGTATTTTTTGTGACGGATCTATTGAATTGTAAGTAATTTACATACCAAAAAGTCAATTAAAGTTTCAGTTTTGTCATTTCTTTTCAAAGAGATCAAAGTATCTTGATACAATGGTACTGTATTGTTTTATTTTTGAAAGTGTAAAAACAAAAAGAATGTTTTCCCAATCAATGCAAGATGATAACACAAAATATTTATTTCCATAAGTGTATTGATTTGCATGTCATTTATATTTCACATTCATTGCAAGTACGCCGATCCGTACCTCAGCCGCCTGGTTGTGGTTACTCGGCGCTTGTTTTGCATAAGCGGAAGGCTCCAGTGTCACATTTCATCGACTGTCAGACTTTCTGGGGGTTGTTTCACTTGACTGCCTCCATCACTACTGTGGAATAAACCATGGCGTGGGAGGGTTTATGTGCTTCCCTAACTTCTGACCTGTTGACCTGACCCTTGTCTGCTCCCCTCACAGGAGAGGCCTATATGAGACTCAACAAACTCACAGAGGCCGAGCATTGGTATAAGGAATCCCTCCGAGCCAAACCGGACCATATACCTGCGCACCTCACGTACGGCAAGCTGCTGTCCATGACGGTAAAAGCGATCTCCAAACGCATTTCTAAAATACACACTGAATTAATACAGGGTGGTGTAGCATACAACACGTTCCTCTTTCTGGTGTTGGAACGTTACACCTTAAAAAATGAATCCGACACAAAAAGAAAAAAATACAATGCACAAGGGTCTAAATTCACTCCGCAGAAATCTGTGTGGACAGATATGAGAGGAGATGTGTTAAAAAAAAGGCCAGCTGTTGTCTCAGGTTTTACTCGAGTCTGTCTTCTCTCATTTCCACTCTGGTCGTGTGGAACCTGTTCGGGTTTTCCTCATACACGAGACCACGCCAGCTGATTAAATAAAGAAAATCGGGGCCATCTTAATTTACCATCTTTGAAACTTGAGCAGACGGTACAGAGAAAGCGGTGTGTTTGTGAAAGAGGGTTTGTTCTGACAAATTTCAACAGGAATGATGTTTCTTGAGTAGTAATGAAAAATAACAAAAAGAGAAACATAATAGAATCTGTAATATTTAACAGTGTTGTGTTTTATAAGTCAACATGAAAACAGACTGGAGTCTATGTAGTCTGCTTTTCTGAACTTGTTGATTCATCAGTTTCAGTTCACTGGAAAGACTTTTGTGTTTCTGGTCCATTTTATTTATTTTAGTAAAATAATTTCTATGCCCTTCTTTATTTCAGGACAGTCTTGAAGTATTTGTACTCTACTTAAGTACTTTATCAGATTGTTTTTACCTTGAAAACAACATCTTCACTACATTGTAAAGTGCAATATACTTTTTACTCCACTATATTTAATATATATTTTGTTGTTGTAGTTGTTTTATATTCTTAATAGTAAAGTTCACAAAAATCTCGGACTTTCTTTTACTCAAGTAAATTTTTTCTGTAAAAAGAGTAAGAGTACTACAGTAGCATTAAATGTACTTCAATACACTACAGTACATGTATTTATGAAATGTAGTGGAGTGAAAACTATGATAAAGAAAAAACACTTCTACAGTTAATTTATAAAAAAACGCAATATTTGCCTGACTATCTTCTAACCTTTACAGTCAGGGTATTTTTTATAATGCCTTGGCGTTTCTTGTCCCACAATGACCATCTTGAGTTTGTCTCTTAAATATTGCACTTATATTTCAAATGTACAATGTTTGTGTAATACAATTTTGCTTTCTAAATTATTGTTTAAAGTGTCCACAAAGTCTTCTGTCAGTTACCTTATTTTCCTCAAACATAGGTGAGAATAATAGATGTGAGAGTCTCTCTCTCGCTCTCTCTCTCGCTCTCTCGCTCTCTCGCTCTCTCTCTCTCTCTCTCTCTCTCTCTCTCTCGCTCTCTCTCTCTCTCTCTCTCTCTCTCTCTCGCGCTCGCTCTCTCTCTCTCTCTCACTCTCTCGCGCTCTCTCTCTCTCTCACTCTCTCGCGCTCTCTCTCTCTCTCACTCTCTCGCGCTCTCTCTCTCTCTCTCTCACTCTCTCGCGCTCTCTCTCTCTCTCTCGCTCTCTCTCTCTCTCTCTCACTCTCTCTCTCTCTCTCTCTCTCGCTCTCTCTCTCACTCTCTCGCGCTCTCTCTCTCTCTCTCTCTCTCGCTCTCTCTCTCTCGCTCTCTCTCTCCCGCTCTCTCTCTCTCTCTCTCTCTCTCTCGCTCTCTCTCTCTCTCTCTCTCGCTCTCTCTCTCACTCTCTCGCGCTCTCTCTCTCTCTCTCTCGCTCTCTCTCTCTCTCTCTCAGTTGATGAGACAGTATCTTCTTTAATTGACTCTCGTACATCATACGTTCCCTTTCAGAGTCTTACAATACAACCAAAGAAAGCAGCTGAATGAAGTCATTTGGACAGACATGGACAGTTCTACCCACCAGAGTCAAACACAATCCATCAGAGAGTCACTGCTGTGATGAAACACAGTGAAGTTTGAGCAAACTGAAAAGGTGTTATCTCGACTTCAGAGAGCGGTATTGATTTTAAACATAGTTTTCAGCTCAGGTCTCTCGGAACTGTGCGCTTTCTGCTTGTGTAATGCAGAAACAGAGAAACAGACAATCCGTTGTGTGAAAAAGAAGCTTCCTCAAGGGTGAACGCAGGCTTGGGCAGTGATCTGATACGGAGTCCACTGACCTTAAATAAACTTTGAAGGAAAGATATTTCATGGTTGTGTGAGGACTTGTGCTGTCAGTCGAATAAAAAAAGTAATTCATGCACATTTCACATGTCATTCATGTTTTTTCACATTATCATTAAGTAACATAAAGTCTATTACTTTAATGCTATCGTTTTATGAATAACAACTTGCATCACTGACCAAAGAAATATACTTTTTGGAGGATATTGAAAATGCTTAAAATGGCTTTATTGTAGTTCTTAAAGGTTGTGAACAGAAACACGCATTGTGTCCGTATGAAATACATATGACATATCTCTCTTTAATTCTCTCTTTGATTGACTATATTCTTCATCCTGTCATTGTGATGTGTAACATCATATATAGCGTGTCCAATTCATTTCGATTTCCAGCTCATGCATTCAAAAGGCCAATTGTTACATTCTGAATTTCTCAAGCCTGACTATTGTGACTTTGCTCAAGCATGCAGTGAGTTTTTGTTCGTGTGCTTCCTGTTCTATTCACAGTAAAAAAAATCTGCCAGCTGTATTGCCAGCTGTGAAACGTAACAGTTGAAGCCTATACATTTCTTAATATTTATGACTGCTTTTTCTTACTGGAATGTTTTATTCCGTTCAAGTAAAATAAGGATGCTTTCATCCTGCAAACATCAGCATGTACGGTTCCCGGCGGGGTCGGCGAGATCTCGCAGTCAGGGATCGAACGGGGGAGTCGTGGTGAAACTCGGCCCTTTCGCCCGCTGTGCTGACCTTACCTGACCTTCCCACTGGAACCCACCGGGGTCAAAGATCCCCACCCCGGGGATGCGTCCGTCTGTGTGTGTGAATGGGAAGGGCTGCTCAGCTGTGTTATTGAATTCTCTCATATCCGCAACTAATCAGCTTCAAACTTCATTCACAAACACTTTGGAGACGTCGGAACAGCAGCGAGTCTGTTGTCTCTCTGATGTCACGCTCAGATTAAGGGGTCACGGGGTGTCGTGCAAAGGGTGGGGGGTGTTCAGAGGGAAAGGGGTAAAACAGGATATTGCTTTAGAGTGATAACATGACCTCAGCCGATGACACTGAGAAGTGTGTTTGTCAGGAACTTGACAAAGTGTATTATTGTGCTAAATCTGTTCTATTTGACAACACTACTTCTTTTTCATTTGAAATTAATACTATATGACCCCCCTGCTTACTTGTATTATATAGATAGATACATAATGGATATTGACAAGAAATAAGTGAGGAGGAGACGGGGTAATGGGATGATAAGAGACACTAACCTCCCGTACCGTTCATCTGTTTCATGTGACATTTTTCTTATTTCTCACACTCTTTCGTCATAGACCCAAGGATTCAAGCATCCATGTCTAACAGTAAACAGCAGCCGCAGAGGCATCATTGTGAATGCATTAAATTGATTTAAAGTTACACACCACTGCTTTAGGGATTTAAATAACAACGTGTATATAAAAATACATCCCAGTTTTGCAGCTGCTCGGCAGATGACTGCATGCACTGTTTGTCATGGGATTCATGAGAGGATGTTTTGCCTTGCAAACTGGAACCAATATGGATTCCGTTCACGCCTGAAGTTGCATGAAACATGTGTTTTTAATCGCACGTTTATCTGTAATACTTGATTCTCATTGGTCAGTCATGGCGTTGTCTATCAAATATTTTGTGTAATGAATTCTAAATTGTATAATTAAATAAAACCTTGATCTTAGTTTCTTTCCTCTAACGTAATTCATGTAAATAAGTGTATTTATTTATAACAATATGCACGGCCTGTTGCTTTAAACATGCAATATTTCCATTGTGTAAGAACATTTGGTAAACAAATGTGTGCTTACAGTATCGACTGTAATGAAGATATTCTATTTTTTTTTTTAAACTTGTATATGATATGTTGTTAGAAAGGGAATTGTTACCTGTATAGAAACATTAAGGATTGAAATTATAAACGCATTTCCTGTTGCTTCAGTGAACATTATGGGGGTCAGAGGTCGAAAATGAAAAACGCAAAAACTCACCCTAAAGATATGTCTGACTTGCTTTGTTTTTATTTCAGGGTCGCAAAACAGAAGCGGAGAAATTCTTTCTCAAGGCGATCGAGCTAGATCCCATGAAAGGAAACTGCTATATGCATTATGGTTAGTAATGTTATGGTTTATCTCTCTTGAATGTGCACGCACACGGGCTAAAACAACGTTAACAGGTCACTCCGTAATGGGAAGATAATGAGGTCGTATGAATCCAGACATTGTACAGTACGAACTTTGCTGACGCAAAGGACTTTGTGAAATTCTTTGTGGTTTCTCTAAGCTGTAATTGTTCATATTAGCTCTTTATCTTTTGTTGGGCTTCTAATTGCGGGTCTAAATTTTGGGTCTGTCCCGACAAGATAGATGATGCTGTGCAGGAAGTAATTGTTTCTCAGTTATCTGAGGCGTACCTGCTATACAGATGTTATTCCAGTGAGACGAAACCACCCACGGCCGGGCAAGTCGACAGGGATAATAAGATCGTATTTCTCAAAGAAAAAATAGAAATGGGTGTATGAATGAACATGAGTTAGGCAACTTTTTCCCTCCGGCCACTTCCTCTCTGAGTGAGACTCGGGAAGTATAATTGAAGCTCACTTTTTAGGGATCTTACCTTTTATCCCAACCGTATTTGCTTAGATTTATTGAAGCTGTTCATCAGATTTGGGATTTTTACTTGCTGTGCATTTGGATCGTTCTATAATATGTCTTTTTGAATTTCACGTGACATTGTTTTTGATAAAAATTGTGACAACTCAAATTGAAATATTGTAATGTAGGTTTAGCAGATGTACAGTGCGCATTAATATTACGCCGGATGTTTATTTCTTGCTCTAGTGCAGGGCTTTTCAATAAGTTTGTCATTGGGGGCCAGTTCACGAAAAGCATCCCAAATGAGGGGCCAGAGAGATATGGCTTGCAATATGAGGGATGACACAACAACCGTAAGAAATTTGTTTTGTTGTTTTTAGTTTTCCGTCCTTTACTATACAATAGTAATATATTTGCCCAAATGAAAAAAGACTTCACTATACTACAGTATTCACTTATAAATTATATAAAAAACCTGCAGTAGATACGTTGCACCATACAGGGAAAAAAAACTATTTTTGTAAGTCTGGTAATATGTAATATGTTTTATAATGTTACTAGCACATACACTTTAGTTTACTTAAGTAAATAATATAATCAGTGGTTGAATTATGAAAAAAAACAAGAGGTATGGTGTGGTAACTTTCTTTGGTAGCCAGACTTTTATTTTGACGGGTCACCGTCATGTTCATGTGCACGTGTTCTCTAAAAGCTCCATGAGCACATTCAAAACAAATACAGATTACATATTTAAACACGGTCTGATATTTCTAAAGTCATTCACTCACAATTAGAATTTTGTTAGCTGTTCGGTGCTACTTTCTGCCACATTTCTGCTACATTTGCCAGATTCTGTGCCAAAATCAGTTTTTTGATGGCTTTCGCCATCCAATCATATGGGAGCCTGTATATTGTAATTTTACCCCATAAGGGCCGATTCACATTAAGCTTCTTTTGCAGGTGCAAGTTCAGTTTTTTTATATGAAGACTTCATAAAACTATGGTCCGTTCTCGAGTGAACTACATTCATTCTAGAGATTCTTTTTCACTCTATGCTGCTCGAAGGGCCGGAACAAATTACATCAAGACCGGGTTCGGCCCACAAATGCCGCCAATTGAATAAGCCCTGCTCTGGTGTGTCAATAGGAAAATCATTTTACATTTTCATACATCCCATTTACATGTGAGTTTCTACAAGCATCTTGGAGACATTGCCATTGTTCCTCTTATATACTCAATGATGGTGAGACCAGATCTGTGTGTTATATCATTTTAAACCGATTGTGTGTCACACTTCTTGTGCGTTCCAAAATCTCACTGGATTATCACAAATAATGGCGAGTGTTTGGAAACTGATTCCTATTGTGTGACACACTACAGCAAATTATGTAAATAGCGTCTGAAAACCATTTTGTGGCATGAAAACACTAACAGACTTTTCAGAGGTACTGTATATCTAGGTCTCAACCCGAGATAGCTGGCTAGACTTCAACACTCCCCATGACCTCAGTAGACATAAGCGATGAGGAAGATGGATGTGCGGTCTTGGCCAACTTTGAAAAGTTCTATACCTTTCTATACAGATATATTATTAAAGAAGTATTAAAAATGTATGCGTGTTGTGAAGTTAGATACTTAGACTGTCAACTGAAGCTTTGCAAAAAATGACACAACAAATGTGCAAAGGTACAAAATATTACTATATAAAATATTTAACAAAGTTAGATAAGATTGTAGTCAATGCATACTTTATCTTCCGTGACCTTTTTTGTATAGGCTAGTGTATATAAGCAAAACACATATTCCCTGATACGCTGTTAACAAATGTTTAGTCCAGTAAATACATTAGAAGTCTATAGTGTTTTGTCCATTTTGAACCACATGCCTCATATTTTTTATATTTGTTGAATCTGAGCCGAAATATTGTACAAATATGTGCTCCGAAGATTACATATGGCCATTAATGCATATCACTGTATGTTTATATATTTTTATATAACATTTGCTTTCCATCTATAGGATTGTAAGGTTATCCTTACATCATTTTAATCCGCTTCCTTCAAATCAGAGATTTCCATTGTTGTCCCTGGATGCACTGTGTCTGGCTTTCATCCAGATAAACACAGCACCTCTGGCTAAAACAGATAACATGTTTTCCACTCAAACGCTGCCAAAGCATCTGTGTAATATAATCTAGTATGTGTCTGATCTGAGATCTTTGGAGCGCAAACCATCAGAAGGCCAATAAGGATGATCTTATGTTTCCATCTATTGTTCTGCAGAACGTGCCTCTTCTGTAGTTTCCATTTTGTTGATAGACTGCCACTGTCATTTAATATATGGTAACAAATCTTATCTCATAAGCAGCTACAAATCACATTTAGATCAATTATACATTTACTATAATGAATCGAACCCAAGTATTACCCTGGGTATTACACTTCACAGAAATACAAATGTATGAGGGTGGATTGGAACCATGAACCAAATGTGTTTTACACAGTTTTGCAATGATTATTATAAATGATTTATCTGTGCACGCCATTATTAAAAAATATATATTATCATTTGTAATCTTTAATCAAAAACATTAAGCTCTTCTCCCCCTCCCAACAACAACTCTTCACCCCATGATGTCAGCAACAAAAAAAGAGATGGAACTATACTGACTGTCCAATGGCCTGGCATTTTAAGCCTTCGCGTCCAGGCCCAATTTACAACAAACCAATCAAAAAGCCTTACACTTTTTTACACTCGGGTATACATCACGATGCGAAAAAGAGGATATTTTCAAGAATGTTGGTAACAGAAAACTCTTGGTGCCCATTCACTTGCAACTTCTAACTTCTTGTGGTGAGAAACAAAGTTGCTTTTTCAAGTCTAGGTTAAAAACTTGTGCGGCCCCTGTGAAATAATTTAGACACTGGTCTTTGACATTATAATACTTTTACGTCATTTAAAAAAGCACAAAGACTGTTTAAAAGCTGTGAAGCCAACTTGAATGGGATCAAGCGGTGAACCGGAAGTCTTGAGCATTAGCCCTAAGCGCATACGCAAGGCATAATGGGTAATTTCACGCATTGTGAAAAAGGTGGATCTAGACAACATATGATGACATAATTTTTATTCTTGGGTGAGTCTTGAAATTTTATTCATTGACTTTTTTTAAACAATGTGTGTCATCTTTCGCTTCTACTTTTATCCAAAGCTACTCAAGAACTGTCTGGTTTTGGCCTTGGAGCTCAAGATTGAGAAAAGGCCACTTTACTACAATGTGTCAGGCTATTTATTCTGTGATCTGCGGCAAATGTACAGCAAACATTTCCAATCCCAGTTCTTCCCTTTTCCGCAAGCCTACAGGAGTAAGCAATTAATTTGTCATGGAAACATCCTTATCGCCGAAACCTCAATTGGACAAATAGTCTGTCTGTGACTAGCGTGGTATAGTAGTGGCCCGCTATCTCATGTTTCAGAGACTCGTGCAGACCGAGCCATCCTTTCCACAGCCAAAGGAAACATTTCACATTTGTCTTTCTGAGGGAGTCAAAGAAAATATTAAATGAAATTCCCCTTTCCTTCCCCAGGTCAGTTTTTGCTGGAAGAATCTCGGCTTTTGGAGGCTGCTGAGATGGCGGAAAAGGCAGCGCGCTTGGACAGTGAAGAATTCGATGTGGTTTTCAGCGCAGCTCATATGCTCAGGTGAGGAGGACATGCTAGGATTCATTTGGACAACATTTTTACCATGATTGAATACCTTTGTTTCTGAACAAAATGGGGAAGTTTTTCCATAATGCACGGCAGCGACATCGCTAGAGCTGTGGTTGTCAGCTGGTGGGTTGTGTATGAAAAGGGTTGTCAATCGGTCTAGCTAGAAAAAAATGACCTCAATACTGTGTGGAATTTCCGATATATTTTACAAAAATATAGTTTGTGCGAGCCAATTTTTTTATATACAGAATACAGTAGGCCTATATAAATAATTTCTTTAAGGGATAGTTTACCCAAAAATGACAATTCTGAGTGAGTAATTGATGACAGAATGTTTGGTTTGCTTTGGTACAACAGGTTTGATATTATGTTGGGTTGCCAGTTAATGACAAAACAGTTAAAAGCTGTTGTAAATCACTGCCCCATAGAATGTTTGTTTTCTTTCATTCTTTTACTCCGTCTTTCCACCCGCCCATTTCAGTGGATGTGTTCTTTCTCCTGCCATACCGCTGAACCCCAAGTGGAAACATTTAGATTCAGGGCATGTAATGTCAGCGTTTATACCCTTGCCTTGAGGATTCTGTTCGATACACTTGTATTATAATTGCTACCCTCACTTCGCATGGTGTATCGTTACATATTTCCTAAAAAGTATTACAGCCCTAAAGCAGATTTTGCACGGAGCTTTATGCTACACGAGTTCAAACCCTTGGTTCTTAATTGCTGTCTTAGACTGTGTCCTCTCGCCATCACGCTGGTTTGTGGTCCTTCTTATTTGAAGATCGGGTTCCTACTGTGTTTGTCTTGGAAAGATCTACGGAAGGATCTCGTACGGGGGGAGGCGAGTGTGAGCGGGATTGGGAAGTACAAGGCGTTTTCCTGCAGGTCTCATGTCTTTCCAGCAGGTCTATGCTGACAGGTTTATTCCATGATATGGGTTTCTCTGGTCCACTTAGAGTATCATTTAGATCAACCTCAGCCAGATTGTGGGGCCATTGCCTGTTTATTTATTGTCGCTCTGTCAGTAGAAATGTACTTAGTATTTTTTTATAAAAATGCAACATGTTGTTTGGTGGATATATACCGGTCAACATTTGTGTACCAAAATCCGGGAGACCCGCCGGGTGGGGGGGAACTGGGTTTGGTTTGTTGGTAGGTGGAAGGGGGGTTGTGCAGGGCAAATTGGGGACCCCTCTGTTATAAATCTTAGAGACTGTTTAATGCAGCTCACAGGACCATGAATCCATGAATGGTATATTGATATTAATATTGAAATGATGGGTGGTATGGAGGAAAGGTTTTGCTTGCCATTAAAGAGATTATGTCTCCAGCAGGAAGATCCAAGTGCTGCTGTCTTTCACATTTTTTTAACTTAGTAGTGGTCCTGGGGAGCAGTTCAGTCTTAACAATGAGTTTTGACTTCCAGCTGACAGCGGTGGCTATTCTTTTTTACTGTTGATGCCCAGGGGACCCCTTTGTCTTTGCAGACAATTCTAGTTATCAAGCCCTGTTTAATTGAATGCATGTGAATGTGAAAATTATATGGAGTTAAAACACATCATGTTTGGGGATTGTAAAACAGAATGCTGATGGTAAACACATGGTTCGGTTTATAGGCTGTTGAGCACGTTATTTTTATCTTTTTCTGTATTGTGAAGTTAAGAGATCATTTAGATCTTCCTGTTTAGGAAAGGTCAGTGCAATTAGATTACATGTAAGATTTCAGGCCGGTAAATCACTCCTTACTAAATGAAATAATGGACATGGGCTGTTTAGAGACTCTTTTGTTTTTAGATTAAAAGAATATAGGATTGGATTGACCCTACAACCCTCAAAAGTGTTTTTTATTCATCCTTTTTCCTTTAATACATTGCAACCTACTTCAAGCCTTGATGATATTTCATAAAGTAAACTTAAAACACTGTGACCCAAATGAGCCATCTCTCTCACCTCACAGGGGGAAAGCTGTTCAGAGTTTGTACAGGGATAAAGGCTAACTGGCAAAATCTTGTCATTGTGTCAACATTGAGCTCTATTTGTAAATGAAGAATTATTACCGGCAGGTGAAAGATACATACTGTACACAGTGGCCCATACATATAGTGCCACACCTAAACATAGATGAATGCCATAGCCCACATTCCAAATAAAAGTTCAGAAATAAGCTCTACTGTAGTATCATTTATTTTCAAATGCACTTGGTTTGATATGAAAATGCATAAATTGTTCAGTACAGTACAGTACCACTTGAGTGTGAAAATAATGAAATGAAAAATCAATCTTTTGGGTTTTACAGGAGCTAAAGATCTTCAAAGCATCTAATGAGGTCATGAAATAAATAAGGGTTCTACCTTCTGTGTTGTCAAATAAAAATTGCAATGTCTTGTGGTTTTAAAACCCTCTTTGGCCTCTACACAGCTTTTCCATGGCATTAAAGTTAACACATAAAGTAACACAATGTTTATTTGCTTTTATAGACAAGCCAGTCTCAATGATGCCGCGGAGAGGTTCTACATACAGGCGGCCAACATGAGACCCAATGTAAGTAAAGCTCCACGCGCACGCTGCTCGACTTTTAAATGATTGGTGTGAGTCCACTTCACTTTATCGGTTCCATCGATAACAAAACTGTACAAGCTTTATAGGCAGTTATTGTGTTTTTGCTTTTTTGCATTTGTTTTCACTGTGGAAGGAGTTGTGCTCTTAATTTGAAAGCATGCCACAGAACGAGCGTTGAGGCTGCAACACACTCCAATAAAAATCTACACTAAAATCTGAACATATTAAAAAAACTAGGCATCACACCCTACGTGATAAGACTTTCTGCAAGTCAAGACTGAAACTCTGAGCAAAATCTAAGCAAAGGTCTTGTAGTGTATTCCAGACTTAATTTATATTCTGATCTACAAAATGCAAATTACGCTGTCAGCCATTGTTACATATAGTAATATATAGTTATTCCCTTCATGTTTTGTCTTTGAAGTGCACTCAAATTATATTGCTTCTCGAGTTCGATGCCACTAGTTGTAAACCACGAGTTTTTGGCTAGGAAAATGGACATCAGCACAATGGTTTCAATAGTGTGCTATGTCTGGACTTTTGCACTGGGTTACCCCAGACCAGCAGCTGTTTCAACAGAGGTCACAAGATCCTTTCCGCATCTGGTTCCGCTGATGCTGTCACCGCATGCCAATATGGTGTTGTGAGGGATACTGTGTGGTCATGGGGAACAGGGTGAAGGAGGGCGGTCAGGAAACTTCTTGAGGCCACAGTGGGGTTGTTTCCCCGACCTCCGCTGCTCACTTCCTCTCATGTGACAGTGTCTTGTCTGTATGGTTTGTGTTGTGGTGTGGTTAATCATTATTTTTGGATGGTGAAGACACACGAGTCTAAATCGGTTTCCTGTGTGTCCGGCATCTGGAGGATTATTTAGAATTGTGAAAATCAGGCGTCACGCCCTTCCCAAAAGAATGCACATGTGTACACTATGTGGACAAAAGTATTGGTATATTTAATATACATAACTATGTGTTCAGAGGTGTATAATGACCTTACATAATGAAGAGTTATGTTTTTTTTACCTTAGAATGAGCTACATACACCGCGGGTCCCCTTACATGGAATTCGCCATGTTGTTTCTACAGTAGCCCTTAACGGACAAACTCCTCTACAGAGAGATTGTCGTAAATAAGTTATCTTCTTCGAGAAAGAAGTGAAAATGTGTCAAACAGCATCTTTCTGTGTGAGCCACCGTAGTGCTGCGAAAGGGAGGGTGAAGTGAGCCGTTGGTTGCAATTCCCGATCTCACCACTAGATGCCGCTAAACTGTATACACTGGTCCTTAATATTTGTTTCAATTCAAATTACTGGAATTGAAATACAGGTTTGTTTGAAGGGGGCGTCCCTACACCTTTCTTCATGTAGTGTACAAATATGGGTTGATGGGGTTGTAAATTTCGTCCGTATTTAATAAGGTTACAGTAGATGTAGTAGATAACTTATTTGTTTGGAATAATCTTTGAATAACAAGAAAAAGATTGCAAATATTCAGATGGATAATCCAGAAATAGACTTTATTGTTTGGATATAATATATAAACCATTTTTGACCGTTGAACTACAAAATGTGTTTTTATTGACAGTAAAAATGTTACTGTGATATAAAATGACTCAAACGGTAATATTAGAATTTGGTCAAACCGCACGCTTCTGTTTTTCATGCATACTTTGTTCCGCAGCATTTTTCGTCTGCTGTGAATATATTGGTTGGTTTTGAGTTACGCACTTTCGATGGTTTGATTCAGATCTGTGTTTGCTCTTAGAAGTAAGTGTATGCGTCACCTGAGTGTAGTTAATGTAGTTTACAGTTCATTAATCCTTCAGTGTTAGTTTGAGGTTTGACTTCTCGGTGTAGGGTCAGATAGCACTAATATTTGACTTATTATATACCACAATCACGTCGCTCCGAGTTTCCATGTAGAGCAACCTGGCAGCCGGCCTAAAAAGGCAGTTGGTTTAAGTTTTTTTTTTCTCTAATAATATATGACTCTCACTTTAGAGATTCCAAACTAAGCATAAAGCTTGTGAAGAAATGTTTTTACAGATTAAATCGCACTGTCTTGCAATTAAATACTTTTGATCTTGCTGAATGAGTGGGTTAGAATCTTAATGTACCAGCCTTTGTTTCAACCCATACCACTGCAACAAATGTGTTTTTCTATGTCTGTGTTGGGACGCCAGTGGCCCTGCGTGGTATGATGATATAAATTTAATTTACGTGTCTATTCGAATCCTCTCATGTGAGAAGAATCAGCGTGCTCAACATATTGTTTCCATTGAATCTTGATTCAGACAACATGAATCATATATCCCTGACGTAAGAAAAACAGATGATGGGTGTCCAGTAGAGTTACAGGCTGGAGAATAACAGCCTCTCCAGCTAAATTTATGGATCCGTGAACTTTTAAGAAAATAATAAATGCAAGATATGACTTCAGCATAACCTCGATTTGCACGCAAACTGGATAAATATTAATTAGTTCCTCAAACACATTCTGTTTCTCTTTCTCGTAGTATCCAGCAGCACTCATGAACCTCGGGGCCATCCTCCATCTCAACGGTAAGCTTCAAGATGCAGAGGCCAATTACCTACGAGCCTTACAGCTGAAACCAGACGACACCATCACACAGTCCAATCTGAGGAAGCTGTGGAACATCATGGAAAAACAGGGCTTGAGGACCATGGCTCCTTGACTTTGGATAGCATTGACTATTGAACACCTTCGCTGAGGTTTGAAGTGAGATGTATTCACCGGTGAGGTAGTACAGAGTAAGGAAGCTTTCAAAACCTTGTTTACCTCACTGGATTCTCAACGTTATGCGAGCACCCGCGTCTGGTAAAATGGAGAGCTTCTCTAGAACCGCAGAGGATATCTGGCTCTGCATCCTCAACTGGAGTCTTGAACTTGAAGTGGCCCAACGGTACATACTTGAAGTGTCATGATAGTCTTGATAGTCACGCAATAGTCTTGAAGGGCAATATTTGCCGCAAGGCTGTATAAAACTCCCGTGAGCATGTACAGTACGTTAAGTTCCTTGATCCGTATGATTTGATTCATTAATATTTAATGATTTCGTTGTGGCTCACGGATGAAACATTTACGTTGCATTGCGTGATTCACAAAATCAAGTCAAAAAGGCCACAAAATATAAGTTGTACATTTTTTCCGCCTACTGAACAAAACAAAGTTAGGTTTGAGCGTTTGATGTGTGAAGTCATAGTTCGAGAAGGATTTATAGGGGAATGCAAATTTGAACTTGTGGAACCTACAGTATTTTTATATAGACCATCAATGTCACATCTATTCAGTCATGGTGCACCCACATTTAATAAATGTCTACGAGGATCATGAATTCTATCCATTTTGAAGTATCTTGCCAAAATGACATGAAATCTGAAGGGAATATTTGATAGGCTACATAGCCTGAAGGAATTTTAAATAACTTGATTTCTTTTTGCCTTAAAAACTGTGATGTTCAAGCATTCAAGGTTTGTGTTCTCTGGGATTCAGGCGTGACATTGGCATTGCTAGCGCTGTGCTCTACCAGTTGAGCTACGGGGAAACTCATGTAGCAGAAACAAATGGACTTTCGATTATTGCTGTGCTAACATAAAAGGCGAAGGATTCAAAAAAGTTTGGATTCTGCAAACCGTTTTCAGAGATGGACCATGTGTTTCTTCTACTTCTAATGGAGAAGTCTCCATCACTGCATTAGTTAGGTGGACCCGGTAAAGTTCAGACAAAGCTTTGACTGATAACTCCTAACCAAATATAAATCCTTTCACTTTTTGCACTCATCTAACAATATACAGCCATAATTTTATAAGGGATTGTTTATATGTAATATGGGTTTAATATTGTTTTATGTTGGAGTGTATAAATGGAGCTTAATATATAAAACGACACATTACGCCGTATGTTGTCGTTCATAGGTGAAAGTGGTGAGCCGGGACCATTAATGAATTATCATTCTTACGATTACGGTTTCATTGTCTGTTCTGTTCCCAATGTTGTGTACATATAGATGGAAAAACATTGGAAAATCTCTTTGTCTGTTGGTGTCACCGGTTTCTGAGAAATGAATTGAGATTGTTATATGAAGTGTGTTTTATGTGATGTCAGTTTTCCATCATGTTAAAGGTCTAGCGAGTGAAGTTTTAGACGGCCGAATCAGTATTAACTTATTTCCTTCGAGTTGTCAAAATGAATGAAAAGCAGCTGGCACTGTTGTGTGTCAAAAGTTTACAAACGATTTGCAAATCCCTTATTACAAAAAGAAAACGTTTATTGAACAATCCAGACCTGTGTAAAGAAACATTATAAAGGGTGTGTAAAACAATGGGAACTTTTGGAATAAACCCAGTATTTGTAATGCATTTGTCTTAACTGTGTCTCGGACGAATCTGCCTCCTCATTTCTCTCCTGTCGGTTTTTCTCCCACAGTTCTGACTGAAACCCAAACGATAATCGTTATTATTTCAATTTTCTGATCTCACTAACATTACTAGGCTGTATATTAGAAAGCTCAGAAAAAACATGTAGAATTAAAAAGATAGTTCACCCAAAATGAACATTCTGTCATCATTTGCTGGCCCTCGTGTTGTTCTTAACCTGTTTAAACATCTTCTCTTCTGCTTGTAACCAGACAGATCTCATTCCCTATTTACTGCCATAGTCGGGAAAATAAATACTATGTATCAATGAGGAATTAGATCTGTTTGGTTACTGACATTCTTCCAAATATCTCCCTTTGTGTTCAGCAGAACAAAGACATTTTACAGATTTGGACAATCTGAGGGGTGAACTATCCCTTTATCAGTTAAAACATCTATAAAACTGTATGAATTTCTCTTTTCTGTGAAACAAGAAAACCCTAACAAAAAGTGAATATACATTTTGAATATAATATAGAACTTTAATGGTACTGATATTTCGATTGTTTTTTTTTAGTTTTAGGTGAACCGTTCCTTTGTATCAATATTGTATTTGAAATACTGATGTAATAACACTTCTAAACTTCTTTGCCTTTAGCATTCCATAAAGTAAAAACATTAGAAGTGTATGTCACACATTAATCGGTCTTAAATGTCATCATGTTTTATTTCGTTCTCTACAGCGATATAAGTGATAAGTGTCACCTACACAGTGCAGAATACACAGCTGAGACCCCCACAGCTGTCAGAGTGAGTGTGCCCTTACTCAGGGAGGTGGTGAGAGAGAGAGAGAGAGAGAGAGAGAGAGAGAGAGAGAGAGTTTACTTTACAAAAAGACATGTTAAATTTTTTGGAGCGGTGTGGCATTTGAATAAGATAAATGATGATGATTTGTAGATTTTCTTTCATCTGTTTTTGTATCGAGACTGAAGTGAGTGCCAGATAAACACTTTTCCTGATGTCACATTTCTTTTCCATAATAAAGTTTGGCTTTTCCTCTCTCTTCTCCAGACTATATATCCTTGAAACGTTGGAGAGGTTCGTGATTCATTCCCTTTTATTTTGTTCTTATTTGAAGTCAATTGTTTCGTAGTGCTTTGAACAACGATTATAACAAATGGCATTTTGCATACGTTATATTTGCATAAGTCAACAATTGAAAACAGAACCAAGTATCATGGTCTTGACTGGTGGCTTTATCATATTTGACAGTCATTGCCATCACTGATTTATATAAATTGCTAAAAACATTTCAAATAATGTTTAAAATGTATATTTTTGTACCGTCACTTTTAAGTCTGTGATACAACAAAATGCACTATTAAGATTTGACCTTTTCTCCCTTTACAGTAATAGGCAGATATTAAAGAAAGGCCCGGGGTCATATCTGAAATCTAAATAATCTTTTATTAGTTATGGGTCCTTATGGGTTGTTACCTTTCCACAAGCATGCACTCCTCATATTTTTTTCAGAAAGTGTAAAGATTTACTTGTTAAATTTTACATGCCAATTTGTCGCATCATCAAATCCTCTCATATCTGTCGCTGTGATCTCGCTGCCTAACTATGCAATCGAAATGTTCCCTGATTGAAAGACATTCAAAATCCACATCTGGGACGTGTGTTCTGCCCCTCCTCTACACACACACACACACATCTTGCTGACAGCCAGAAGCCTAGAAATGAGAATCTATGCCATGTGTTGTATCTCACATGTTCTTCTCTGTGGCGGTTTCTCATGTCTGATCACACTAGGAGGCCATGTTGATTTAAAATGTGTGAGACGTTTGTGTGCATACAGTATCTTCTACATGCTTCTCATCTCCTTCACTTAACACAGGTGTCTCATATCTCGACTAGAGACCATCGGTTCATTTAAAACTGTCTTGTGCACTTGTGTTTTAGAGCTTGGCTATCCGTTTGTAAACTGTATATATAAAGTTCCAATACCTTACCATGTCTGAGAAATCCAGGAAGAATCTAGTGTTATACTTAGGTTAGGAGCATCAACTAGACATATATGACAAAAACGCGTAATGGGTGTTAAAATTATATGTTAGATAGAAAATGATTGAATAAATGTCAAGGTTATATTTTATTTCTGAATGTTCTTAACATGTCAAGTGATTTTATGGAAAAAGAATTCACAAGCAGGGTCAAATATTGTTTATTCAGGGATAGTTCACCCAAAAATGATCGTCATTTATTCACCCTCGTGACATTCAAAACCTGTATTCGATTTATTCTTCTGTGGAACAAAAAAAGAAGATATTTTGAGAAATGTTTTGGAGGTTTAGTGTTCATACAGTGGAAGTCAATGAGGCTGGTTACCAACTTTCTTCAAAATATCCTTATTTGTGTCCTGAAGTCATGCATGTTTGGAATGACATGAGGAATAATGTCGAATTTTCATTTTTGGGTGAGCTATCCCTTTAATACCTGCAGTGTGTACTTAAAAGCTCACCTCGCCAGAGGACCATTTATTTATCTTTTTTAGATTGCGTTAAAAATCCACAAATCCTTAGACATCCGAGTACTCCTACTAAACAAACTCCTCAACAAAATGTTATTCAGATACAACAGAACAATAGATGAATTTGTCTCCTCTCTCCAGCTCTTTGCTGTGCATCTGTGTCTAACTAATCATTACTTTAATGAGCATAATAAAAGATCATATCCGTTAGCGAGAAGCCGGTGAGACCTTCATGAAATGAATATAAATGTTTCTACTTTTCTCTTTAATGTTAAGAAGCCCGTATGCATTATTTTAGAGCAAACAAAACTGACTTACAAATGAATGAGAGAATGTACGATTTACCTGTGCTTTGACAGTTCATGAGAATTCTCATCTGGCTCTTACCTGAATTTTATCGTGCAGGTTCAGTGATCTTGGAATATAGTGATAAATCTCTCTGAAAATCTCCCGGGACGGAGGCATCCATCACACGCGATATGATTTCCTACCTTTCTATTAGTAAGTGTGTATTTTTATCTTTTTGATGAGGCATTAAGTCGCAGATCCACCATGACCAACGCTGGAGGAAATCAAAACATCTGCGTCTCATTTCCAAGGCCTACTTCATCATTACAATATTGCCTGTTGCATAGAACAGGCTTCTTGGTAAAGGAGAGGAGCTTACCGTTGCCGTTATGAGCGTCTTTTTCTTATTAAGTTGTTGTGCAGAAAATCTAGCAGCTGTTATCAGGCAAATATCTTTAGGAATGCGCAGGCGACCTATTGGGTCTTTGATCTGGCTTCATGGCTGCGTAAAGCAGCCTCGGGCAGACACGGCGTCTTTGACGGCAACTCCACTGCGTGACGCGTAGACGTAATACCCGATGTTAGGGCACGACAGATGAGGTATTAAAAGAGGGATTTGTGCACAAAATGCTAAACTCAACATTGGGGCATCGGTACTCGAAAGCTTTTTATAATTTCCTGAAGCGCAGAGGAAATTCGATTTGTTTGATGTATAGTGAAGATGGGTAGCTTGCAGCTCATAAAATTGGAAGTGTCAGTGTGTGACAGATAATCTAGCTCTGTTTATGAGGAAAAATGGAGATGGTTATTTGTATGTACATTTAATTGAAACCGCACACATACAGAAAACTGAGATTATGCGCAACAAACACGACAACTTTTTTCTTTTCAAACATTTTCTGTCTTTAATATTTTTTTTTTTATTGTCTTACTTGGACGTCACCTATTAAATTATTTTCTTTATCTTCAAGTTACCTTCTTGCCCTACTCAGAATGTTAAAGCTTCAAAAAGCACACCCATCCATCCATCATTAAAATAATCCGAACAGCTCCAGTGGGTTAAAAAATGTCGTCTTGAGCTTTTTTAGTGAAATTGAAATGCAAAGAAAAATATCAGAGCACTAAATTTGAATATGGCATCGTGATGAAATGACCAAATGAACTCTAGTCATGAGACACAAAGAGATCCGATGAGGTTTGAAAATACTGTCACATTTTATTTGAATTAAGTTAGTTCACGATATTAAGGGTTTCTCACAAACATATTCCAGATATGGTTTTACTCCAGAAGACAACTAGACACCTCACTGGAGTCGTTTGGATTTTCTTAATGTTGAATGTGTGTGCTTTTCGGAGCGTTAATCTTTTGAATGTAGAATGTGGGTTGTTCTAAAATGTTGAATTTGAAGAAAGGAAGACATTTATATAGAATGACATTTGGATGATTACATCTTTTAATTTAAGGAAATCTAAGATGCAGTGTTTGAGCAAGTGAAAACACAATAATGCTCAGTCGATTAGACTGTGTGATAATGCAAGCTGTTTTCTCCAAGTGCCAATATTCATCATGAACTTTATCCACGAGTGTGCTTTCATTAATTCTACTTCATCTCCCCGCACAAAAAAGGCTTTGGCAACGTTGGCTCGGTTTTGTTGCCAATAGAAAATCCACCCAGATGTCGTAACACTAAAATTGGACATATTTGGATTTGTGTGACCCTTCAAAACGCACACATTTCAAACATTCCCTTAAACTTAGACTAAATCAAACACTCTTATCAGATGTAAGAAGATGATGTGACTGGGAATTGTTTGGACCACACAGGTGAGTTAGAATTGCATGTTTCAGCTGTCCGTAAATGTGCACCCTATTAAGGAACCAAAAGGATAATCAGCAGGGGTAGAGTGGCTATATGTCATATATATCATATCACGCCGGGTGTGAAATGAGAAGTGAGCGAAACAACGCAGACCACTTTCATGCCCATCTCCATCAAATTATTTGGCACCGCTGTCTCGCTGGTGTTGTAAACAAAGTGTAATGACCTCACACGCTTGCGGGACAAAAGCTAAAGGGAAGAACTGGCCTGCCCCTGTTTTCCTCTGTTGTTTCATACTCTAACAGCTGGAATGTTATGCATCTGTCGGGTTCTGTACTCGTGGGGGTCGGTGGGTTTCTGTGCTTGGATACGGGTTTAATTAGTCACAGGTTCGCAACCGCCTGCTGTGGCCCAGCGGAAGACAGGTGGAGATCAATTTCTAGAAAGACTGGACAGTGTCCAGGGAGACGCTGAGATGGGTTTGTCCCTGGACAGATACTTATTAACCTTTCAATCCAAACGCGGGCCACAGTGTAATGAGGTTTTCGAGTGATATTGACAGTGAATGGGATGAGAATAGAAGGCAGGGTGCTGCTTTCTCCAACAGATGTGCGCTTAGTTATATTTAGGTATAGCCTATTAAGTCTGAAAACTAGCCACAGGATAATGCACTCAGAATGTCGATATTACACATTTTAACCATTTAAGCTGCAATTCATAATGATATTTTTGCCTCTTTATCACCATCTCTGTTTGAAACAAAAAATTGCAGGTTAATTACATACAATAACACCTGTTAACCTTTTTGTATTTATTTCCCCCTTTCTGTAATAATTACAATAGGATTTGGTATGTATGTATACCAGAGCTGGCCCTCCTTATCAGCGAACTAAGCGCTGCTTAGGGCCTCGCCGCCACTAGGGGGGCCAAAAGAGAACATGACAGCTGAGAAATGACAGCTTTTTTGTGATATATTCACATCGCACATATATTTTCTCACGTAGGGCTGCACCCACAATTTTTTCTGTGTTTTGTGTCAAAACGTGTGAAATGACTGACTAAACGCAACATTGATTTAATTTGCCACCTTATTTTGATATCGCAAAGAAGATGGTCTTTAGCTGGTCATTTCAGTTTTAAAGTTGAAAGAGTGCTGTGCAACAACACATGACATACTGTGAATAAAAAACGTTCAATATTTGACAACTGTTTAGTGTTTAATGATAGAAATATTGAACAACGTGCAAATATTTAAACATTGATAATAGTCGATTGTTTTAGGGGCACAATGGGACCCCTAAATAAAATTCTGCTTAGGGCCCTGGTAAGGCTTGGGCCGGCCCTGTTTGTAAGTGCAGAATTTAAAACATTTAACATTCTGAATACTATTGTGACTGTTGAATTAGACTCCAGGGTTTTGTGTCATTCTTACAGTCGGTGTTTTGGTAATATATTATATGCTATTTTGCCACAAACCCAACATTTCAACATTTTGATATTTATTTATGTCTTCGTATTGTTGATAAAATATTGATTTATAGTAAAAATATTTTAATTTGATTTATTATCTGAATGTGTTGTCAAATATCGCAGTTAATGTTTTTCTTTGAGAAAAGGTCTCAAAGAAACTCTTGTGTGATTCTATGAAAGCAAGGAAAATAAATATCCAACATTTGCCTTATTCATTTGTGGCTTAGAGAAACGGTCACATTTTTATTATTTTTTGTTCGTTTTACTTATTTGTTCATTTCTGTCAAAGATTTAAATTTTTGGTTCGTGTTGGTTTTTTCTATGTTTTTAATTCTAGCTTTTCACAGAGTTGTCTGCTTAACAACTTAACAAAGTTGCAAGGCTTGTATGAAAACACACTGTCTACGGCACTGGTTGTGAGAAAAATAAATGTAGTTAATATGAAACATTTATGTGTTAATAGTTAAACGTAGTAATTTTCCTATGATGTAATGTTTACAGAAACACTATAAGCGGCCCTTGTTTAAAGATGGATTATTGCAGAATGGTATAATTTACATGTTAAAGCTTTTATTAATGAAATCAGAACATTCATCACTTGACCATTAGCTTTATTTTGTATGTCACCATGTGAATTTGCCGTTTGGAAATGTTATTTTTCATGCTCCATTTAAGGAACGCTGCTCAAAAAAATACCGCTCCAATTCTTCTCTTTCCTAACCATCTGTAAAAATTGAATCCTTTGCCAAAGTTCATACAGATGGGATTCTTTGACCACGAGGAATCAGCTCATTGTAAATATCAAATTCATCTTCCTCCACCTTATGACTCCTTTCTATTCCGGTCTTTCTTTGCTTGCTTTTCTCCCTGCTGGAAAGTGTTTGAAGCAAAGCCAGCATACCTGACAAGGCCCTTCAGGACTGATTTTGCTACCTGCTGAATACCCACGCATTGACAGGTAGGCCTCTGTGACCAGAACAGTGAAAGTGTTGAGAGTATATAACTGATTTTCCCTCCCCTAATGCTATGAATATCTCTAAACAGACTGCTGACTGTACCAGAAGGTACTTCTGGTACCGTGTTGGACCCACAGAGTGGAAGCCCTGTGGCTCATTATTTACCCGCTGAGCTCCAGTCGCTGCTGATTGGAGCCCTCGGGGAGCCATTACAGAAGACGACCCGTCTCAGCCAGCCACCTGACTCATCCATCATGCAGAACTGGAGCACTGGCAGGCAGTGTGCACCCGAGGCAGGTCCTCCCGAACCCTCGGCACCGAAATCCAACGTGTCGAGAGAGAGTGCAAAATGCTGCTAATAGGTCTGGACGCTCGCATCGGGGAAAACTCAAGTGGTAGAAATGGGACACCGGCGTGTGGGTGCATAAGCACGACTCAACCTATAACGGAGAGGATTGTCTTACCTGCTTTTGACACGGCTGGCTTTGCTCAGCAGACCCCAAGTCCTGTGCAGTAGCTGACCCATGTAGTTTCATGCTGGTAGGCTAGATCTGAAATTGAATACTCTGTTCAGGTTAGGGACCCTATTTACAAGTGGGTTTCAGAGAGACTAGGGCCAGTGTGTGATGGTTTTGATAGTTAAGACATGAATCCGGATGAAAAGTGCACAGACCTGTGGTTTGGAACGTTACCAGGCAGTTGGGGAAGGTTTGTGGTTTAGGGCGGTGGTTCTTGACTTGTTTCGTTTTAGGATCCAAAGTTTTATTTGGGACATCAAGTGACAACCCAACAGAGGACCAACATTGTACAGGAATCCTTTTCTGCACTTAAAGGGCCAGTCGGTAATCTCTGGCGGCGAGGTTCGCAACCAACCGCTCCGTTCACATCTCCCTTTCGAAACACTACGACGGCTGACAGAACTTGGCGAATTACATGCAATGGGATCCGCGGTGTATGTAGATCGAAATAGCAAAACATAACGCTTTATTGTGTAAGCTCTTAATACACCTCTGAAGACATAGCCATGTATATTATATTGCATTTCTATCAATAGATCATCCCAAAAATGACACACTGGACCTTTAACTACCAACAAATGCAATGTAATCCCATTCAGTCAGCAGACACAAAAACACATGGGTTTATTTTGTTAACATAACCCAAATTCCAAACCCCCAATTCATAAACCCAAAAAAGGAACCTTAGCTGGTAGTTGAGGGTTTCTTGGCACACATTTACACGTAAATCCACACAGGGCTTAGTGTAAGACAGAAATTAGGATATTGAAATCACATTTTACGTGTATAAAAATGCATTAGAAAAACATTACCACTGATATATTTTAAAGCGATAGTTCAACTCAAAATAAAAATATGTTCATCATTTACACACCCTCATGTCATTTCAAACCTGTATGACTTTTTTTCCGCAGAACACAAAAGAAGATATTTTGAAGAATGTTGCCACATTCCATAAAGGCGATCCAGCCATTTAACTGCCAAAGTTAAACAATTATAAAATGACGAAAGGCAAAACAGAGCAATAGCACCGAATTGTTGCTGCTATTTCTTATCGTTGTTTTATGTATCGACTTAGTCTCAGACTTCTGAAAATATTCGATTTTGTATTTCTCTGGAGCAATTTTAGAGGAGATATAGCAAGATACAGGATGTTGGATGTTTAAGTGCTGGAAACCAACATATAAACTGTTTTAAACAAAAAATTTATCTTGCCACGGTCTTGATGTTTAATTTAGATCTCACAGTGACTGGGAAAGTAGGATTAAACCACGAATCGCACTAATAATTATAGCTGTTTTTTAGCCCCGGTGTTTCATATGTAAAACATTTCCTTGGAATATGTTTGTAAAATAACACTTCTGACACCTGAAAGACTGAGAACATAATATCAAACAGGTTGTTTGATCTTTAACATCAAAGTCCACCAGAACACCCCATTCCCCACTTCCTTTAGGGAACCGGATGAGTACAAAGACTTTGAGCTCACACACGCGCGCACAAACAAAACAGATTTTCTGCAGATGTACATCAACTCCATATTAAATCCAATGCATCTATTCGATAAGTCATGCCAGTGTTAATGCCATCGCATTTTATGATCAAAGAAAAATAATAATTCTATAATTTGTTGTCTTTATTCCCTGAAGTTCTATAACAGCTATGTGACCTATAACCTACAGGACTGTCCATTACAATGTCCGTGTGTGTGTGTGTGTGTACAACTTGAAATAAAATACTTTCTTCAGTTACATAGTCCACAAAAATGTAGATCAACAAGGTCATTTACTTAATACACTTCAATTACTGCTTCATCAATGGTAAATGACTTTCCAAACGCACATCTGTGTGCCATAAAGCCATGTCCTTGCCTTAAGGTTTGTTTTTTACACATGAAGTAGACATTAGCTGGTTAGCACAGACAACAGATTAAAACATGTGGGCGCCACTTGTTAAAAACAACAGCCAGGATTTCAGCAAGCTGTCAGACTCGTGTGTTTGAGCTAAACTCAAAATCGTGTTGTTGTCAACAGTTTGTTTATTTAATAGTTTTTTGGCCTTTAAAAACCTTGAATATGTATATATAACGGTTGAATGTGTATCTATTCTATTTTTTACTTATTGAGATGGTAACCACAACATGCCGCTGATCTGGGCCACAACAATGAGATCAGATATGTTTCACTATAACAATATTTTAAAGCTGTACCTCTACAGAACAGACCATAATGCCACGGTGTGAAAATGTTGTGCTGTATATGGAACCTGTGTTTGGCAGACGATGGGAGCTATTAAAGCTTTATGGATGTGGCAGGCCCTGGTGCAGGTGTGAGGTAACTGACACACTTAAATCTCCTAAAAATGTAGACAGCCTTCGAAATGAAAATTATACATCTATGTTAACACACAACACAAGCAATAAAAAAAGTCTGATTTATATCTTGTTCATACCAGCTGGAAAAAATTTCATCTAGATTAATATTCAAGATTGTATCTGGACTATTTGCATAAGTTTATCTACAGTGATGTGAAGACAATTTAATCAAAATAGATTTTATTTGTGTTGTTGCCATACAAAATATTTTTGAAGTAATTCAAATAATGTGGTGGATGCAAAAATGGCCAAGTAAGAGAGGTGTTTTACATTATGTGTGTGCACAAAATACCCACTTTTTTGTGTCTTTGTCTTTATGTCGGTCAGTACTGTGTCTTTAAAACACATTTTAAAACTTAGGAAATGATGTCGAATCAATCATTTTCTAAGTGCACTGCAACAAGGGTTTATAAGTGAAGGTCCATACGGGCGTTTAAATATAGCTGTCAAATATCAGTACTATTCGGTTAGATATTCTGTCCAAAATAAGCAAAGCCAAGTCATTTAAGGGAGTTCTGCTTCCAGTTATGTGCGGTGTTGTTCTTCGATCCAAGAAAATAACTGTTCTGTGATGATGTGCAGAGTCTTTATGAAAAGTGTTTATGAAGGCACTTTCACTTTTTACAACTTCAAATTTGAAATTCATTTTCTTAAATTATTTTTTATAAATTGCAAATTAATTTATATTGAAACTTCATTTACAAGATTCCATGAAACATTTTCTCATCCAGCATGTGATAAAACAAACCATAGTCCCTACCACCAAAATGAAATATAGCCGAAGCCTACATTATAATCAACTTTATTTTAAAAAAGAGTAAAAGTTTACTTTGGCAGGATTCATGAAGCTTAACTAGCAGTTCACAGAAAAATAACGGTACAAGGTCATTTGGATTTCATTTGAAGCCTACTTGTGACTAAAATTGATCTGAAGAATCAACATCATAGAAGTTAGAGGTTTCAATTTAACGTATTTCTATTTTGCAATATTGTATGCTATTATTCCAAAGCAGCTTTACAGAAAATACATTGAAGCGTTTTCTGTTATGTAAACCAAGAAGAAAAAATAATTTTGACAGGAAAATGACTATACATGATATTTTTATGATTTCATCAGCCTCATTCGAGTTCACTTGCGCATCACTTCAATTTAAACCAGACGAAAGCAAAGGTCAGTCGTACAGCATCGGAAGACTTAAGTCCGTCTTCTTTCCTTGTCTGCGGACAAGCTGCAGGAACTTGAGAAGAGTTTTTCCTTTATGTGCTCACCGGTCTGAGGGAAGCGGCTCATCGGCACCTTATAGATATGGAGTGTAAGGAGCGTTTTTCAAAGCAGCTAGACGGGGTATAGTGAAATAAAAAAGTATGGAGTGGCTTTTAAAAAAATCCTGTATGCTGAAAAAACTATGCGAATCTGTCTTGAGTGATGTTCAGGTTAAGCAATGTTCAAAACAAAGCTCAGAAGTTGGTGTATTATGTATGCTTTGACTCCATGCTTAAGTTTTGTGTTTGTGTGCTTCCCAGAAGGTGCTGCGGAGGATGGAGAAGAAGCTCAAGCCACCTCGAGTGTTTAAAAATGTATACATAACGTTTCTTTATTTGTTATTTACAGTTTATTTATATGTTAGTTAATGTTTCTTTATTTATAATTTAAAGTTTCTTTATATGTCATTTCAAATGTCTTAATATGTTATTCTGTGTTTCTTTAGTTGTTATTTATTTTTGTTTATATGTAATTAAAGTTAAAGTTATTATATTTTTTCATCTGTTATCATATTATTAGAGTAATAAATATATTGCGGTAAAGCTCTAAACCTTTTCTTAAAGGTCTAAGGCTGAATGCTTTATCTGTGTTTTAGGGAGAAAAGTGAGTACACTTGCCCTGATTGGCAGCACGTTATGTTTTATTAAGCACTGCGCTAGCCTTTAATTTGTTTATATAAATTAGCATTTTAATGAAAATGGTTCATCTGGGATTTGAGGAATAATTAAAGTACACAAGGATCTGTAATGAGGTGAGTTTGTGTACAGTAAGTAAAAAGGCTTGGCACACCTGTCTTTAAATATTCCCAAAAGCTATTTTTTTATTTTTGTTTCACTTGCCTCGGATGGCTGCTCGGAGCTGGGCTGCATTTCTGTTCTGTAATGGGTCTTTGCACACCTGGGGGATGTTAAAACGGCCACGTTCAAGACTCTGCCCGGAAAAACTGTGTGATGTTATGGGTCTTCTTTTCATGGGGAAATATTTCATTAAAGCTGCTGTATTTTCAGCTAGGTCCAATCATTTATTATTTAAAAGGTATCGACCTGAGTGAAGGACTTTTACAAAGTAGGTTTACTTAAAGTACTTAAAGTTTTCTAAAGTAGTTTGGCTACTTTGCATTATCAGTGTGGCAAGCTATAGCTTTAAAGTATCTTCCTCAACACTGGATTTTGTCCATTTCATGTAAAATGTTACTGGAGGATGCGTACAGGCTAAGCACTTTCCCTTATGATAGGCAGACTACAGGCTGTATATGCATTAAAACCAGAAGAATTTGACCAGCGTACACCATGAGCTCCTTTCTAGCATGTGCTCACATCCTGTTTTAGCACGCCTCAGTTCCATCTCCGCTCACTGGACAGGTCAGGGGTCACGAAGAACAACACTAAATAATTTATTTGCCGTATTTCAAAGGATGCCAGGAGTTTGCTTCCTTCATAAGCTTTGACATTTACTGTGACGGGGCTGACAACAGGAAATATGTTTGTGTATTATAGTTTGATTACTGTTACAGTAAGGAAACTTGGGCTTTTGGATACATGCAATATTAAATCCACATGTATTGTTTGTCTCTTTCATAGCAATGAACAAATCAGTGTCTTGTTAAATGGTTT
Organism: Barbatula barbatula; assembly: GCF_947034865.1. Classification (NCBI taxonomy): domain Eukaryota; kingdom Metazoa; phylum Chordata; class Actinopteri; order Cypriniformes; family Nemacheilidae; genus Barbatula; species Barbatula barbatula. The sequence continues at coordinate 20,289,257 of NC_136773.1, read as the reverse complement.
TGGTCTATAATATATGCATCATTTTCTGCTCATCTAAACTTGGAGGCAAAATGACTGAGTTGTAAAAAGCCTTTATGCAGTTTATCAGCTCATTTATGTTATGAGTTATGGTTCCAGTGAGACTTGTTTTTGTTGCATGATCTAAATCAGTTATGTTATTGGCCCACTTGACCTCTATTATACAAGTAGTTTATATTTATTTGTGTAATTTCATTGTTACATTGTATCACATTGCAAAAAATGACTTTCTTACTTTTTTTTTTTCTTGTTTCCCAATAAAAAAGTCTTGAACATTCTTGAACATTCTTGAATCAAGAAGTATTTTCTTGATGAGCAAACTGACTTAAGAAAATAAGTCTTGTTTTCAGTCAAAAACCAGCAAACAAATCTGTCAAAATAATCTTGAATTGAGTGACTAAGAAAAAGGTAAACCTTAATTCAAGATTATTTTTCTTACATTTTTTGCAGTGCAGTGCCTAGAGAAAGTTGTCTATAAAACAAAGCCCGCTATATTTTTAACAAAACATCCACAAATAAATAAATGAATACCCCTGCCTATTTAACCTTCAGTTAAATATCTGGTACTTAAAACAGCCTGTAGAGTCAAGATGGCATCAAAAGTACTGTACAATGGCTGATGGTTGCAAAAGTTTAAGCTGATGATTGACAGTTGGAACATTATTTAGCCGGCTGTTCATTTCTTCAGTTATTGTGATGAAAGGCCACTGTGCATCAGATCTCATTCACAGCACTGACGTTGTTTTCCGAAGGTCTCTTCTGGTTTCACATCAGACCACCTTCAGCCACTGGTGGTTTATTATTTTTAAATCTTTACGAGTGGTTTCTTCTGGCTTTGCTTGCGATGACTGGGCTGTCCATCATGTTTTTCGTCTAGCAATGATCAGAGCTTAACCAGAAACCAGACGGAAAAAGATCAATTCAATCTTATATAGATACTTGAGAGAGAGACTTGAGAGAGAGAGATTGAGAAAGAGAGATTGAGAGGGAAGGAAAGAAGGAAAGAAGAAAAGAAGAAAAGAAGAAAGGAAGGAAGGAAAGAAAGAGCGAGAGAGAGAGCGACAGAGAGTGCGAGAGAGAGAGAGAGAGAGAGAGAGAGAGAGAGAGAGAGAGAGAGAGAGAGAGAGAGAGAGAGAGAGAGAGAGAGAGAGAGAGAGAGAGAGAGAGAGAGAGAGAGAGAGAGAGAGAGAGAGAGAGAGAGAGAGAGAGAGAGAGAGAGAGAGAGAGAGAGAGAGAGAGAGAGAAGGAAAGAAGGAAAGAAAGGGAGAAGGAAAGAAGGAAAGAAAGGGAGAAGGAAAGAAAGGGAGAAGGAAAGAAAGGGAGAAGGAAAGAAAGGGAGAAGGAAAGAAAGGGAGAAGGAAAGAAAGGGAGAAGGAAAGAAAGAGAGAAGGAAAGAAAGCGAGAAGGAAAGAAAGCGAGAAGGAAAGAAAGGGAGAAGGAAAGAAAGGGAGAAGGAAAGAAGGGGAGAAGGAAAGAAGGGGAGAAGGAAAGAAAGGGAGAAGGAAAGAAAGCGAGAAGGAAAGAAAGGGAGAAGGAAAGAAAGGGAGAAGGAAAGAAAGGGAGAAGGAAAGAAAGAGAGAAGGAAAGAAAGAGAGAAGGAAAGAAAGAGAGAAGGAAAGAAAGAGAGAAGGAAAGAAAGAGAGAAGGAAAGAAAGAGAGAAGGAAAGAAAGAGAGAAGGAAAGAAAGCGAGAAGGAAAGAAAGCGAGAAGGAAAGAAAGCGAGAAGGAAAGAAAGGGAGAAGGAAAGAAAGGGAGAAGGAAAGAAAGGGAGAAGGAAAGAAAGGGAGAAGGAAAGAAGGGGAGAAGGAAAGAAGGGGAGAAGGAAAGAAAGGGAGAAGGAAAGAAAGCGAGAAGGAAAGAAAGCGAGAAGGAAAGAAAGCGAGAAGGAAAGAAAGGGAGAAGGAAAGAAAGGGAGAAGGAAAGAAAGGGAGAATGAAAGAAAGGGAGAATGAAAGAAAGGGAGAATGAAAGAAAGGGAGAAGGAAAGAAAGCGAGAAGGAAAGAAAGCGAGAAGGAAAGAAAGCGAGAAGGAAAGAAAGCGAGAAGGAAAGAAAGCGAGAAGGAAAGAAAGGGAGAAGGAAAGAAAGGGAGAAGGAAAGAAAGGGAGAAGGAAAGAAAGGGAGAAGGAAAGAAAGGGAGAAGGAAAGAAAGAGAGAAGGAAAGAAAGAGAGAAGGAAAGAAAGAATGTGTCTACCCTTATTGTCCACTCACTTAAACTTCATGGAGAATGTCCTGATAGCCCACACAGATGTTTGAACACAGCCGTGGACATCATTTCTTAATCAGCAGCTGGACTCAGCGCTTGCATATGTTAACAACATCACTACCATCTGTCCTACAGAGGGCATGAAGGACCTGCCACGACAAGATCTCAACAACACATCATTACTTACTATAGCAGTTTTGAGGGTTATATTTAGCCACAAACCTTGCTGAGCTCACATGAGACCTTGTGTCCATTATCTTGGAGACCTCTCTACAGCATGTGCCATCAAATTGTGTTTATACGATTGATCTAGATGATTAATGAGCTACTCAGCCCTTTCAGACCCTGAGGTTCTGTGGCAAACAGCATGCAGTTCATTCAACATGTTGGTGAAATGATAGTCAAATACTGCACATTGGGGCATTTTGCTGGAGCATTTTACAGTTAACAGTCGCTTTGGTGCGTTTCTCGTATCATTCTTAAAATGTGCAAAATAGTAATAATAAAAAGTGCATTTTTAAAAACAATTCATACAAACAGCACAACATCATGGAATACGTGCAAAAGTCTGTTCATTGTTGGAAATTCGTAGTTCTCAAAAGTAAATTTTTATGTCAATGAACATGTCAATGTCGTCCTTATGTTATGGTTTATAAACAAGACTGTCAAAATGTTTAGCCATGTTGTCAATATAACTAAAGACCAATATAATATTTCCTGATGTAAACTATGGCTACAGTTTTGATGACAACTTGATGAACACAAAAGAAAACATTTTAAAGAATCTTGGTAGACTCAAAATGCCGTTGTTCAGTTAAAGTAAAATATATTGTGTTCTGCAGAGAAAAGTCAAACAGGTTTGCAAAGACAAGAAACTGAGTAAATTATGACAAAATTTCCTTTTTGGGTAAACTATCCCTTTACAGTAAGTGTAACAGTTCCTTTGGTAAATTCCAGGTCTCTTCAAGCATCAAAGGATGTCTGTGAAAGCTGGAAAGCCTTGATAGTGAAAAGTTTCAAGCATGCCTTTCACAAACAAAACCAGCAGGGGTGTTTCTAAAGAAGAACATCATATGGAGTATGATATAAATAGTAAAAGTATAACTCCAGTCTTTTATCACATCACTGCTATTGCTGCATTATAAGCCTTTTATATGCATTCAACGATGTGTGCGCAATGTCAACGCTAACCGAGTGAGACTTGATCTCGTCTGGTACATCCAGCAGCTTTATGGTCACGTTGGCCATATGAGATCAATGGCGCAACCAGCATGTTATGAGGTTTGAGGTGGACCATAAATAGGGCCGAAGCTTCCTTTTCCTCATTCCTTCCTTAATTTAGACGGCTGGATTAAATTATCCCGTCGAGAGGCAGAACTTTCTCAACTGGCCTGGATTTTGATAGCAAGCTCACCATGTGATGTTTGCTACAGGACACGAAAGCAATAACCACGAGCAGGTAAGACCTCTGGCTTCCTGTGCATTGTTTGAACTACGTGATGCATGAGGTTAAGGTCAGATATTGTTCTGTAGAGCTCAAAATGTAAGTAAAATCTGTAAGTACAGCACATAATTTGGCGATTTATGATTGGACAATTGCATTTAAACTTTTTGTACAGTGGATGTATGGTGTAGTGTGTTAAAGCTTTGTCATTTTCTTCTGTCGAATCTTTAGTCTATCGATGAGCACTTTTTTATTAATCACTTTTCCCCAAACACAGTATCCCCATCAGTATCGTCCCAAAGATGTCTGAATTTCTTTTAGTTGACATGGTGGGCGCACATCTGCTTAAAGTGTAATGGCCACCAAAGACCAATTCTAAAGTCAAAAAGGCTCGCAAACAGTTTCCCGCTCAAACATCAAACAGCATCATTAAGGCTTTCGTGAACGCGAAGATTCATGTGCCGTTTAAAACCTGGTGAGTAATAAGAAAAGCCCCTTAGGGGGACCACAGGCAGGATGTCCAGGCCACCAGAAATATGCCAAAGTCGTTCTCTGTAAAAATGAGCAGATTTGTCTAGCACAGGTCATTAGGATGAATAATGTGGCAGATATGACCAAGCAAGTATTTCGCCTCACCTATACTTAGTCGCCTTACTAAATATCTGTGAAGCCTATTAAAACCTGTATGTTCTGTAATGGACACACATGCTTATTCTCACATCAGTCAGTATCTACTACGATATGCGATTATCCCGAAATGAAAGCACTAAGAAAATAAAATTGTATACTGGTCCTGTTTCTTCCTACATTTACATTTAGTCATTTAGTCAAAAGAAACCCAGAAGAACTGTTACTTGGCTAAACTTGTCTCTCCAATATTTTAAATTTAGACTGCGATGCCAAGCTTAACCGCTAGAGTTCAATGTGAGGTTTACTTAAATGCGACCAAACAGCGGGACCCATTCAACACATTTTTCAATTAATAAAATGAAGATATTCAACAAATTGTTTATTTAATACAATTATTACACAATAAAATAATCATCTAAATTAATATAAAACTAGCCAAACACAGACCGGAAGATAACTGCATTCCAGGCACACGTCCGATGAAACTGTAAATTGCTTTGTCAGAGAAAGTCTAGAAAAAAAGATACCGACAACAATTACATGTAAATGTCTTACCTCCAAGTTTTATGATTCACAATCTTAGTATCAATTTAAAATCCTTTTGTGAATAAGTTCACAAAACTCACTCCTTGAAATGATGTCAGAGCCTCAAGAAAAATGGCTCTCATGCGAGCTTCTTTTATTTCTCCAAATAAATAAATATATTATATCAGTAAATGCTGTACAGTATATTTATGATGCAAATTCCTCTCAGAAGCCAAGCACATTTCTTTACATAGTCTAGAGCGCTTTCAGGCTGCAGTACATATTTTAAACTCAAAAGTCAAATATTTACAGCTCAATAAAAGTCAAATAAAATAAGGAATTCTGATGGTTGGCTTGAGGCTTTGCTCTGTGATAACAGCAGTGTGTTGCTCCTGTTTGAATGATGCACATCTCAACACGTATTATGTGCACGTTGATGTTTAGAAGAATGGTCGTAATGGGAAACGCAAGTTAGCAATTGTGAAGTTAGAGCAATCCTCAAAGGCTGAAGTTCAGTGTTACCAGTTTCATAAAAAAAACGGTAGCATGATCATAAATGTATTAATAGCAGCAGTTCAACCTTATTCAGTGTGTTTCAGGGCTGTGACTGCATCACATTGGATCCAACACTGAAACAGAGCAACATGTACGTCCAAGTGAAAAGGTTTACACCTGGTTTGTTGGCCATGATTTTACTTTGCTCTGACCTCGCTGACCTCGCTGTCAGTTACCTAATCATAGACACAATGGGCCTCATTCATGAAACATTCGTAAATATATGAGTAAAGAAACCTTCCCTCAGATTAATTCTCTGGTTTGGCTACATTATAGATACTAATAAGCTAGGTTCACCAATAAATGAATCGCATGTCCACCAAAGCGTTTTGAGCCAGCTAAAATAATAATACCTGGTGCTCTTCTGAAAACGACCAGTTGGTTTTACCCGAGAGCGATTTGGAGCCGCTGCGTGTTATATAACCATTTGAGGGGTCATATGACACGGCTAAAATGAATATTATCGTTTGTTAGACGCAGATTTTTTACAAAGCTCATCGCTCTGAACAGCGAGGTGTGCTATGATTGGCCAGTTAACAAGTGCGTAGTGATTGGTCGAATACTGCAAGCGTGTGACGGAAATGTAATGCCTCTTATAATATTTGGAACATCATGTTCCAAAGCAATTGCATTGACAGGTACGCCCAGCTTACTTGCATATATATTAGCACTTACACATGCATGTGCAACATGTATTCGTGCCATATGACCCTTTAAGATTACCTTCTCCATTGTTGTGTTTAACGATTGGTCAATGTAGTGTCTGTCCCGCCTGTGATTGGACTGCTGTGTAAAAAAGGACAGCGATGAGCTCTGCGTTTTACCCAAAGTAAAAAAGTAAAAAATGATAAAAGACATGGCAAAGGAACTTGTGAAACATCTTTATGATACATAGTGCATCAAAATGCAGTGTCATCAGTTTGTCTAAAAGAATACAGAACGCTACGTGTGGAGTTACGCACCATTTACACGTAGCATGGAGCAGGTGTAGATTTCTTTCATATCAACTAACAATTTAAAGTACAAACATTTTCATGAATCTGAAAATTTACGTCAAATAGACTTTATGAACGATTTACACAAAATCTTTTTGCTCGTGAATGAGACCCAATGTGTGTTGAAAGGCTGCAAAGGCTAAAAAAAAGCCAGTGAGTCTTTTCAACTTTGAATTCAATGCAATGTTGAGTGCCAGATAAAGCAGCAATAGATCGATTCATTCACATTGATATATACACATTCATACTTCTTCTGTATGTGTTGCACGCGTTTTCTGTCAAATTGTATTTAGTCATGTCAAAATAGTGTAGTAACTATACAAGTTATAAATTAACATTTACACTGAAATGCATTGGTACAAGAAACATAAAAGGACTGTTTGTGCCTTAAACCACACAATTATCCAAGATTGTAGAGAGCAAACAGAGAGACTTGAAAATAAGGAAAACAACAAGGAAGACGACATCTTTGTTCTGTGTCAGCCACCATAGTGCTTCGAAAGGGGGGGGGTCGAGCCTTTGGTTCCTCGCCACTAGATGCTGCTAAATTTCATACACTGGATCTTTAAAAAAAGAAAGATCCATATTTTTCCCTGTATAGTTTGCTTATGAAACCAGTCCAGATATCCTCATTCAGACATTTTATTGCTTATATCAATTTATTCCAGTCTAAAAAAGCCTGTAATTGCATTGAGGGTTTTAGAAATGGCACTCAGTGTTAGAGATTAGGCTTCTACTGTAAATCTTTTCTGAGCACCCAGTCCAAACTGTCATGCTGGACAAAGACTAGAGATTAAATAAAAAAGGCAGTTTTGAGGTCTTCACTGCGTCTGTTTTCAATTATGAAACCCACCCAATCGTGGTCCCCTTTTATTTTGATTCTTTTCCTAGCGACCACATGACACGTCTTCCCAGTAAATCACCATACTGTCATCTCAACGCACATAGCATCACAAAGGATTTAATTTGGGAAACCAAACGTGACAAATCCACCGCAGTGCCTTGAAGGGCAAGAAACAGACATTTCATTTTAGGAGCGAATAAAAATATGGCTATAACTCACACAGGACATCCAAAGAAACCGGGATGCTTACAAGAATGTGGAAAATTCCACATAATAGGAAATGAGGCGGTTACCCTAAAGAGGATAAATACAGTTAGAACAATAGGAAACTACTCTACAGAACGGCTATTTGTCCTTTTTATCAATACCTAAAAGTTTGTATAGTTAGTTTAGTCATGTTTATTCAAACTGGTTTAACGTTTCAGTGTATGACATTTACCGGCATCTAGTGTTAAGGTTGCGAATTGCAACCAACGGCTCGCTCTACCCCTCCCCTCTCCCTTCAAAGCACTACGGTAAATTCATATCTAAGATATATTGTCTTAAACATAATCCATCTCATATTGCTCTTTACCCTCATGTTAAGTATTCTGGACACAGACAGAGACTTTGATCCATAATTTATCAAGTCTACAACTAACTAGCCAAGAGACTATTGCTGAACACTCCTCAATTTACATTTGAATCACATTCACTTTCAGATGAAATGTAGCTGTTCTTGAACAAAATAATTGTCCGTATGCCTTTCCATATAGGCATTATGTGATGTGTTATCTGTTTTCATTAGCACTTTCATAACAACATAATCTATCATTGTCATGTTTTATAGTTATTGATGTGATATGATTGATAGTATGTGTTATTCTGCAATGAACTATTATGGGTCTTGGTATTAAACAGTTCAAGTAATCTTTAAGAAAACATCATTGTAAGCTCATTTAAGACAATAACAATATCAAAACGGGTTTTGGAAACTTTGCAGAGTAAATGTAATTGCAAAACTGAAAGAGTGCTTTTAGTGCTAAATAGTCAATGTGATATTGCAACAGTAGGCTACTAAATACAAAACATTAATATCAAGTAACTTCATATCAATATCGATAATTTTTTCGCATCCCCAATGAAAACAAATGATTGAATTGTACTGTAGTTGTGTTGTAAACACATATACAGTAAGTAGAGGTATGCAAATAGTAAAAGAGTGTCTTCTGCCCTCGGTTGAGTGTGTGGCTACTCAGCCTATGCAGCGAGCTAAACATACAGTTAAAGGAGGCGGAACTCAGGATGACAAGACACAGTTTTTTCTTCTTAATGCCTTTACTGAAGACCTCTTTTTCTGATTTTTGTAAAACTGTGAAACATACAAACAAATTGCATAAAAATACATTATATAACAAACCGAGACTCATAGCTGTGAATATAAATGCTGTAAGTGACCAGAAATAGCAGATATAAGCATCACAAACTACATAATTCAGGTAGTATCAGATTGCCAGTATGTGTACGTAAAATATACTGCAGCTGATTACAGTTTCAGTACAAAGTTACAGGCCGTTCGAGTCAAAGCTACACAGGGAAACAAAAACTTCTTGTATGTACCTGACAACCTGGATTGTGAGAAAAAACAGTGCTAACATTGACTTATACGATATTGTGCAACCACATACTAAACAGAAGCTAGCGACATGAGCTAACTTAGAACACAAACAACCTTTCAAACAATTAGAACTTTAGAAAACAAATTGACCGCTAATTACTTACAGATTATGGCATATCAAAACTTCCCAAAGACGTAAGGGGTCTGAGAGGAATGTAGCATGTCAACTCCTTTGGGGATTTTCTCACCGCGTGTAACAAACTTCTTCCTGTTGCCTCCGCACATCACTACAGAGCGCCGTCTCACGCACGCAATATATCATAGAAGAAGAAGCACTCAAAAAAAACAAACGCTAGCGGAGATACTGACCCCTAGTGGAAAAAATAAAGAAATGCACCAGCGAAATAATACAATACTGTTGAACAGAGAGAGACAGAACACTCCCCGCCTGACATCAGTAGAATGTCATCCATAACTAGCATGTAAATGCAAACAAAATACAATGAAAACAAAGCACCTGATTCTAAGTACTGTCCTTAGACACCAATAACACAACCTCACTTATAGGTCTTATGTAGCATCTGAGTTCACCCTTGCGGAAAATCTTCACCTCGATTTTCCTGACAAGCCCGTCCTGGCTTGGGAAGATTTTTGTGATGAGTCCAAGTGGCCAGTTGTTCCTATGTTCAAGTGCCTCCTTTAGCAGAACAACATCTCCTGTTTGTAGATTTGGTTTTACTGTTTTCCATTTACGGCGGTTCTGAAGTCCTGAGATGTATTCCCTTTGCCATCGGCTCCAGAAAACATCGGCGAGGTATTGCACGCGCCGCCATTGTGCTCTGAAAAGATCCCTGCTTTCAAACTGGCCGGGTGGGACTGGTGGGGTAGCAACCTTTTGTGTGAGTAACATGGCAGGCGTAAGAATGGCTGGGCTTTCTGGATCTGTAGAAACTGCTGTGAGCGGACGAGCATTCACTATTGCAGTGACTTCAGCCATTAATGTCACTAATATCTCATGAGTAAGTTTTGCATTTCTATGTTCTAGGAGCATTGCATCGAGGATTTTGCGTGTGACCCCAATCATGCGCTCCCAGGAGCCACCCATATGCGATGCATGTGGGGGGTTAAAGAGCCATTTGCAGCCAGAGTCTTTGAGAAAGCTGTGAAGTTTGCTGTTGTGACAGCCCTGTTTGTCTATTTGCAGTTCTTTGCAGGCGCTCACAAAATTTGTCCCACAATCAGATCTAAGAAGCTTAACTGAACCCCTGATGGCGAAGAAACGACGTAAGGCATTGATGAACGACGACGTGTCCATTGATTCTATAGTTTCAATGTGAATGGCGCGTGTGCTCATACATGTAAATATAACTGCCCATCGCTTCGCATCCGATTGCCCCCCACGTGTTTTTCTGACCATGACAGGCCAGGGGCCGAATACATCAAGGCCTACATGCGTGAAAGGAGGGTCAGTGGACAGCCTGTCCTCTGGTAGCTCAGCCATGATCTGTTCCTGATGTCTACCCCTTAGTTTGCGGCATGTGACGCAGTTGAATATCACTCTGCTTACTGCTCTTTTGCCTCCCACAATCCAAAAACCTGCAGACCTGACTGCCCCTTCAGTAAAATGTCTACCCTGATGGCATACTTTCCCGTGGAAGTGTTTTATAATGAGCTGGGCAAGGTGGTGCTTTCCAGGGATGAGTATGGGATTTGTTTCGTCCGATGTCAACTGTGCACGTTTTAGTCTCCCACCCACTCTGAGGACCCCATTAGCGTCCACAATAGGGCCCAGATTGCTAAGCGGGCTAGAGTTTTTAAGGGGCAGACCTTTTTCAACTTGTCTTATGTCCTCTGCATAAACTTCTCTTTGAACAGTGTGAATGATACTGTTCTTGGCTAGGTTGAGCTGTTTTTCAGTTAAATGTTCATTACAGCTGTGCCAGCCACGACAGGAGCTCTCTGCATTCAGCTTGAATGACTGGGCAATGTGTTGGAGTTTGGATATAGCTTTAAGTAGTACATTCCAACTCGAAAACCTCTCAAATCTGACACTACCGAGTCTATCCTTTGAGAGAGTGGTGGCACAAGAAGTGACCTCAGGTCGCAGTTCATTGTCAGTCTCTGGGTTTACAAGATCGAACAACTCTGCCTGTGTTTGACTTTTTCCTGAATCGGAAAGGAAAGCGGGTCCACTAATCCATGTGGAGTTAGAGAGCTGCTCAGCGGGTAGTGCTCGTGTGGCATGGTCAGCAGGATTTAAATGAGTGGGCACGTAACGCCACTGGTGAGTTTGTGTGAAGCGCCGAATGCGTTCCACTCTGTTGTGCACATAAACATGAAAACGTCTCTTTTTGTTGAAGATGTAACCGAGCACTACTTTGGAGTCTGTGTAGAAGCTCATCTGTTCGACTGCGACGTCTAGCTCCTCCTGGACCAACTCAGCCACCTCGACAGCCAGGACTGCTGCGCAAAGTTCAAGTCTGGGTATAGTGATGTCTGGTTTAGGAGCAAGCCGTGCTTTGCCGAGAAGGAAACCCACTTCACTGTGTTCATCGCTATCCGTGAGTTTGAGGTAAGCAACAGCGCCCACTGCCTTAGTGGAGGCATCACAAAAGACATGGATCTCCTTAGTAAGAGCTGCAGATAGTGGTATTGAGGTGTACATTCTGGGGATTTCAAATTGTCGTAGATATTTGAGGGAGTCTTTCCATTGTCGCCACTGTTGTAATTTATCTTTAGGCAGTTCGGTGTCCCATTCGCAAATGTCAGTGGAAAGGTCCCTCAGTATGGCTCTGCCTTCTACAATAACTGGGACAGCAAAGCCAAGCGGGTCGTACACACTATTAATGACCGACAGCACTCCCCGTTTAGTGAAGGGCTTTTCATTGATGGTTACCTGAAACCTGAACAGGTCTGTGGACAGGTCCCAGCCCAAGCCTAAGCTGCGCTGCATGGGTGGGGTAGTCTGCCCGAGGTCGAGGCCCTGCATGTCCGTTGCAAGATCCTCACTTGGAAAGGCACTTGTGATCATAGGACAGTTGGATGAGATTTTGTGCAGGCGTATGTTACACTGAGCCAGCATCTTTTGGGTTCTACAGAGGATGTCAATGGCCTCATCTGTGGAAGAGAATGATTTTAGTCCATCATCCACATAAAAGTGACGTTCAATGAACTCTCTTGCATCACTGCCGTATTCCTTTTCTCCCTCCATCGCTGACCGTTTCAGTCCATAGATAGCCACAGATGGGGAGGGGCAGTTCCCAAATACGTGTACTCTCATCCTGAACTCCTGCACTTCTCCATCCAGATCATGGTTTTTGAACCACAAGAAGCGAAGGTAGTTGCGGTGGTCCTCTCTGACTAGAAAGTTGTGGAACATTTGCTCCACATCTGCCATGACTGCGTATGGGTCAGACCTGAAACGCATCAGAACTCCCACAAGAGTGTTATTGAGATCTGGTCCTTTTAGTAGCACGTCATTGAGAGAAATGTTGCTGCATTGAGCGCTCGAATCAAAGACTACCCTAATTTTCCCTGGCTTTTGATGGTGGTAAACTCCAAAACTAGGGAGATACCAGCATTCTTGGTCTGGAGTAAGAGCAGGAGCTGGTTCGGCGTGGCCCTTACTGAAGATTTTGTCCAAAAAATCAACATAATGCTCTCTCATTTCAGGTTTCCTTTTCAGCGTTTTGCGGAGCGACATTAAACGACTGAGGGCCTGGTCCCTGTTGTTGGGCAAACGTTGTCTGGGGGTGCGGAATGGGAGTGGAGCTACCCAATTATTAGCGTCATCTTTTGCAAAGTTTTTGTGCATAATGTCCAAGAACAAAACATCCTCTGCTGAGAGTGCCACTTTGTCATCATCTGCTGTTTGCTGGAAAATGTGTCTGCCCAATCCAACTTGTGTCTTATCAAGTGCATGACAGCTTTCTGTGTATTTGTCTTTAATATAGATTTCGTTTTCACAGGGGCTGAGGAAGGTAGGGCGGCCGTTGCTAAGAATGTTTGTCTTAAAGGAGTTCACTGTGGGTTTGTGGGCGCCTGAGAGACAGACATCACCTATAACCACCCATCCCAGATCAAGGCGTTGGGCATAAGGCGCACTGTTTGGACCATTCACCTGACTGCGGACCTTGTGAGCTTGGATGATGTCCCTGCCCAAGAGGAGAAGGATTTCTGCTGATGGGTCCAGAGGAGGAATCTGCGAAGCGATTGCCTGTAGATGAGGGTGAGCCGACGCAGCCTCAGAGGTGGGAATCTCATCCCTGTTATCTGGAATCTGATCACATTCCGTTAGTATGGGCAGCAGCATGGACACTTTTCCATTTACATCCTCAATAACAAAGTCGCTGCTCTGCGCCCACCAGTCTCTGATAAACCAGCGCATGTTTTCATGGTGTATGGGAGTATCGTACCTTTTACATTAAACTTGTCAAAGAAGGCAGACCTGGCTAAGGATGAATTGCTCTGATCATCTAACATGGCGTACATCCTCCTCTTCTCTTCAGGGGATGTGCGGCGATACACGTTGACTAAGCAAATCTTAGAACAGGATTTACCTTTGAGGACTTGGCCACACACTTCTGTGCAACTGGTTGTGGTTACGGGGCTTGCGGAATCGGACTCCCCGCCGTGGCTCTGTGGCAGAGGGTTGGAGTCTTTAGGGGTCCACGGAGGTGGACCAGCATGCATGGCGGACACGTGTACATCACTATTACATTCTGAGCATTGGATAATGGCTCTACAGTCTTTAGCTCTGTGACTTGTGGAAGAACAACACCTATAACAAATCGAGTGTTCTTTGAGAATACCTTTTCTTTCGTCCAGTGTTTTTGACCTGAATCCCCTGCATTTAGCGAGTGAGTGGGGCTTGTGGTGAATAGGACATTGCTTGTCCAGATTGAGAACGGATGTTCGAGCTGTGCCGTTTGTTTGACTGATATCTGTTTTGTTTACTGCAACAGGAACTCTGTATCTGGCTGGTTTTACCAGTGTCTTGTCGACTCTTGGGCCAACTATATTTGAGCTTTGTAACATAAAGCTAGGGTCGGTTTTCATTTCCGCATAGTCATTTACAAACTGAACAAAATATGAGAAAGGTGGGTAAACTGCATTATTGTCCCTTTTGTATTTTGTCCCTTGTTTCACCCATGACTCCTGGAGTCCGTAAGGGAGCTTTTCGACTATCGGGTTTATCCCCCTCGGGGTGTCGAGAAAGCTAAGGCCTGGCAGATAACTTTCACTTTGTGCATACTCTAACTCTAACAGAAGATCTGCAAGCTCCTGCAGCAGGTGAGTGTCTTTATTGGATATCTTAGGAAAAGTCTGTAAGCGTTGGAAGAGTGACGCTTCGACTACCTCTGGAGAGCCGTAACTCTTGTCTAGACGCTGCCACAAACGTTGGAGGCCTGCTTGTGGGTTGTTCACATGGACCGCCCTGATCCTCAGAGCGTGTTGAAGTGACTCCCCGCTGAGCCACTTGGTAAGCAGGTCAAGCTCTTCGCTGGACTTGAGGTTGAGGCCTCCTATGGCGTTGAAGAAGATGGATTTCCAGGACAAGTAGGACTCAGGACGGTTGTCGAAAACCTTGAATCCCGCTGTCAGCATATCACGGCGTGCTAGGTAGGTGGCTAGATCCGACAGTTCAGTCTGAGGAGTCACTGAAGGTCTAGGGTGGGGTGAGACGTCCATTTTTATGTGTGTAGGAGGGGACTTTGGATGTTCACCTGGAGAGGAAGCGACTGGTGTTTGGCTCGGTTGTAGATGGCGAGAGTCGTCATGACTGACCAGTTGTCCTGTATCAGGCTTTTCTTCTTTCCCTTGCAAACTGGAGTTGGTGAAGTGAGCATTCACATAGTCTTGAGCGCGTCTGATAGAAGGAGGTGTCTTAGGGGAGATGCCTTGCTCAGTGAGATCGATGGCGTGGTGCTCCTCGTCAGCTGCCGCTTCCAGGACGTGAGCTGCAGCGAGCGCTGCTTCAGCCTCACCCTCTTTCTTCAGAGCGTTTAGCGTTGCCTCGATGCGCGCCTTCTCAACCTCCATGTCGATCTGGCGTTTGGCGTACTGTGCTCTGGTGCGGGCGGCTTCTGCGTCTGCTCGGGCTCGTGCTGCAGCTTGGCTGGTGGACGAACGGCGTGACGAACGTGAGTAGCACTCCGACCGGGTCACCATCTGGGACATAGGCGGTGTAGCTTCAGGCTGAGACATCTTGGGTGCTTGATAGGTAGACAATCTTTTTACTCTTCTGCCCTCGGTTGAGTGTGTGGCTACTCAGCCTATGCAGCGAGCTAAACATACAGTTAAAGGAGGCGGAACTCAGGATGACAAGACACAGTTTTTTCTTCTTAATGCCTTTACTGAAGACCTCTTTTTCTGATTTTTGTAAAACTGTGAAACATACAAACAAATTGCATAAAAATACATTATATAACAAACCGAGACTCATAGCTGTGAATATAAATGCTGTAAGTGACCAGAAATAGCAGATATAAGCATCACAAACTACATAATTCAGGTAGTATCAGATTGCCAGTATGTGTACGTAAAATATACTGCAGCTGATTACAGTTTCAGTACAAAGTTACAGGCCGTTCGAGTCAAAGCTACACAGGGAAACAAAAACTTCTTGTATGTACCTGACAACCTGGATTGTGAGAAAAAACAGTGCTAACATTGACTTATACGATATTGTGCAACCACATACTAAACAGAAGCTAGCGACATGAGCTAACTTAGAACACAAACAACCTTTCAAACAATTAGAACTTTAGAAAACAAATTGACCGCTAATTACTTACAGATTATGGCATATCAAAACTTCCCAAAGACGTAAGGGGTCTGAGAGGAATGTAGCATGTCAACTCCTTTGGGGATTTTCTCACCGCGTGTAACAAACTTCTTCCTGTTGCCTCCGCACATCACTACAGAGCGCCGTCTCACGCACGCAATATATCATAGAAGAAGAAGCACTCAAAAAAAACAAACGCTAGCGGAGATACTGACCCCTAGTGGAAAAAATAAAGAAATGCACCAGCGAAATAATACAATACTGTTGAACAGAGAGAGACAGAACAGAGTGATTAGAAAAGAGTGTATTGTAATCACTCAAATGTCTTATTCATATTTAATTCTGTCAGAAACTTCACACACATTTGCACACCAACAGTACAAAGAACATTATTATGCTTTGTTACATTCACAAATTCAATTATGACCACTGGGACCACAGAGAACTGCATGCCAAAAAAAGTATTATTCTCCCATCCTGTGCCTTTTGGTCTCTCATTTCAATCCCATCCTGTTCATGATACAATACAGTATATGACAGAGCATTGCAATGATATTCAACGTGACTGTAATTGTAGTTGTTTACTCTTTCCGGTGGTAGAGCGTTTCAAAAGAAAAACATTAAACATTCGTAAGAGCAGTTTTGAAATGTCAACCACCCCGCTGGTATAATCTTTCACATAAAACAGCACGCAGTAGAAACCATGCAGGCTTTCACAAAGAACTCCGCATTCAGAAAAATTCAGTCTTCCGATGCCATTTTAAAAAATACAGGCCATTTATTCAATCAATGGCGATTGACTATTGTAGACGGAACATTGCTGACACAAGATGATCAGCAGGAAAATGGGCACACTTGATGTTAAAGTTCATGCTAAATTGGCCCATAAGCATCACCATGCAGCTCAGAATCTCCTGCCCGCTCCTCTTGCTTTGTATGTGAGACTATCATTTTTTGACATCTTTTGATCTCAGGGTAAACTTACAAAGAAGTAACAGCATTTATATTCACAGTGTGACGTTTTTCATCTCAGTAGTGTTACAATTAGAGTAAGAAGCATAGTAAACTTGCATTAACAGTGCAAAGGGCTTATAGAAATAGTTCACCCGAAATGAACATTTTGTCTTTATTATTCACCCTCAAGTTGTTCCAAATCGGCATAAAACCTATTGTCTTTTTTTGAAGAGTGTAGGAAAGCAAACAGTTCTGGGACACGTTTGACTACCATTGTCATTTTTCTATAGTACACTTTCTCTGTGTTCATCGGAAGAAAAAAATTTATACAGATTTAGAAGAACTCGAGGGTGAGTACATTTTATTTTGGGGTGAACTGTCCCTTTAAGGGAAAAAAGATGAAACTGAATTCCCCAGACTCCCTGTTGTCAAATTGAGACATGATCAGCATGAGCGTCCTGTGAATGTGCTCTAATCTGACATCAGAGACTATTAATCCCTCTGAACATTGTTTTTCTATTGAGACGTGTACAGTGTGATAAAGTAGCTTGCTCGACTCTAGGCTGTTGGCCCTTGTCTCTCTATCGGTTTTTTATCTTTCCACCATGACAAAATCCAGATGGCAACACACAGCTGCTGTACTTGCTGGGAAACAGCAGGAAAAGGAAACAAGAGAGACACAAATAATGGCAACATTTCACACCTATGATGAACATTGATATGCTCACCCCAATGACCTTGTGTAATATAACTGTCATTAGAGTTTTGTAGTATTTTTTCATGTGTTCCGATATATGGAATTATTCGTAACTTATGAGTATCCATTACAATGTGACACGCCTGAGACCCTTACTGATCATGATAAGCACAAAATGTACTGCAATAACAGAAATTATGCAATGTATTCAAATCTAAAACGGATGCTTCCATTGATGCATACTCTATATTTATCTATACACTGTCTATATCTTTAACTGAAAGTCTTTGATTAAAAGTTTTACATTCACAGAGTTTGCTGTAGTTTTCTTGTCAGCTTGTGGTTTGAGTGGAAATTGGAAAGTGGTATTTTGTCTGTGTGTCTGTAAGAAGCTATAATTTTCTGAGATCAACCACCTCACTTCATGGCTAAATGAAATGACTCCAGTGGGATGTTCACTGACAGATGTTTGTCCCCCATACGGTTTTCCATACCTCATAAACACTTGGAAAACAAAAATGTTGTGGAATTTAAGGAGAGGAAAGTCAATGCTGGGTTCTGGCACGGCATATAGAGTGTAAATCTCTCTTTGAGAGGCATATTAAGAAGACCCATCCAGAATATGGGACACATTAGCTTGATGACTTACTCTTATTTTATAGCTGACTTTGAATCACATGCTGCTGGAAAAGCAACATTAGGCAGGTAAATGAAATGTTGAACAGAGTTTTGAATGACTTGCTTTTCTTGTACGTCTTTACTTCACAAAAAGCTATAAAACGAAATGTTCACCCAAAAAATTGTCCCCATAGACTTTCCATCCAGTTACATTCATTAAACGATGATGTTCGATGATGTAACCTGTCTCAGCTTGTGCTGCATGATCCAATCATATTACCTTTTTAAATATTCTCCATTTATCAATGACGGGCTCAGTGATCGTCCTAAAAGGATGCAGTTCTCTGTTAGGGGGCAGATTTGTATTGTTTAATTAAGATAAATGTCCTGCTATCGGGGGCTTGGCGAGTCTGGGGACGGTAGGCTACAGGCTGGTGGGACAGAGATTTACTGAGTTCAACCTCAGGATAGAGAGAGAGATGCGGTGAGAGAGCAGATGGCTTTCAGTCCCCTTATATCTCACCCGCTGCATTCAAATGATTGAAATTGGATTTAACGTGGCATCATGCTGCACCAATATCATATAAAGGACAAAGGCTGACTTATTTTGTCTCGATGTGTTTCCAACTTTCTGTTTCCAACTTTCTGAAACTGATTTTTTTCCACTAATGATAGAGTAAATGGTACTTGCAACAGAGAAGATGAAAGCACTGGCGAATTATGAAAAATGAAGATAAAAGACTTTTAACTCCCATAAGTCTTTGCTCCAAAACTGCAACAGTACATCAAAGGTAGCCATGTTGTGAATCAGATGATTGACAAAGATGTCAAACAATGTTAACACTTTTGTTTTGCTCTGGTCTTTATTTGACTTTACAGAAGAGAAGGGTTTGTAAATGTTTTTCAACAGAATGTATACTCAGATCTTATTTTTATTTGCAGAATGTTGATATCTCAAAACCACATTATCTTCTCAAAATAAATCATTTTATATTTGCACAAACAACTGATACAATCAGAAGAAAAGTCATGTCCTTCATCTGCTTAAAAAGTAACATCAACAATTTGGTTTCCAAAGTCTGATATTATCGTCATGGTTAACAAGGCCATTTTTATCATTTATCATTAAACAAAAAATAATATCAGAATTATTGGGTAAAAATAAATTTTGGAAATACACTGATTTGTTTAATAAACAATTTTCACTATTAAACAAAATCTATTGGTAATTATAATCCGTCTTGGCCGTGCTACCCAGCCTGATCTCATTGCTCCTTCTGAAGCATTTCAAATAAACAGTTTTCTCATCTCATTTTGCTGTATGGTGTATGAAAAACAAACGTTTTCTTTCACCACATTTTTGAATATAACAAACACAGAATTCTTTTACAAACTAGAGTCAGTTATTCCAACCGCCTGTTTTGCTCAATTTGACTCACCGTGACTTACTGTACATAAGTCGGGAAACCTGGGCAGAGCTGACGTGATGACTGGAACACATGCTGGCACAGAGGGGATGGTAAAGTGAATCAGTCCCTTATATCTGCAGTAGGAAGTAGGAAGGATGCAGAATGTAATGACGCTGAGATAAAAGCACAGACACATAAATAGTCCAGCATCACAGGAATTATTTATGAGGTGGTCGATTTCTATGAATTTGTATGACGGGAGTTGTGCAGAAAGTTAATATTATTAGTAAATAGCAATTTTAAAGGCCCACCTCTAAATCTAGCCATAATACTTTAACATATGAATGGGCCAACTAGTGAAATTGTTATCAATTGCCATGAGATTGCGTGGAAAAGTCTATATTTATTTGTATTGCATTTACATTTACATTCAGTCATATAGCAGACGCTTTTATCCTAAGCGACTTACAAAGAGTTCGGGGAGCAATAAGCAATATGTCATACAAAGAGCAATAGTACAATAGGTGCTAAGACAATTATTGTGAATTACAAATAATAAAAACAGTAATGCCGAATAAGCAAATGATTACTTTAACTGAATATTTTAACTCTCAAAAATAATCACAACTCAACTTAAAATGTTCTACTGAATTTTATTTGCATCGACATTTTTCAACTGGCTCAGCATAATTGTATTACTTGTGGCTACAAGCCTTTCAACAGGTGCTTGTAAAATTTACAATCATTAAAATGTATCTTTAACAGAGTCAATTTCTTTTGTGTCAGAGCAGACTCCCAAGTTCTACAGTAAATGTTGACAATAACCTGTTTTTAGTTTGACAGAAATCAGATCTGACTCGCATAACTGAGCATAACCATGAGAGAGGCTTCTTAAGGATTTCCATAACTATGACTCAAAACAGCTTTTTGATTTTAATGTAATGAACAACCGTGAAATAAATGCATCTGTAACCCACCCAAAAAAAATCACCAAGACAACATGACACTTTTGCGCTAGTTACTGTCTCAAGCACCATAATTAAGCATTGCAATAAAAAACATCATGCTAGACTGTATCTTTCCCTAGAGCTTGAGTAAAAAAAAGATTCCATCTGGCCCTAAGTATTGGCGCCTATCAGACAGCTGTGAAAACAGTCTCTTTAACTGGATTTCACAATTTGCAAGCAGAAAATCATTTCATATTTCTCACACCTGCCCTTGTATGTTCACTTGTGAAAATCTGTGTGTTTACGCCAGCACTTCTCTGGAAGCCAAGCGGACAGACAAAAGGTCTCTTCCAGAGGTAAAAGAGTTTGTACCCCTGAGAGCTAGCCTTTCACAACATCATCAGGAAAACAAGTGTGTGCGGGGCAGAAAGAGTAAGTCTGCTCATACTGCAGTTAGCAATTTTACTTGTCTAAAGTCTAAATAAGATTAATATGAATAGGTCTGCTAAGAAAATGGCTTTTCTTTCAGTAAAGATTAAAGATAAGCCAGTTGGCTTTGCAGTATGAAAATAGAAAATTCAGGCATCATTTAACCCTCGGATTGCTCAGAATATAAATGTCTTTGTTCTGATGAACGCAAAGGAAGATATTTGGAAGGATGTCGGAAACCAAACAGATCTCATCCCCCATGGTCTCCTATAGTATTTATTTTCCCTACTATGGTAGTAAATGGGGGATGATATATGTTTTTGGAACTGACATTCTTCCAAATGTCTTGCTTTGTGTTAAACAGAACAAAGAAATGCTTTCAGTTTTGGAACAATCTGAGGTTAAAGAATTTTCATTTTTGGGTGAACTATCCCTTTATTTTAAACTCACCACATATTACAAAACACAAAATATTGTGGAATTTGAAACATACACATTATGAAGAGAGTTTGGATGAGTTGCATATAGTAAAGGATACAATAGTACTACAATAAAATGTATTTAAATTCCTACTGTAGTGTTTTTGATTCTACTGTAGTAAAACTCCTAGATACTATAGTGTTTTAGAATTTTGCCGTTGTAAGATTAAAGCATGCAATAGTTAACTACAGTTTATCAATTCACTACATTTAGTACTACAGTAAACTATAGTATAAATTAACAACGTGCAATAATTTCTGTAATATTCTACAGTATACAACAATTGTTTTTCCGTTCAATACAGTGAATACTTGAATGTTTATTCATGTGGCTCGCTACACGTTGTATTGATATCATTGCATTAAAGTATTATTTATAAACCTTTGTATATATTTTTTTAAATCAAATTAAACTATTTGTTAAACATTGGTGTATTTTATTTCATTGCTTTTGCCACGGTCTTATAAACCATTGAGCTCTGCATTCTGCAGAAAAATCCCTTTTTAGTTAATAAAATCTTTGTGCCACATGGTCTCCTGTGACTTTTTGCTTTAGAGTGGAGCACAATCTTCACAATCAAAGACCGGACCCAGATTGGGTTTCTTTACCGCTGAATCTCCTTAATCACCCTGCCTTAAGCCGGCAATTTTTACCTTAAATTTGAATCCTGACTGAGAAATGAGATCAAGCTATTTAAAGCTTGAGATAACTGATGCTCAGTAACAGAAATTAAACTATTTCTGGATGAAGTCTTCTTTTTATCATGCACAGCGATATGATTTTATTGCACTTTGACCGCTGAGCCTTTTTAACTTTGCTTCTTCACAGTGTGCATCACATATCTCTGTAGGCGTCACGCGATCTTCATAAAGTCTTGGTTTGCGGGTTACTAAGTACTAGCCTTCTTCAGTAGATATAGCTGAACACAGTGTGTATCTGCAAATCTGTTAAGTAGGGAGCCAAAAATAATTACAGTTTTCAGGCAACGATATGACCGCCACAGCATGACGCCTGTCAGTTTTCATGGCCCAGATTATTGTGCGTGCACCTAGAGATGAATAACAACCACATAAAACTTGCTCCATTGAACTGTTCACACTTATGCTTATGAGCAAGTTTTGCAAAACCAACTAAAAAAAAAACTCTCAGGAGAAGATGTTGCAATTTTGCTAATGAATGCAGAGCTCTGTGGGATAGATGACCCTTGGTTAGCTGTGACTGTTCTGTGGTTGAATGTCTTGGCCTCAGTGATATGTGATAGTACTCTAGGCGACTGTTAAATGAGGGATTTCCTTTCAAGTCAGTGTGTCTGGTGATGGGCCTTTGGCCAGGAACCCAGCAGGAGATAAAATCTGAACATTAGCTGTATCCTCACCGCTAAGCACTGAGTGGTCAATCTCAGCACCTTTACAATAATAGCAAATAAAGACATTGCAGATAGGCCGTAAATCTGTTCCTCTTCTGAGAGGGGTAAAAGGCCTTGGGTCCAGCAGTAAAGGAGATTCTCATTGGAAATGTTAAAGTGCAGAATGGGGACATCCTTACAAAGAGAAGTTTATTTAGGTGTGCTATTACTATACTTCTTAAAGAAAAGTACTAAAAACAAGAAAGTACGCTTTCAGTATACTACTTTAAGTATGTCAATTCTTTAAATGAGCTATTATATAATAACTTTTTTGTATTTTTTTAGAAAAGCTTTCTAAGGAGTCGATGTGCAAATTAGCACATGCTGTAATCTCTATGTCTACTGCATTTTCAAGGATTTGACTGGAATCATGTTTATTGTATTGTCCCTCATATAGACATAAAAAATTAACAAAGTAAACTTAAACATCAGTCTGACTTAAGCAGAATTCTGGGAATTCGTAACTATTTTACAATGTGGCTAATTGGCATAAATTTGATTTGCACAAAGAGCATTATTATGAAAATATTATTGAAGCCAAACCCCTATTACTCATAATATGGCCCCATCCCTATCCCTGCCCCCTAAACCTTACCATCACTTGTACAAATTAGATTTTATTAGAAATTAGAATTCATATGAATTAGACACCTTATGAAACAGTTATGAATTGCCACAATTGTTGTTAAAAGTAAAATTTTATAAATTAAAAATTGCACCAATTTAGGCCCAAGTAGTACTTATAAACAGTGCACTAACAAATATACCAGCACTAGTTCGTACTACATAAATACTTCTTAAAAATAGACTTTTTTTAATTTGTTAATTCTTAAAAATACAACTTTGCGAATATGTAATCAAACTCATTTAAAGAAGAAAATGTTTCCATTTTTGGAACATGTCCTCCAGTTGTTCCTGTCACCATGCAACAGCTGCATATACGTTTCAGCCTGACCTTTTTAAAAAGATTGACCTATTGAACAACTCTCAAATAAACATGTTTTTTGTCTTTCTAGACACAGTTGTTTGGTTGACCCTCCAAATGAAAAAGATAATGAAACATGGTTGAACATGGCAGTGGATGAAGGAAGCTGATTTGGTCTGAGATGATAAATGGGATTATAAATCCACATTGAGTGCTTATGACCCACATCAGCATAAAAGCGATCCAGGTTTGGGCCTTTGGCCCTAAAGCGGCTTCTTCAAATATTCTAGAGACCCATCTTGAGGCCGGAGCAAGGAGACCAGGATGTCCAGCAGACTTCATCTTCTCCACGGGGAGCCCTCTCACAAGCCCCAGATGCTTATGAATATCAAAAGGCACCATCTATAAAATCTAACAATTTATACCCATACTTTTTGGAATGTAGAAATTGGAGAAAAACTTTGTATTTGGTCCTGAAGACCTTGAAACGGGACCCAGACCACAGTATCATTCATCAGTGATGTAGATACTGTAAAGCGAGGAAGCGAGGAAGATGGAGTGTTAACAACAAATGGCTTCCACAGGATTTCTGTCCTTTGTGGAAACTGATACACAGGTGCCAAGAATCATGTGCTCAGCAGGATGGAGGATCAACCAAACTGCGGGTCTTGTTCCGTTCCTTTTCAGCACGACTATGAAGCCATAGACGTCATTGTGCAAAACCTACTTGAAAGAAAACTAATCTTATTGGCCAATCTGTAATACCCATGTAAGCCCATTTGAAATACATAGCAGATGCATAAAACCAATGATAGAAGAAAATCAGGAATTGAAATCAGGTCAGGGGTAATGCTGTTGCCACAGACACGTAGCCATTTTTACATATAAAAGGCATTCTAAAGATAAATCTCATCTTATGTGAATTGTTCGTTTATTTAAAGTAAATATGATAAACTGTTAAATCCTTGATCTGCATTCAAGTCTAGATTTCTTAATGTTAACTCTTTCTTGTTATACACATGTGTAGAAAGACATGATTTATATTGTTTTTAAAGTACTGTAAGTATGGTATGAGAATGCAGCTTCTACGGGTCAGATTGTGTTATTTTAATGCAATATATAACAGTGTACTCGGTAGACCTGCCACAGTTTACCAGCATCCACTGCCTTCCACTCCAACACTAAATCATCTCATGTAAACGTTGGGTGTGTTTGCGTGAGCACTTGTGACAGCAATGCCTTCAATGGAATGCAGGGGAACATCTGTTTCTGTCCCAGAGAAAAATATGAATTTGACAATTAGACAAGTTAGGTGTCGTTTTGTAGCAAAACCTTACAGCATAATGCATCAAAGTAGCATTAAGTGTCCCAAACATTGATACGTTTCCACGTGTTTCCACTAAAAAGGATTTTCCAGCTTTACTCACAATTGTGGCAAATACACACTGTCACATTTAGTCAAATCATTTTGGGGTCCAGCGGTTTTTTACAAATGCTTTTGTGATATGTCCTACCAAAAGGACACGTTGACTCATATTACACTAGTTTGGTTTTTAACATTCATTTCACAAATCAAACCATTGACCAGAAGATCATTTTTTGGTCCTGTAAATCAAATTCAAACGAAGACTGGCGGACTTCCAATCTGAACGGAAAGAGATATCGTTGCATAACGTTTGTTGCCGTTTAGTGCCATCTAGTGGAATAATAAAGCACCTGGCGCGCCTATAATGTCGAAAGCTCAAGAAACTGTTTATTATGCTGTTTATTAAGATATTTCTGATATAAGACATTTCCGGAGCTATTTTAATGTAATAAATACATGTAATGTTTTAATGCTACTACCGAATGTTACAAAATCCGGATGTTACTTCTGGGTTTGTGTTGGGAGATATCCCAAATCCGAGGTGTCTTGAATGCATCATTACTGCTGTCGTTTTCATGTCTTTAGTTTTTTGTTTATAATGTAAATCCATACTGAACAAAAATAGAAATTAATACTATTGCAGCTGTTTTCCTTTAAACCTAGTACAAATTATTTCAGAGTTAGTCTTATCTGCAATATATAACATACCGCCAATAGAATCCAATACATCACCAGTAATTGGGGCACTGGATTGTACAGTATGTGTAAGCTACCTATTTTTCCATATGTTGATGTAATGTATGGAATTGGGGCATGGGTTTGTCGTTGGCACCATATCCCCACCGGGCAATTATAACGTCATGTGCTTTTACAGAACCTGAAGTCAAGGGAAATGTTATTTCTAGACTCCATGAACCCTGTAACTTTGGTTATGGGAGCTACATAAAGACTTTCAGGTTTTGCTTATATTGATAGCAAGTTTCCAGTTTTCTACTGTTCTGTGTTCATACAAATAATATTCATGTTACCGTTCATACTAACAACTTGTTTTACCCTGTGATAATAATTTTATTTTTTACATTTTTATTGAACAGCCTGTAGTTTTAGGTTCCAATTGTAAAATGTCTTGTTTTGAGCAATACAACTTTCCTGGGGAAAAAAGATTACTTAATCCATGTGATTGTTTTAATCCATCCAGATAGTCCATCCAAGATAATATTCCTTATGTATTATATTCACAACTAAACTGTTGCACATGCATTCATTTTTATTTGCCAGTGGCTATTTGCACTAAGTATAAAGAGCAGTAGGTAGTGAATATAGAAGCATTTCTTAGCGATATGCTATTTACACTAACCGAAAATGGCTGTATTTTCTTTGGATTAACTGTTAATAGTATTTAGATATACATTCATGATTGGTACTGTATGTAAAACGTAACCATATATTGTACCAAGCTTCTGTTAGTTTGTTGAGATGTAATAAGAAACAACTGCTAAAACATGTTTTAATGTTAATAATGCATGTTTATTTCTGTCTTACATAAAAAATGGACACAACGAAAAAGGAGGAAAAGCTGAAATTTCTCAAAGAGAAATATGACATAAACACAGACCCGCAGCAAAAAAAGTCAACATGGCTACATGTTGTTCTGTCTTTCACCAGTCTCCCGTTGACTTGTCCCCATTAAGTAATAATTGTTTTAAAATACAAATAGATTATCTCCTCATTCTTTGGACTGGAGTTTTGTTATATGTTGACAGTGATTTTTCTGTTAATATCACATGGTTTGATATATTAAATCTACAGTTTTCTTTTTAAAATAACTGCTTTGTGTCTTTTTTGAAAACTAGTAATCTATCAATAAATTAAATTAAATTAATAAATGACTTAACTGGTAAAGCACACTGGACTTATATAAAGTTTGCATAAAGCTACATTGGTAATTTTCAGACATTATTTGTAATAGTTTTATTTCTAGAAATGCTTATATGTGTTTGGTCAACGTTTATTTATTTTTAGTACAATTAAAATATCCGTTAACTAGCCTAATAATTTTTTTTATAGTATTGTAAAATATCAGCAGTATCTTAACCAATCACGGTATGAATCACAATGATGTTCTTTAATATTTTGCGTTAGATTTTACGCTTTCAAAAAACTACAAATGCGTCCATTAAAGAACGTTCGCCTGACCTTAGATTAGCCAATCAGCTAAAAGCACGAGAGCGAGGCGCGAAAGCTGCATACCTGAACCATAGGCGGAGTTTGACATTCGAGCCAGGGGGGGCAAAAAAAAATCAGTGTAGCAGCTGGGACCTGGGCTATCAATTGGGGAACACAGCACTAACACATATGGACACAACAAACATGCGTGATAAACACATATATTTATTTTTAACCCAAAGAAGAAGAAAAAACAGTGCAACAATACAATCATTCTATTAGTAAACAGGTAAGCCACTTGACTTTGCATCGCATCTTCGGACACAATTAGGATCAACGCAATAAAATGCGGACCACTTTTGTTAAAATATTATCTTCAACCAAAACGAAAAGATTTTTAAAGTTTTTCTTTCCTTTTTTCAAAACACATTGTGGCAATGAGAGCGATTAAAAAACAAGTTATATTTCGCATTTTGTTGTACTTCATGAATCATTTAAAACATTTTGAGACAAGGGGAAAAAATAAAAAAGACGCCATGTGAGAGGCTACAGTATGCATAGATTGGGGCAGAGCAGGTTGCTTGGGACAGCCGTGTTTTTCTCCAAGATCATCTGTGTTTGTGTTACCTAGTGCAGCTAGTGCATCTGTGGCCGTGGGGTGAACGTCAGGACTGCTAGCGGTTGCTGCTGATCCAGAGCTGCTCGGTGTATCCTCCAAGTTCACAGCGGTGTCTGTTTGCCTGTCGTTATCATCGGTTACTGTTGTTTTTGTTGTATCTTTGTTAGATCCAGAAGACTGAATATCTGTGTCATTTGGAGCTCGACGTTTTAAAAATCTCCTTATGTCCATATTTTTGTCCATAGCTAGCTGAGAATCGCTGGACTTACGTAACTTGTCACATGACCCAGAGCCCTGAATTGTTTTTTTTACTAAAGGAGTATATGAAATCAGATGTATTACCTACCACCATTTAGTTGTTTTGTTTTATTTAAGATATTTATAATATATAATTTTTTTAAGAATGCAATTATTTTTTTGTTGAAACAATGCAATTACCCGTTTCAGCCGCCAGGGGGGGCAATGCTCCCCCTGCCCCCCCGCAAACTCCGCGCATGACCTGAACCCCAACTGCTTGTTAATATCACCTGATGAGGTAAGTGTTTGTAATAAATAGGCTATATGAAGATTAAATGTGCACTAATAAAACTGGCGGACAGTTGGCAATATTAATAGTTGATGCGTATTTTCAGAGGTTAAATTTCAATATTTACCTCACGAACTACGCGTTAACTTGAGGCGACTTCACTGTGACGTCCCTGGTTGTTGTTTCTAATGTTTTCTTTCAACTTGGTTTTTTGAGAAGCACGTTTTAAATAGGATAAGACGACCTACAGATGGACTTTTTTCGATGGTTTGACTTAATTAAAAGCGTGTTAAAAACACTTGATCGAGTGTTGGGCTGTGCAGATGTCTTTACTTCGTTCATATTGTTAGCGTTTATTAACGTGAATTGCTGAATTGAGTGTTATGTTGGGATGTTTGTAACGTTGTTTATAACTTGCTCTTGGGGTTGGATACCTACTACTGACACCTGTCGCGATGGTCAATTTATCGATTTATGGTCAATGGTCAATTTATCGATTTATCGCGCGATATATAAACTTGACGTCGGTAGTTTTTGTTATGCAATAAATCGCCATGTGCGTTTGTTTACATAACAATGAATGAGTTTGATTTTATCCGATGGCGCTGCCCTGTGTCTGTGTGTCAAGAGTGCTGCACACACGTGGCAGACAGCGGCAAGTTGTATATGACATGTCACATGTATTCAAACACCTTTAGACGAATTTCAATATAAGCATATGACGTGTTTCTAGTTTTAACTGTTTCTCTGAATCCTATGATGAGAAATAAGAGTCAGTAGAGGGAGGTTTGACAGCATGAATAATCTAATTTCTAAGTCTTTGTTTTATGATTCAAAAATATGATTTCAGGAAATCATGAAGCCATTAATGGTCACAATTGTGACCATGTAAAACACAGCAGACATCACATGCATGTTTTAATGGGGAAATTGTTACTATTTTGTATTCAGTTATTCAAGCAGACCATGGTATTCATTTTAAACTCTTGAAGTTGGGAGATAGATATGGTGCTACCGAGGCAAAAAGTTAATATTGAGCGCTGTTCTCTATTTATTTGCTTATATTATGTGTGCAATTTACCTTTGCATCTTATTCCAGGGCTCTAGACTCATTTTTCCCTCTTTCTCAGTTGGTCGCACCCTTGTGACCTCAGTTGATGAATTGTTCTGTTAATCTGTCACTCTCTCTTTTAAAATAGTCAGCTATTTGCACTTTAACACTTGCGAGCCCAATAAATGCAAATATCTTTATTTTATACAGTTGTTCTTATTTCGTTTTATATTCAAGGTATATGTTTGCTATGAAATGATCTGACGCAAATTTACCCTGTCACTCTTCACAATCCTCCTTTTTTGCCCTCTTTTGAAAAAGCTGTAATTTTCCCACTGGCCTTTATTTTTACCACATAAAATAAAAAACAATTAGCTGGCTCAACTCAAAAGTAACTCAGAAGTAAATTATTATATACATTGTCATAAATAAACTTGAAATACTAAATCTCACTAACCACTGTTGGTTAGGGGCACTATGGTCTAAGCACGCTTGTGTTTTGAGTGACTGATTTGATGAGCTCAGAAAGAGGGTTGGACAGAGAGTATCACAAGTTCAGTGTTTGATATAAGAGTTGTTTTCACAAAATGAATTGGTTCAAATGAGTCATTACGTCGCGAATAGGACATTAGCGGACATTGATGTGCTTTTTGTCACAGCTGTAAGGACATCACAAAAGATAACAAGGAAATTACTTGTTTTTGAGTACATTCACACCCAGCTTTTTGGTGGCAGTCCAGAGCCCTGTATTCATTTGTTAAAGAAGTCTAACTGTGCAGGATTGTTTACATTGTGTAATTACAAGTTGTTTGCACAATTAAAAGGTTCTGTGTTTTGACTGCAACTGTCATGCATCCAGATTCCTTCACTTCATTATTATACTTCCCAACAGCAATGGCTAACACAGTACCCGTGGTTGTGGTACAATGGAAATGCTATGCTGTGCATCTACTGCATCCAATGTGGCCTGTGCTTTTCTGTTAACTCAAAAGGAAGGGCCACGTGCCTCGTCGTTGCACACAACCTGATGGATTCCTGCACTTTCTGTCTTTGAGGACAATTAAAAGATCGACCCATGCCTACTTGTAGGTATATGATGGTAATGGGTCAATTTAACACAGCCTTTAACTTTGCAAAAGAAGAACTACCATTCGTGAAATTTAAGTCACAGCTCATACTCATGAAAAGATCGGCCTGAGTATCAACCTGGCATATGTTAGGTTGGGTACTGAAACCCTATGCTAATATGGCACTGATACCTATATATCCGTAACTGGACTGAATCAAAATGCAGATTTCACTGCCTCATTTCGGTGCCACTTTAATGCTGACTGAGCTGTCGATTGAGACATTTGCCCTCATTCATGTGAACGAAATTCGGAAAGCTTAGATACTACAAATCCAACACATCTAACATAATTGTTAAACGCATCGTGAATTATCTGTGATCCGTGCAGATCGGAACGCGCATGATCCCTGGACTCATCATACTGGAAGACCGTTTCAATGCATGCTCTCTCTCCATCCCTTTTTCAGCCTTCATCACCTGGCACAGTCTAACTTCAACTGCCGCAATACGGCAAGTTAATGTACTTTTTTTTCATTAATTTATTTGTCAAGTATTCACAGAAGAGGTGGGTTTTAAGTAGTTTTTTGAGATGTGGTTGACCGGACCGCGTTGGGAAGAATGAGCGGGAAAACGATTTTATGCCCTTATGAGAAGGCATTACAAGGCGCTGCTCGTTTGCTGAACACAGGGTTCTTGATGGGGTGTAGGAGTATTGTAGGGTGTGAAAGTATGCCGGTGCAGATCCAGTGATACTGGCTTCAACCGGTAGCCAGTGGAGAGAGATGAAAAGGGGTGTCACATGAGCACTTTTGGGCTATTAGAAGACGAGGTGTGCTGCTGCGTTTTGAACCAGCTTAAGTGGTTTGATAGCCTTTGCAGAAAGACCAGCAAGGAGAGCATTGCAGTAGTCCAACCTTGAGATTACCAGCGCCTGGACAAGGAGTTGTGCCGCATGCTCAGTGAGGTAGGGTATTACCTTTCAAATGTTGAATAAGGCACATCGACAGGATCGGGTTTTCTTTGCAATGTGATCATTGAAGGACAGCTGTTCATCAAATATGACTCCGGTGTTCCAGGCTGATTCGGAGGGAGTGATTGTGGAATTGCCAAGTTGGATGGTAAGATCGTGTTGCACCGTGGGGTGTGCCGGAAACACTAGTAGTTCTGTCTTGGTCGGTTTCAGCTGGAGGTGATGTTCTTTCATCCAAGCTGAGATGTCATCTAGGCAGGCTGTTATGCGAGCTGCTACAGTGGTATTGTCTGGGTGAAACGAGATGTAGATCTGGGTGTCGTCAGCATAACAGTGATACGAGAAGCCATGTGCCTGTATGATGGGTCATAAGGATGTCATGTAAATGGGGGAAAAAAGCAGCGGTCCAAGCAC
Source organism: Barbatula barbatula (assembly GCF_947034865.1). Lineage (NCBI taxonomy): Eukaryota > Metazoa > Chordata > Actinopteri > Cypriniformes > Nemacheilidae > Barbatula > Barbatula barbatula. Next base: position 20,257,611 of record NC_136773.1, on the reverse strand, counting down.
CAATCCATGAGGGACCCCAGTGATCATGTGGTGAGCAGTGGACAGCCTACATGACACCTTGAATGATCTGCTGGAGAGGTAGGATTGGAACCAGTAGAGAAGGGAGCCTGAGATTCCTAAGGATGACAGGGTTGCTAGCAGTATCTGGTGATTGACGGTGTCAAACGCTGCAGATGGGTCTAGCAGAAAAGTTTTTGTATATAAGTTTTGTATAGGCATATAATTATTGTTTTTTGTTTTATCAACTTTTGTTGAAACTAGTAACTTTGTATTAGCACCTATCATACTATTGCTCTTGTGTGACTTATCGCTTATTGCTCCTTGAAATCGTTGTAAGTCGCTTTGGATAAAAGTGTTTGCTAAATTACTAAATGTAAAATGTAAATGTGTATTTTTTATTATTTAATAAATATTTTTAATTGAACATACTGTTCTTTAATTTCATCGACCTGTGTTTTGTGGCTCTTTTTTAAAGTATTGATTTGGCACCGGTATAAAAAAAACAAAAGATACCCAACCATAGACCTATGCCAATGACGTGGCCTGGGCTCCGATAATAGGAGTGATCTCGGACAATCTCCTGCCAAAAACCGCTGAAACAAGTGTCTCCTTAACCTACCTATCATTTATGATAAATGGCAACACGGACGTCTCCACAAGAGAATGCAAGATTGTCTACACTTGTGCGATTTCCAATAAAGGCCATTTAATTTTCTTAACACGGTTGAACACCGGATGCAAAAGGTATGTGGTTTCCTTATAATGATTATAATTATTATAATGGCCTAATATTTAAAGTTTGAAGTAAATGCATTGTAGGTAGAATAAAAAACATATAGATTAACAGGATGGGGCTAAGATTTTCATAGTATTTTATACTTAAGTTTTATGTTCATATTACAACAATAAAAACACATGTTAATAAGAATTTAGGAATAAGTTGTTAATTTGCCAGAAGAGTTTTTTTTTAAATAACAAAAGATGTTTAATGACAGTGTTGCCAAGAGTGCAACCTACAGGCCAGAACAGATACTGTTCTAAACTATCAATTAGAAGTAAAATAGTAACGTTTTAGTTTACAAATGTAATAGATCTTATTGTGTTAAAAGGAAATTACTCTGTTAAACTATAAATGCAGATAGTTTCAATGTAAAATGTGTATGGTGGGTTTAAAAATATTGTAAAATGTCCAAATCATTTAATTCTACTGTATAGATAAAATGCATTTATAAATGCATGATATGTACTGTATTTGGTTCACTTAAGGCATTTATGCTGCAACCAAGAAAGCCATTTCTCGCCTTGGTCCACAATAAGCGGACTGGCTGCAGAAAAATTTTGCCCTTGGGCCAGATGCTGTCAATCTGGTCCACAAAGGGGGAGTGATATCGCTGCTTCAAGCTGAGGCCAGGTCATATGTTGTCCCAATCCACAGCAGGTCACACAGGTACAATGAAGTGTAGCATATTTATTTACTTTCTAAAGTTTACAGTATGTGATTGTTCTAATAAGTTTGATTCACTTTCTTTTGAAAGACTGGAGTTGTTCAGTGTACAAAGAGATCTATGATTGGGCAAGTATGCTCCACCTTATCTGGAAGGCGTACCCACGTAAATTCACCCAATGTAGTGAAGGAACAAGGTGGCTACCCCAAGTTTAAACACTTTCCTGAAACCAGGAAGCAAGGATGGCTGCCTACACGGCTCTGGACAATTTATAGCAGTATAAATGCACATGGACCAACTGGCAGGTGCCTTGGCCAAAGCAGATATTGCTGGCAGAGGAAGGAAGGTTAGTATAATCTCTGTTTTGAGTTTAAAAATATTTAATTGTTTAAATTGACTGTGGTGTTGTATTATAATTGTTAATGAAAAGGACACTGTTATAGGTGAAAGCCATGATGGAGAATATGGACATTTCTGGCATTCTGTCACTTCCTGACAGATATTTTCTCTCTTCCATTAGCCAATTCTGCCTACTGCTCCAGAGAAATTTATATAATCCTACCTCAGGTAAAATAGATAGTTAAATGATTGTTAAATATCTCCAGAGAGGCAGCAGTTCAGCAGACACCCATGGGAATTTTTTTTTTTATATATTTTCTATATTATATTTTAGTAATGGTTTCTTTTATATGTATACTTATTGGAAACAATTTTTAGAATAAAATATTTAGCAAATATCAAGTTTCAGTTACTGTCAATCTTTAAATCAATGTAACTAAGCATACACAAAATAACAATGATTCATCAACATGCAATGCCATTATGACTGCTATTAAAAAGGAATTTTTCTACAATATTCACTCAACGTGTCAGTAAAAAAGGGCATTTTAAGAGGGTCTGAAACAACCTCACATGAGGGCATGTGAAAAAATGACAGAAGTTTCGTTTTTGGGGAACTATCGCTTTAAGTGAATGCAAAGATGCAATTTTTTATATTTGTATGTAATGGGTAAAGTGTTAATGTTGTATATTGGAGTTATTTTGAAACGATAAGTCGAAACAAGTTTGTCAACTACCCTTTTTGCATTTTGTTGTTCTAGTGTCACCAGGTGATGGGGTTTGAACATGCTTGCGTTTAATTTTACATTTGTACATTATTTGGAAAATAACATTTATATGTTTTCAATTTCTTTTCTCTTTCTAGATACACCAGACACTGGGTCATTAAAAATGTGTTCAATTCCAGAACCCCCATCAACAGGTTCACATGTCCCTGTACTTATTTCACGAGTAAACTTAAACCCCTCATGTTTACTGGTAAATTTTTGGGGTCATTTCGATCAAGATCGGGAATTGGCATATCAACAACTAAAAAAAGAGATTCAATACCCCACAGAGAGGTTTTGCGAATCCGATGGAAATCCTGGGGATTTGTGCCTAGTATGCATGTATGAAACGTGGTACAGAGCCAGGGTAGTGTCAAAAGATGCTAAAGACTACAGTGTGTTTTTAATTGATGAAGGCAGAACACTTCATGCCACGCTTGACACACTAGCATGGGGCAAAAGTGAGTTTTTCTATCTGCCTCCTGAGGGGGAATTCTGTATTCTTGCCAATGTCTTACCACTGTCTCCTGACAAATGGACAACAATGGCCTTGAAGTTCATGAAGACTTTCTGTGGTAGAAGAGTGAGCGCCACTGTTCAGGATGTTCTCGTGCCTCATCGAATGTTCCTGCTTGACATTCCTTGTCTATCCAGACAGATGTTTGAAATGCGGTTTGCCAAAAAACTGTCCAATGATAGCTTCAAAGAATTTGTTACAAGGTCTTTGCAGGCTAACAGCGGATCTGCAGTGGATCTTCAGAAGATTTCTTTCATCGGGAACAAACCCTTCGAATTCATTGAGCAAATAGAGAAACCAAAATCCTACATGTATCCAGAGTTGCAGACTGATAACATGGAGACTGTGGTTGTTACAGAGATAACAAATCCATTTCGCATATTCTGTCAACTCAAGGTCTTTTCTCAGGAGCTGAGGAAGTTAACTGAACAAATAACTCAGCATTATGATGGAAGAATTGGCAAAAAAATGGCCACACCAGTGAACTTGGGAAGTCCTTGTGCATCAAGAGGAAGTGACTGCAAATGGTACCGTTCTGTGCTGCAGCAGGCCATGTCTGCCAACAATGTGGTTGAGGTTTTGCATGTGGATTATGGAAAGAAAGAATTCGTACAGGTTGACCACGTCAGACAACTTGCCTCTGAATTCTTCAGAATGCCGGTTGTAACATACGTGTGCTCTCTTCACGGAATAGTTGACAGAGGTGTTGGTTGGACAGCCTCACAGATCGATTTTCTGAAATCTCTCCTGCTCAACAGAACCGTGATTGCCAAATTTCAGTACCACAGCCTTTCAGAAGGTGTCCATTATGTCACGCTTTATGGCGAGGAGAATACAAACATCAATAAGTTGTTTGAATTGAAACAGAAATGTGTGATGGACTCCGATATGACTCATGATGACTTTTCTATTCAGAAGAGCCTGTTGTCTCAAAAGAGCAAGATTTCAGAGAGAAGCGAGTCCAAATACCCAGATGGAACATACTATGACCCCAGAGGGAACAAACCTGTGTTCTTTACAGAAAGTCTCCCACCTAACACGTCACACGTAGCTGTTGTGCAACACGTTGACAGCCCTGGAAAGTTTTGGGTTCAGACTCAGCGTTATGCAGAGGATTTCGACCGACTAATGGATGACCTTGGTGATCTGTACAATGATCCAACAAGTACAGAGGGTGTATTAAGAAAGCCTGTCGCTGGTCTCCTATGTGCAGCTAAAGCACAAAGTAGTGTGTTCTACAGAGCAGCTATCTACAATGTAATTGACAAGAAAGCAGAAGTTTACTTAATTGACTATGGGATCACAGAAATTGTTGATTGTTGCAACCTTCGACTGTTACCTCTGAGATTCCAGGAGCTACCCGCTGTTTCAGTAAAGTGCTCCCTACATGGCATTAAACCCAAACAGAAACATTGGGATGAGAAGGCAACATCGTTCTTTTCCAGAATTGTTGAAGACAAAGTACTTGATCTGCACGTCCAAGACAAGTTTCAAGATACCCATATTGTTCAGTTAGTGGAACCCAGTTTAGATGGTGAAAATGATTTAAGCAAGTTGTTGTGCAGCACAGATCTTGCAGAAAGTGAAAAGAGTTTTATGGGCAATCCTGCCTTAAGATCTTGCAGTTTAAAAACTGCACACACCACTGAAACAGTCAGGAGATGTACTATACCTCAAACGCCATCCAGTTCTTCTGTTGTGATGGAAAGTGCATCAGCTTTCAAGGAATCTTTATTTCCGATTGGCAGTTCGCTGGAAGTGACAGTGTCCTGCATTGAAAATCCAAATGACTTTTGGTGTCAAAAATCCCAAAATGCAGCTTGTTTGGAAGTGCTAATGCAAGATATCCAGCGCTTCTATGTTCACAGTAAATTTCAGCCTCCTTTTGAAGCAGCTTGTGTTGCCCGTCATCCTGAAACTGGTATATGGTACAGAGCCTTGGTCATTCACAAACACCAAACACCACATGTTGATGTCCTTTTCTTTGACTACGGTCAGACACAGAAGGTTGGTGTCGAAGATCTGCGGAAGATTACTCCAGAATTTCTGAAGATGAAGGGACAAGCCTTTCGATGCAGTTTATATAATCTCATCCAACCAGTCTCTCAATCAGCTATAGACTGGAGCCCTGAAGCCATATTGCAGTTTCAAGATTTTGTTGACACTGCAGTTTCCACAAACCTCCCCTTGAAATGCACCATTTGTGCTGTAATGTATGATGGCCAAAAAGTTGTGTTCAATGTGGTGGATTTGGAAACCCCGTCCCAAAGCATTTGCAATCTTCTTGTCCAAAGACATCTAGCTGATTGTGCACCCTCTAAAAGGTGTCCCATTTCACCTTTTCGCCTGGACACCTACTACTATTCTACACATGGTATTAAGACTGTGTGTGAAGAGGACGTGAGTGTCACCTGTGTGAAAAGTGTCACTCAGTTCTTTTGCCATCTGGGAAGAAATTCAGACCAGATAGAAAAACTTGCGCACAACGTCAACTCCCTTTGCAGTCAACTAGTGGTCGCCAAGTGTCCTCAGACGTTCGGAACAGTTTGCTTTGTGAAATTCACAGATGGACTTTGGTACAGAGGGCAAATCAAATCTACAAAACCGTCAATTGTGGTTCACTTTGTGGATTACGGAGACACACTGGAAGTCAATAAATCATGCTTGCTACCAGTTCCAATCGAAGCAGGAGACATAATGACTGTCCCAGTGCAGGCAATCGAATGTGGGCTCTCTGATATACCAGACAATGTACCGGGTGAAGTGGGAAAGTGGTTTCAGAATTTTGCAGAGGGTGGTTGTTTCAAGGCGGTGATCATGGCAAAAGAACCTGGAGGAAAACTGATAGTGGAACTTTATGATGGGAAAATTAAAGTCAATGCATTGATCAGACAGAAGTTTAGCAATGAAATCCCCCGAAATGAACTTATCTTATTCACAGATTATGACGCACAGTACAAGAATGCACAAAGCTCGGTAGCCCATGTGAGAAAAATCTTTAGTGGTCTGAAGACAAATCCACCAGATAGTGTTCAGCATTTCAGCCAAAGTCAAAGAAGTCATGGGTTTAAATCAAAACCAGAGATATCACCAAGAAAGTCAAATGATGGAAAGCCAAATGAATTGTCGCTCCCCTGTCAATCTAAGAAAGATGATGATGATGATGATAAAATCAAGCCCAAGAAGTCTCTCAAAGAATCACAGCTCCCAGTGAAACCTATAAAACCAGGCATGGAAGCCAGTGTTTTCATCTCGCATTGCAACAGCCCCTTTAGCTTCTTTGTTCAGCTGGCAACTGATGAGGATGACATTTATGCACTTGTCCAGAAGTTAAATGATGGACAGTTAAAGAGTGTGAATCTTGATCCTTCTGATGTTCACGAAGGCGACCTTGTCCGAGCAGTGTTTCCCGATGATAACTCTTGTTACCGTGCAGCAGTAAGAAAAAACACTGGTGACACAATTGATGTTGAGTTCATTGACTTTGGAAACACTGCTGCTGTTTCTGTCTCAAAAATAAGTCAACTCGAACAATCATTTGCTGCTTTTCCACGGTACGACATCCACTGCTCGCTAAATAAACAGAATGTTGACAGCACAGACCAAGCATGCAGCTTCAAACAGATAATTGAAGAAAACGAGGATGAGGTCATGTGCACGTTTGTGAAGCTTTCAGGTGCAGTGTGGGAAGTAAAACTTAATGTTAATGGTGTGGTGCTTGGATCCACTTGCAAGGATGAAAGTCCACCAAAAGCTGAGCTTAAGAGCACACGTGTCAAGCAAATGTCTGATGTCACGACCTGCACCCATTACAAAAACCTTGTTGGACAAATGATTGAAGGTTACGCCTCGGTCATCAAAGGTCCTCAACTCTTCTGGTGTCAGTATGCAACAGACAGCCTTCAAGAGATTGCAGATGTGCTACAGAATGTCGGTGATGTGTTGGAGAATACATTGAAGGAGGATTCTCTGCCAGTGGGTAGTGCTGCCATTGCCCTTTTCGCTGAAGACAATCTTTGGTATCGTGCTAAAGTAACAACTAGGGACTATGACACATTGTCTGTTACTTTTATAGACTATGGAAACGAAGCCAAAGTCAATGTATGTGATGTGAGAGAACTTCCATCCAAGCTATCTGATATCCCACCTCAGGCATTTGACTGCCAGCTTGAAGGCTTTGATGTTTCCAAAGGTTTCTGGGATGAAAAGGCAGATGATGAGTTTTATGAGCTAGTTAATGACAAGCTTTTAAACGTCACCGTTGAGAGAATGGGAACTTCGGAAATGCCCCACTTTGTCAAGCTGGAGTGTCAAGGTGTTGTCATCAATGATTTAATGCTACGATATTGGAAAATTCCTGAAGGTCCATCAATTGAACTCTTAAATGAAGGAGAACCTGTCCCCTATGAAGCTTCTGTGGTAACTGAGATTAATATTGGCTCAGAAAAAACTCTTGAATCAGAAAGTGATGTTACTGATGAAACCTGTTCACCAGACCTGAAAATACAGCAAGAGGAAGAGATTGATGAAAATTTATTGCAGGCTTTCCCATTTTTAATCAGTAGTGAAAATGATCACTCCCCTGATTTAATTATTGTAGCAGAGGAGCTGGTGTCTTCATGTGACACAGAACACGAAACAATTGCTGATGTCACCACTAGTTTATTAGACCTGACAAACCAGTATGACTTCGCTCAAGAGACCCTCACAACGCTCAATCCTCCAGTTTTGGCACAACAGTCTGAGGAACCGTTTGATTGTATTCTTCAACATGAACGTTATTCTGAATTGTGCCATGTTGAACCACAGTCTCCGTCATATGAGCTAATTCGGTCAGGTAAGCGTCATCACAAATTTAGCTTATCTATCACTGTTTTGGTGTAAATTATCATATTACACCATTGTCAGTTTATAAACGCAGTCTTTGTTTGGTTTCTTTTTTAAGACTTTGGTTGTTTAAGGCAGGCCACAGAGAAGAAACCTGTTGGTTCAGAATGTGTAATCTGGTCTCACGTAAAAAGAAATTGGTGTGAGGCACAAGTTTTGAAGGTTTCTGAAGATGCTGCATTGGTAAATGTCACATTGGTTCTTACAGTCTTGTGTGGTTTTAGTTTCATTTTATACTTATAGTTATGTAAAACTGTTTTTCAGGTTCTTCTTGTGGACCATGGTTCTGAGGTTGTGGTCGAACCACTCAACATATATGAAATACTGCCAGAAAAGTCATTAGAGGTGTGAAATAAACTCTTAACTCTCGTTTTACTATGTGTTTGTTAAAGTAAACCGTTATTTGTCTACTTTTGTTATATTTGCAGCCATTAAGCGTTGAAGCTTCAGTTCTGGATGGTATGTATCACTTCTAATTGCCTTTTGGATTTCATATTGTCATGTTTTGAGGCGGTGTAATTGTTAAAGCACTATATTCATTACTAAGATGTGTTGTCACATCATGCGTGCCAATGTCAAATGGTTAACTTCAAGAATCCTTTACTTGCATGTTGTGTAGATGAGCTAAACAAAGTAATGCATGATGCACAAATGAAGATTGTCTCCCAGGTAAATAGACTTTTCATTGTGGTTAAAAGAATGATTGCAGCTTTATTATGTTTTGGCATACCTATGCTTTATTTATCTATGGCAATAGGCTGAAGATGCAGAATATGATGGTGCTTTTGCTTCATCCTCTGAGGACCCAAAAGGTAAGCGTGTAACTTCGAAAAGATCCTGCTAAAGTAGAGGTATTTGTTCTGCTACTATTTAAACCTTGTAAATACATTTTCTATCACGCTAGTGATACATTGGTTATTGAGTTGGTAGGGCAAAATTAATGGATATTTTAAAATGCCAAGGTGATGAGTTGTAAAACTTAAATTTGAATTGTGTACAAAAGTATCGGGGCCTCATTTCAAAGCATGCACAAAAGCTTTCCCTCTGAATGAATTAAGAACAATTTATATAAACTTCAATAGACTAATGATTTTAAGACCAATGTTGGTCTATGGTTATAAAGAATGTAAGCGTACATAATGTGTGTTTGGTGAGATTGTTTTCGTTTTGTTGAGATATGAGCTGCTTAAAGCAACTAGGCTGCCTTATTTTTTGTTTTCAGGACATTATAAATGCTGTGTATGCATATATATATATATATATATATATATATTACACACAAATCTGGGTAGTTACTAGATGCAAGTTTTTGACTAAGACTTAGACTTTAATATACATCTTGGCTTTGTTTTTGTTTAAAGAAGTGTCAGGGGCAGGAGCACAACTAGTTGAAATACTAACCTCTACTTCATGTGTAAGTATCTATTTTTCTCCACATTGTCATATGTTATTAAAATAAGGTGTATATACTTGAATAGGAATTTTGAAAAGACATACAGTAAGCAAGTCAGAACACCTACAAAACCGAGAGACCCAGGATGACACATTCTTCAGCTGGAGAGCAAAATGGTTGTTTCTTATTATTTACATATACCATGCATTTAGTGGTGTTTTAACTTTGTTAATGAAGAATTGATTGTTTAATTGTATTTCTTAAATGTTGCTTTAGGGGGGCAATTGTTTATTCTATGTCTAATTGAAAGCGAATGTGTTACTGCAGATCTTCCTGTTCTGACCAGTGTCTGATGGCACTGTATTATAGTCTTAATGTTTACTTACTGGTGAAGTTACATTTGAAGGAAAAAAATATGACAAAGACAAGCATGCTTAAAACAAATGATTTTTGTTTACTTTGCACGTCAGCTCCAGGGAGATGCAGGTGTGATGGAGGTCTGTCCTGATGCTGAAGAATAGTCATGTAAGTTAAGTGCTATCGTTTTAAATAAGGTCATAAGATATAAATAACAATTTTATCAGAAAAATATATTATTATATAATATATTAAATAACGAATCAGTGAATTTTCACTTTTCTTTGCAGGTGTACAAGAAATACTACAAGAAAGGCCAAATGCATCTGATTGCACCATCGCAGAAGAGCATGATTTTAAGTCATTCATCTGACATTATTTTTGTTGGTGTTTTGCGAGAATCCCAAGCAGAAGGATGTCAGCCAGAACAGAAGAGACTATTAAACGCCAACAGCTCTATGTATTTTGTAAAGGTGTTTTTTTTTTCACATTCAAGGTCTGATTATTATTTATATATACTTTTCATTTATTGGGATTCATTCTTTTTTGTTGATGTATTGAACTGCTTATATGTCTTGCACTCTCTTGCAAAGTATTTCACTGTTAGCTTCCGTAATTAACCTGTATAGAGTTTGTTGTTTCGCTCTCTTGTTTATATAAACTCAATTTACATCAGATTTCTTGATATCCACATTTCATCATATACACACAGCAGTCAAAATGTGTCGTCTCTACATATTTCGCATTCATGATTGGGTCTAGTTAATCATAAGATCCCATGTGTTACATGTGCATTGGCAACATTAAAATAGTAATGCTACTTGATTGATTTGCCTGTGATGTAGTAATATTGGTTCTTGGAATAAAGTTGTCATCTTTTCCATCAATTAAAGGTTCCCGCTTATTGAAATTTCTGGCAGAGCTAAAATTTTATGCAAAATTAAGATTGATGGCAGAATTTCAAAAGTTTTTAAAAGAAACTTTACTTTTTAGCACTTCTTAAATGTAAGAAAAAATACAAAACTTTTCATTTAATATTTTGCTCCGGTGGGCTAAAACGTGAATAAAGTCATACTTATAAAGGTAAATAACTTGCCTAAATGCTGTTGAAGAAAGGCCAAAGCAATATATGGATCGATCTCGCCTTTCAGTTTCATGAGCCTTCCAATCCAGAAATGTGAAAATCTTGGAAGCTCTACTGCACAGTCCCTCACCAAAACACAGCAAAGTATTACATGGAATATATTCTGCATTAATTCAATTTGAAATCCAGAAAGGATTTACTGACTTTATCATTTTTCTGGTTATGACCGTAGAGTCCAGCTTCTTCATTGCGAATATAATTCCCAATCTATTGAAATTTCTCAAGAGTTTATAAAGACGATTGACTGTTCTATGCTTGGAAAGATCTCTTCATCCAGAGGAAGCATCCACGTGTCCAATGCAACACCGTAACTAAAAAAAACATTTGGTTTATTATTGCATAACAGATTGGAAATGATTACGTGTGCACATAGAGATGAATAACAACCACACAAAACTCGTTCCATTGAACCGTTTGCACTTGAGATTTGCAAAACCAACTAAAAAAAACTTTTGCTAATGAATGCAGACCTCTGTGGGATAGATGACCCTTGGTTAGCTGTGACTGTTCTGTGGTTGAATGTCTTGGCCTCAGTGATATGTGATAGTACTCTAGGCGACTGTTAAATGAGGGATTTCCTTTCAGGTCAGTGTGTCTGGTGATGGGCCTTTGGCCAGGAACCCAGCAGGAGATAAAATCTGAACATTAGCTGTATCCTCACCGCTAAGCACTGAGTGGTCAATCTCAGCACCTTTACAATAATAGCAAATAAAGACATTGCAGATAGGCCGTAAATCTGTTCCTCTTCTGAGAGGGGTAAAAGGCCTTGGGTCCAGCAGTAAAGGAGATTCTCATTGGAAATGTTAAAGTGCAGAATGGGGACATCCTTACAAAGAGAAGTTTATTTAGGTGTGCTATTGCGATACTTCTTAAAGAAAAGTACTAAAAACAAGAAAGTACACTTTCAGTATACTTTTTATTTACTTGTAAACTAGTTGTGTTGTCAACTTATTCTACTGTTTGACAATAATATTTGGGTATGTGTTGGCTCCGTACAGTATCTGCTTGTAGGGACCTATTGGATAAAGGATTTGTTACATTAGTTCTTCAAGAAAATGTAAAACATTTTTAGAAAAGCCTTTCTAGGGACTGGAGGTGTAAATTAGCACATGTTATAATCTCATATGCGCAATTAATTTTTTTAATTTCTTTAGGAATCATGTTTATTGTATTGTCCCTATTAAATAAAAATATATAAAGCATTAAAGAAAGTAAAGTTTAACATCAGTGTGATCTTCTGGGAATGCATACCAATTTTACAATGTGGCTAATTGTTATAAATTTGATTTGCACAAAAACGCACGATTAGAAAATGATTGAAGCCCCACCATTATACCTATAATCCCTGTGCATGCCCCTAAACCCATGACTTGAACAAATTCGATTTGACTAATTCATATGAATTACACACCTTATGAAACAGTTAGGAATTGCCACAAGTTATGTTAAAAGTGTTGTTAGCCCTCCAAATAAAAAAGATCATTAAACATGGTTCCATTGAAAGCAGTGGATGAAGAAAGCTTTTTTGGCCTGAGATGATAAACAGGATTATAATTCCACATTTGTGTTTATGATCCACATCAGCTTTAAAGGAAACATCTGTTTCTGTCACAGAGAAAATTATGAATTTGACAATAAGACAAGTTAAGTGTCAATTTGTAGCAAACACATATCATACAGCAAAATGTATCAAAGTAGCATTAAGTGTCCCAAACATTGATACATTTCCACATTTATACACTAAAATTATAAGGTTATTCAATTTTTACTCACAATTGTGGCAAACATACACCATCACATTTAGTGAATTCATTTTGGGTCCAGTGGTATTAAAAATGTTGTGATATTTAGACCTACCAAAAAGATATGTGGACTCATATAACACTAGTTTGGTTTTCAAAATTCCTTTCACAAATCAAACCATTGACCAGAAGATCACTTTTGGTCCTGTAAAAAACATTTTGTCACCTCAGTAGTTTCTCTGTAGTCTAGGGGACTTCCAATCTGAACGAAAAGAGGTTTTGTTGCAAAACGTTTGTTGCCATTTAGTGCCGTCTAGTGGAATAAAAAGCACCTGGAAATGTTTTTTTAAATACAGATTTTTATTATAATTCATTTTATTCTCCAGAAACAGAGGGCTGTTCCATAAAACAAGATTGAGAAATAAACCGGCCTTATTTAGGTAAGAAAGACTTTGGTTTTATAAAGCAAACAAAAAAAGGACACTTATAAATGAATTCAATATTGTGAAATAAAACAACAGATAACAAAAATAGAATAACAAAAGTAGTCCTTAAATGCAATGTATGTCATTAACAGCAAGAATTTGACATTCATTAGATCTGAACGTGTTTATTAGTAGACGTCATTACTCCACCACCTGTGTGGCATCATCCACTAGATTGTTGAACTAATAGTATGAATCATCTTAGACTAATTTACCGTTTCCACAAAAGCTTTGTAATTTAGGTAGCACTTGAAAATCATTGTAGATATCAAAATAACCTCTCCATTTAAAAAGACAGATATAACATGGTAAAGCATTTAGATAAATGTTAAATGAGGCACCTCCAGGTACAGTATTTTCTAAATGAACACCTAAAGATCCAACAAAAAGATCTGAAAATACTAAGTAAAATTGTCAATGTTACATTTAAACACTATGTAAAAGTTTAAAGTAAAATGTGATAAAATTGTCTCATACAATGCAAAAACACAACTGTTCTGTGTCAGAATAGAAATATAAGGTTTTCTAAGGGGTTCTCAAAATGAGACGTCACAGTAACTGTCTCTCAGTTCAGTGAGTGTGTGCCACTGGTGACAGTGATTACAGAGCATTTTCTATTTTAATCCAAGCTTTCATTATAATGCCACTCCCACTTTCATCTGTGAATCATCTTTGTTAGGCTCTGTTTTGGTGTCCAAAGAGTCCACACTGGACGGTGTGTCATCCTCCGAGCTGGGTTTGTGTGAAGGGCAGAAGGGCACATATTTGGTCCAGGGGAAAGATGAGAGGCAGGCACTTATACCGAAGGGCAGCCCGTAAACATCATCGCTTTCCACGGTGTTGTCCGATGCTTTTTGGTGGACTCTGTTCCATGCGGTGATGCCTCGTTCACGTTTTGTTCCTGGAATACAGTGTTTTGCATTTTGAGCATTCCAAGACCACTGTACTGTGATTTTTTTGGCATGGTTTTAAAACCCATGAAGAGAGTGTAGAACGTACCAGGTATTGTGTTATCCAGAATAAAGCCAAAAAAGCCTCCAACAAACATGCTTGTTGTGAGAAGTACTTGTAGCACCTGGTCGAGTTCAACAACGCCTGGTGGAATTTAAAGAATGTGGGAAATGTTAAGACTGGTTACAAAAGAAATTGTTTTTATGTTGCTTTCTTTCCGTTTCTATGTAAAATGCTCTAGATGGACTATTTTAAAATGATCCTTTTTAAAAACAGTGGGGTCACAAATGTGTTGAGAAGCACAAACTCAGTGTTAGGATTGGATGTAGCTACTTTCTGACCGTTCTTGTCTAAATCATGTACCTGTTGCAATGGCTGTGGGGTTTTTCAGTATCCAGTTGGGAATCACAAGTCCAGTGAACATGGAAAAACCAAAGATGAAGATGTTGCGTGAGGAATTCATGTCGGCATACTAAATGAAAAGGAAGTCACATTAACGTTGTAGGTACTTCTTTTGGTTACTGTTTTGTTTTTTGCACAAGGCTACGAAATATACCTGTAGGTTTGAACATCCGGCAGCAGTAATGACCCCAAACATGACCAGAAACATTCCACCAATGACAGGTGTTGGAATTGTAGTGAATATGGCTGCAATTTTTCCAAACATTCCCATTATAATCATTAAAAATCCACCGGCCACAATCACCATGCGACTGCCAACCTGCAAAAAGGTTTTAGCTAAGTAGTTTAGACAAAATGTTAAATTCTCTCTTATTTGTACGTCACTTTGGATAAAGGTGTCTGCCAAATGAATAAATGTAAATCTAACACATCACATTTAAATTTGTCATAAAAGATAAAAAAGACCCTTACATACACCACAGGGGTCTTGTATTACCCTGAAAGGGCTGGTTTTGCGATTGATTGACCAATCAGAAATGGGTATATGATTGTTGTGAAATCCTTGTACCTTGGTGATCCCCAAGGCTCCTACATTCTCACTGTAAGAGGTGGTGCCGTTTCCTGTGCCCCAGGCACCTGCCAGGAGACATCCAATACCTTCAATTCCAATGCCCCTGTTGATGGCATGTCTGGGGGGTGGTGGGGCACCAGATAACCTGGCACAGGCATGATAATCACCCACTGACTCAATCATTGAGGATATGACCCCCGCCAGGATTCCAAATACCCCGGCCAGGCTTACAGTTGGTACACCCCATTGGCCTGGAAATTATATATCTAACTTTAATAGCTGATTATTTTTAACACCAAACAACTATCTCAAAGGTATTGTTCATCATTTATTCATCCTCATGTTGTTCAAAACCTGTATGATTTTCCTTTGCCTGCAGAACACAAAAGAAGATATTTCGAGATATGTCTCAGTGTTTTTGTGTCCAAACATTGGAAATCAGTGGGAACCAGTGTTGTTTAGTTTCCAACGTTCTTCAAAATATATTATTTTGTGTTCCGTAGAAGAAAGTCTGGAATGACATAGGGGTGAGTAAATAATGAACGAATTCAAATTCTTGGGTGAACGGCCCCTTTAATATTGCAATACCTGGATAAGGAAATCTGAACCAAGGAGCCCTGCCAATAACATCCCCTTTAACATCAGTGCGGGCTAAATAGCCATATTGGACAGGGTCAGAGGGTAGGACATTGTAGATTGTCAAGATGTAGCAAATCGACCAAGACAGAGTGATTCCTAACAGGACCTGAGGAATCACGCAAAAACAAAAGATAGATCGCTTGAAAAGAACAAAGCTACATTTGTGATGCATTTCGATGCAGAATTTGAATGACTTACAGGTAGAATCTGAAATATGTACATCCTGGTGGTGTGAAATTTCTTGGCTTTGCTGTATGTCGGGAAGGGTATGGCAATATGGCGGAGGTACTGAGAGAAGATCACAATTAAACATGTTGTCCTGCAGATGACATATAGATGGGTGTTATGGTTGGGTGTCTACATTTTTGTGTATAAAAAGCTTACGAGAGCTTAGCCTATAACATAGACCTCTACCAACATGAATATGAGTCAAACTCTCGTCTTTTTTCTGTTTTTGTTCTGTTACATGTCAGAGTTAAACGTGAATGTTGGTAAAGATCATAAGAAATCAGCTCTTCTGTGTTTCCATCTGTATGAACAGAACAAGTTTGGTGTGATGAAGTTATACTACTACACACATAGCAGAGATGCCCCAGTGGTGTCCTGCGTTCATGCCAGCAGAGTCGAACAGCGATAGGCCGATCAGCGAAATGGTCGGTGCGATGGTCAAGGGACCGATGAAACGCATGAAGAGGCCAATAAGACCGGTGAATCCCACCAACACTTGAAACAAAGATCCAACCATGATCGATCCCTGAAGCTGTGCAGAAAATAAAACATTTATGATCCTTTACAAGAAGGCTTCCTGGGATGTCTGATTCAAGCGGGCTGTGTTGTAATACTCACCACCTGCATGCGACTCTGCCAAACCTGAATGAATTCAGGTGAGGAGACATTGACCAAACTGGAATTCTGTGTCCAGGCTGGGCAGCTCCACTCGGGCATTGAAAGCAAAGCCATGCAGGGTGAAAGAAGAGTAAATGTCCCACCCTGGAGAATGGGTAACCTTGTAATATAAAAATAGAAGAAATGTTGCAGATAACTTATGATGTTTATGAAACTCAGTGATGTGTTAACTTCCTTCTCAGCTATTATCAAGACAGTACGGAACTTAATGACAACAAAGAAATTACTGTACAGTATTAGAAATCATTTCCAAACTCAATTCTGACTATTGCGCTTAAATGTACTGTAACCTACCCTGAAGCAAGGCTGCCAAAATGATTGAATGAATATGACTGTGGATAAGATTTGAAGTCATACGGCCTGATTAAAATCTTGTGAAATAGCGTACCTTTACTGTAAAATAGATTTTTTTAAATAAAACCTTTCATTTTAGTCGGTAACCAAATGATATTCAGAGAGATTATTATTGTTTTGTTCAATTGTAAAATCGCTGATTTTAAACAATCGTACAGCTTTACACAAAGGGGAGGCTCCCCTTTGAATGTGAATGTGGCCTAAAGAATGTGGATTTTAAATGTGATGAACCTTTAAGCTAATAAAAGGAAAAATTCCTAATCTTATTAAGGTTCTCTGCAGAATTCAATCTGACCGATGCCCCACATTCTCCTGAAATACATTCCTGATTCAGATTTGTCATGTTTTATTAAAACACAAGTACATGTAATGCTCCTGAGGATCTTTAGGTTTGTTGGGTTTGCATTAGAAAACTTTCTATTCAGGTCCAGAATCAGCTCCAGCAGAAGAATACAATAGAGATTTAGCCTAAAACATCCAGTGGCTTATGAGATTGCCAAGGCAACACTGCTCACACTTTTCTAGGTCAACGAACCCTTGATTTGAAAGTTTGGATTACATTGCTGAGTAGGAGAGGGCCTCTTTTGCCCTGTATTTTAAATATAAACAAAGCTTTTTTTTCGTGAATCTTGAAGTGATGATAAACGGACCGCGGCGGTTACTTCTTTTGTATAGACACAAGACCAATGTGGTACTGTCGTTGATCTATTCTGAAAGTCATACAGGTTTCAAAGGACATGAAAATGACCAAATGATGACTGGGTTTTCTTAGGGTGAAAGTGTTTTTGACAATACACAAAAGATGAACAGATTCAATCACGCATTCATTAAATTGGAAAATCTAAATAATCCTTCAAACAACTCCTTCAAGCTTCACACTCTGTACATTGACCTTGGCTTTATAGTTTTCTCACGTTATGTTTTTTTCTTGTGCTGTTCATTATGTTTCCATTGGAGAACATTTTGCCATAGGCCTACCTCACTCCAAAAGTGACCTGCAGTAAGGTGCACAGCCCTGACACGAAGAAGATGGTGCTGATGAGGTGACTTTGCGTGAGTCCATCATGCTGTAGACACAAGCCCTGAGACAGCATCAGAGGAATGGCAATAATGCCACCAAAAGCTGTAAGACAGTGCTGTAGGAGAGAGAGGATGTTAAGGAGTTGCTGTGAGAAGGAGCCTACTGTACAACATAAACAAAATGTATGTGGCCCAAATGTAACTTCCGGTAGACCTCCACAAAGAATCTGTTGAGCAGTTTAAACTTCATACGGTTCATATAAATTAAATATACAATAAATTGTTAATCATAGTACTAACCTGAATCCCCAAAATAATGCAGAGGTACCATGGTGGAATATCCGTGACACAGTATGCCAGTTTATTACCTTCTCCGTCCTCTGAAAACGTATCGTTTTCTTTTTCGGGCAACTTTCCGACACCTTCAACCTAAAAGTCAAAAATATGATTTAATGTTACAGATTGAACCTCATGCGAGGTTGTTCGGGGTTCAGATAGAAATAAGTCCATATTGTAACGGCACGTGTTCATTTGGTACTTTAAGAATTGCTTCGGATTATCTTTTTTTTAAAGAAAATGTACAGATTCTGTAAGGAGTGCTTAAAGATGAGTACATACTGTATGAATGTAAGCGTTATAGGTTCTCGAAACACTCCGTCTACTTGCTCTATCTATCTGAATGAGGACATACCTTGAATGTTTATATGCAGATCACACTAAATCACACCAAATAAAAACCTTACATTACAACAATTATTGTATTAGAATTGATAACAAAATACTTCTATATAGTGTTTACAAATGAATACATCCCTTGCAGAGAAAAACTATGGAAACACACACAAACAATGTGCTTTAGTCACTGGAATGTGGAGCAATAAGTATGACCCAAACATTAACCCTTCGATTTCTCATTACTCTCAGTGATAAGAATCTTCGGTTACAACGTGGTTGATAAGGGAGATTCATCACATAAAATAGATATGTATGACTGTGTTTGTAAGAAACTTACCTCTCACTGACATAACAACTAGAAAGAGTTGTGTAACAAAAGCAAAACCCAATACACACCTAATAAAATATAACCAAATGTTTAATCTGACAATTTAGTTCATTTCTGTATGATCTTTTTCATCCATTAACACAAGATACTCACAGTAAATGCAAAGTTGTCCAGACCGTTGCTGTCTTTCTCTGGTGCCATAAGTGTGCCGTGGGCTCAGGAGGTAATGTTGAATTCTCAATGGGAATCCTGACGACGAAACTGACCAGAGCGAGAGAGAAGGGCTAGTCACTGACAGTATTGAAAGAAAAGATGAGGAGAGCCATGGAGGGAATAAGAGAGAGGCACGAGACGGGTCGGTGGCTGCTGGTGATTGAGAAGGCAATGAGACCAATCAGCTGCTCATGTGAACTTCATTTCACCACAACTAACAGGCAGCTGATCACAGCCACGTGCTGGCAGAGCTGAGCTTCTTCTGGATTATAAGAATACACAAGCTAATGTGTGCATGCGAACCAGTGCATCTGCCTGTGATATTAATCATCATGCATTTTTTTACACATTTTACACAAAAATGTGTGCAACCCCCATGCAATTCAAATTCTGTATATGATACTTTCTTTCTGTGAAACACGTGTAAGAAGATGTGTCAGTGGTTTTGTGTTCATCAATGAAAGTTGGGATCCCAAAGGTTTGATGAAAATATCTTCATTTGTGTTCTGCAGAAGAAAGCCATATGTGCAGCAGACGATGCGAGGATTTTCATTTTTAGGTGGATTAGCCCCTTAAAATGGACCCTGTGTGGAATTTTGGAGGTACTTCAAATGGTGGAAATAAGGTTGAACTTTCTTTTCAGGACAAAGGTATTTCTCATTTATTTCAGGTTAGGAATATATTGAGGCAACTTGTCACGTGTTTTATATATTGTGATGGTATACATTTAGAAAAGTTGCAATACTGTTCTAGTTTTTTTGCACCGTATAATGGTGTTTTAAAAAGCTAGTTTCCTATTATGCCAGCTAATTGACAACATAATGCGCTGCCTGTCAACTTGTTGCATGAACACAATTTTCTCCGGGCAATAATGCAAAAAATGTTCAATGGCTCATTTGTATCCACAGCTTTAAACAATTTGCTTAAACTCATACAGTCAGATTTGAACAAGAAGCAAACCTAAGAGGTTAAAACTGTGACCCCAGTCGCCTGCGTATAATTTATTTAGTCTGATAAAAGGAGGCACTGCTAAGCCAGAGATTCACAAAAACTAGGCTACTGATCACATGTTTAGCATTTTGGAGACACTAAAATAGCAAACATAATCATTCTTTCATCACTCAGCCCAGCAGGATGCCGGCGGCCTGCAAATCTCTCCGTGACATATCTCTGAAAATGTTTCAATGTTCCTAAATAAGAATTGAAGAAATGAAAGCGTGCCATGTACTTACCTTAATGGACATTCCACAGATGTCAATCCTGCTGTGTGTTGACAGACCTCTCCTGTAGTTAATGATTGTGGAGGGAGAAACCTCAAGGAAGTTGTTCACATCGTACTTATAGCATCTGACCTTTGATTCTGTAAACTTATGGAAACTTATAATTGAAGGCCAATCAAATTAGTGTGAATTTTTGCAGCACTTTTTGTCATATAATGGAGAGGGTTGTGTCAGAGAGTGTCTCACGTGATGAAATGAAATCACGTGCAGGTTCACACTGTAAAAAACGATTCTATACAGTGTGTCATGAGTTTAGTGGCTTATTTTCTGCATCCTTCCCATAATGTCTACAGATCATTCAGTGTCGTTCTCAATCATGCACACCGCTTTGTGCATCAGCTGTGTTTGTGTACAAGCATCGTTTCATTTATTTGAAGTGTGGGAGAGTCAAAATGGGTGATGCATTAACAGTTTTCTTGCTGAGGATCAGCTTTAATAATAGATACGCAGGAAGCAAGCATTAAAGTAATAGTTCACCCGAAAATAAAAATTCTGTCATCATTTTCTCACCCTCTTGTAACTTCAAACCTGTATGGCTTACTTTCTTCTTCACAACACAAAAGAAGATATTTTAAAGTATGCTGTTAACTGGCCCTCATACATTTGCATTGGTTTTGTGTCCATACAATAGAAGTGAATGGGGGCCAGTGCTGTTCAGGTACCAACTTTCTTCAAAACATCTTCTTTTGTGTACTGCGAAAGAAAGAAAGTAATAAGGTTTAAAATGACAAGAGGGGGCGGTAAATTATTGCAGATTTTTAATTTATAGGTGAATTATCGCTTTCAGCGTGCATCATGGCTGTGAGTCTATTGTGTAGCTATGTTGTCCTTGTTACATGCAAGTAGTTTCATAAATCGCATTATGGGTGTTAATTTAATTATTTTGCCTGTTACATATTATTCTACGCATTTGCATTTATTTAACTTGTTCCACGTCAGGGCCCTTTTTGAGCATACACATGAAAACGCACTGTTGGAACTAAAATGGCTGTAACTCATGAAATCTTTGGAATAAAGACCTAAGGTTGGTCTCTTTGGAAGAAGACAATTAGAAGATTAGTCCTAAAAAAAAAATAACACCAAAAAAAATGTTTGGAAAGGGATTTTGTTATGTTTATTATAAAAAAAAGGTTTAGGTTATAAAAGATAATAAAAAAAGACAATAAAAAATATTACAAATCAGATTTTTTTTTCGAAGGTCAAAGTCCCAAGGGTCAACAAGTGTTGTATCAAGTTTGGTCATGATACAGAAAATTTTGAGGCGTCTGTAAAGTTTTTTAAACGCCATACCACCTAAATCCTTTAGGGGGCCCATAGACTTCCATTGGTTTTAACACTTGAACTAATATTTGACCACAAAGGACATTGAGATGCTTTTTTTACTCTTCCACATACCAGACAAAATTAAAAACTACAAAAGCACAGAAACAACATAAAAACAATACATTTGTATGAACATTTTTGTATAATATGCTTTTGATGCACACTAATTTATGATTCATTCATTCATTCATTTTCTACCGCTTATCCGGGGCCGGGTCGCGGGGGCAGCAGTCTAAGCAGAGATGCCCAGACATCCCTCACCCTAGACACTTCCTCCAGCTCTTCCGGGGGGACACCGAGGCGTTCCCAGGCCAGCCGGGAGACATAGTCCCACCAGCGTGTCCTAGGTCTTCCCCGGGGTCTCCTCCCGGTCGGACGGGCCCGGAGCACCTTCCGGTGAAGGCGTCCACTAGGCATCCGTAACAGATGCCCAAGCCACCTCAGCTGACCCCTCTCGATGTGGAGGAGCAGCGGCTCTACTCCGAGCTCCTCCCGGGTGACCGAGCTTCTCACCCTATCTCTAAGGGATCGCCCAGCCACCCTGCGGAGGAAGCTCATTTCAGCTGCCTGTATCCGGGATCTTGTCCTTTCGGTCACGACCCAAAGCTTGTGACCATAGGTGAGAGTAGGAACCTAGATTGACCGGTAAATAGAGAGCTTCGCCTTGCGGCTCAGCTCTTTCTTCACCACGACGGACCGGTACATCGACGGTATTACTGCAGAAGCTGCACCGATCCGTCTGTCAATCTCCCGTTCCATCCTTCCCTCACTCGTGAACAAGACCCCGAGATACTTAAACTCCTCCACTTGAGGAAGGAACTCTCCACCAACCTGAAGTGGGCAAGCCACCCTTTTCCGACTGAGGACCATGGCCTCGGATTTGGAGGTACTGATTTTCATGCCATCCGCTTCACACTCTGCTATAAACCGTCCCAGTGCATGCTGAAGGTCCTGGTTTGAAGGGGCCAACACGACAACATCATCCGCAAATAGCAGAGACGAGATCGTGTCGTCCCCAAACCTGACACCCTCCGGCCCCTGGCTGCGCCTAGAAATTCTGTCCATAAAAATTACGAACAGAACCGGTGACAAAGGGCAGCCCTGCCGGAATCCGACATGTACTGGGAACAAGTCCGACTTACTGCCGGCAATGCGAACCAAGCTCCTGCCGTACAGGGACCTGACAGCTCTTAGTAAAGGACCACAGACCCCATACTCCCGAAGCACCCTCCACAGGATGCCACGAGGGACACAGTCGAATTCCTTCTCCAAATCCACAAAACACATGTGGATTGGTTGAGCAAACTCCCATAAACTCTCAAGCACCCTGTACTCATTTATGAATCAATTATCATTTATGTATCAATTTATCTTCCTAAATAGATTGTTCTTCTAAACACTGATCAACTGTGTATTCTAGTTTATTTTGCTTTTCCAACAATATAAAGTTTGTAATGATAAGATAAGAATTTATCTGCACAGTATTGATGTAAATGTAGGTGTTCCGCGGAATGTATTTATTTTTGATACACACTGTTGCCCTTTATGCATCAATTTCATTTCCTACATACTTTATTTTATAAACAAATCATAAAATATGTATTGTAGAGTCTCAGACCTTTCCGACGATATATAGTTTGTCATAATTAGATCAGAATTATCACAAAAATATGGAAGCAAACGTGGGTGTTCCGTATACGGAATAGTGAAAGGACATTAACAAATCTAAATTCCCTTCATGAGACCCCTTATCTCATTGTAAGCATGTATTGCCAAGTCTTGTCCAGCAGGAGGCGATACAGTTTATTATAATGATGAATGATGATTTCTGTTTATAGTTTTTGTTGTGTGCGTGTGCGTGCGCGTGCGCGCGTGCGTTGAACTGAGTAAATAGGAGGGGGCGGTGCTGATGTGTGACGTCATTGGCTGATAGACAGACTCAACTTCTGCTCGCTTTGCACTCCTGTGGCGGAGGGTGATGGTGATGGGGCTGGTTTGATTAAATGTGCCCTTGTTAAACGGGGACATTTTGCAATAGAGCACGTACATCACTTTAAAACAAGGAAGGAATCGCGTACGGCCCGAAATATGAACATATCTTTAACCTGAGCAAAAGGAGGCGCGTCAGGACTGACTGCAGCATCCACCTGCATCCCGCAGGCGCATCTCTCTCTCTCTCTCTCTCTCTCTCTCTCTCTCTCTCCTCTCTCTCTCTCTCTCTCTCTCTCTCTCTCTCTCTCTCTCTCTCTCTCACTTTAAGCAAAAGTGTCGGTCCTGAGCACGCAAAGATTGAAAGCGATGGCTGCCGGCGCAGGATGCGGGGAGTCGGTGGATCAGTACCGGGCCGAAGTGGAGAGGTTGACACGCGAGCTTGCCGAAGCCAACCAGGAGAAGATCCGGGCCGCGGAATGCGGTCTGGTGGTGCTGGAGGAGAACCAGACACTCAAACAGCAATACGCGGAGCTGGAGTCCGAGCAGGAGGCTTTGAAACAGGAGCTAGAGCAACTGCAAGAGGTAAACAGAGATGCATAGTCAGAAATATGTCAAAGAAGAGAGATGTGCATGGGTTTCATTGCTAAAGTATCACTGACAAATATCGTTACATTAACGCCTGTTTTGGCAATATCAATTTTGACAAGAGATGCAGGCCGGTCTCTCCTCTCGCAGTACTACTACGTTGTCAACATCATTTACCATCCTGCAGTACCACCCAAGAATCTGAATTTATTCTAGGCTATTGTTAAAAGAATTATAAAATACTCTCTGACTTTTTGGACATTTTAAGAGTGGCTTTAAACGTGTTATTGCATTTCTGTGGGTGAACGGTAACTTTAGATTTAAAATTCAGATTTGAAAGCTAAATCGGCCTGCTCATAACTTCATAATTGTTTCAGTGTGTTTTTGTACTACTGCAGTCTAGAAGTCAACCTATTAGCCCGGACACCCTATTAAACTCAAACACAGATGCTTGCTTTGTTGTTTTAAACCTTAGTTATTTTTACTATTACGCACAACTTTTATAAGTTGTTCACAACGCATTAAACTTATTTTACATTTTTATATTTCACTGTGTTTAGAAGGGAATCTTCTTTCTGGTTATTTCGGTTACTTTCTGGTAACTAGAGCTCAGTCCGATATTTTCAACTGCAGATTTGTCTGCGAAGGCATTTTATCACGATCAATAATGCACCTCTGTGCTTCTCCTTGCCTTTCAGATATCTATATCTCTCTGTCTGTTCAAAGCAGCTGTGCTGTTTATAATTCAGTCTGTCTGCGGCTGATATTGTTGTGAAGGGCTGTCCGGAGGGGATGTTTCCCCATGAGGAAAAAAACTTTTTTCGAAAAAAACATCTCTTTCTAGTTCTTTATTTTGATGAATATTAAATTGAATGTAAAAACCCCACCGCCCCACAGGCCTTTAGACTGGCAACTCAATTCATTTGAGAGTTGTCCATGAATTTACTTGCAAATCTGATTTTTTGTGTATGGTTTGGACAGGGATTTCCATTCCCAGTAAGAATAGGTATTAGTACTCATTCTCTTTAGCTATAATAAATCCGATCATCGGTTAAACCTGTATGACTTTCTTTCTTTCGCAGAACAAAAAAAAGATATTTTGAAGAAAGTCTGTTACCAAACGGCCCTGGCACCCATTCAGTTCCACTGTATAGACACAAAAAAATATATTATTTTGTGCTCTGCAGAAGAAAGAAAGTCACACAGGTTTGAATTGAGTAAATGTAAAAAGAAATGGGCAAACTATCACTTTAATAATCCTGCTAAATGGATCATTAGGAATTCATTTTAGAAATTACCAGTGGACACCAATGCCATCTGTAACCCAAAGAAGTGCAATATTTTCACAGCGTCTATTCACTGACAGTTTTTGCTCACTTGATAACATTTGGAAATAAGAGATCTTCCGTTTTCACTGGTAAAAACAGTAAGGAGTCAAAATGATTCACTATAAAGCTGCAGCAAATAGATCTTAAAATGTTTTAGTCCCTCTGGACGTGGACTGTAGGAAATAGACTACTAGTGTTTTACTCCATTACAAATGGAGAAAAGTTGTTGTGATAGTGTGTACTTGAACAGTCTAGAGAACAGTATTGCCCTAAAGTTCTGTTTCCACTGAAATGCTTCAGTCATGACTGGATACATACCGACATGACTTTTGCTGAGAATTCTGCTGGTGATTATCGTAAAAAGCAGTTAGCAGTGCACAAATAAGTCACTGAAGTGTTTGCATATCTCGCTATAACATTTCCATGTCTTTACAAAAATCTCAAAGAATGTTTTTTAAGAAGAAAATTAATGAAATAAATAGTGACTGTAGTCTGTCAAACTGTTTTGCCTTGAATAAACATACTTTTATGTTGTAGTCCTTTATTAACTCGTATTATGTGTAAACACACGGATGGATCAGGACATAAGGGTTGGTAAATTATGTCCGAATGGACTCAGTTTTCCAGTTTACTTTCACACCGCCCAGATGGGACCTTCTAAAAGACGTACCTAAACAACGACCAGAAAAAAACAGTCAGATTTTACATGCAATAAACGCTAGCTGCTGTCAAAAGAACAAGATGGTATACCACCGATTAGATTAATAATTCCATGTAAAGCATTTTCTCCCCCATAGAAGTATATTAAATCTTAAATCTGCATTTAATGTTAATGTCCTAACTGAACTTCTTTAAAGAGGTCTAGATCTTTGTTTTTGAGTAGGGCTTTCACAAATTAACTGGATGGCAGATTTAAGTATGATCTGACAAAATATGTCTGAACTCTGATGTCCAGGTCTTACTCCTGCAACTGTCAGGCCTCATTTGAATACTCACAAAAGGGCACGGAGCGCTTCTGGGTCATCCATATGGACTCATAAATCTTGCTTTCCTTGACTGAGCAAAACAGGCAAGGAAAAGACAGAGGGACACAGGAGAAAGGAGACCTTAAATGACTCCTGCTCACCCTCCCTGTCCAAGGTTTCAAGGAATCAGATCGATAAAGACTGGCCCTGCAGACCAGAGTTGGTTTGCCCAACCCCCAGCATCCCCAGCGCTGGGCACAAAGAGGCCCATCTCTTAAGATCCCCTGAGATATTGATTTAGGTCTCTCACCCCAGAAGGGTTTTTTGTCGTTGTTATGATTGTGAAGAAGCACCACACTCTGAATTATTACAAATAAGCTTCAGAGAATAGACTTGTAACACACCTCATCAGTTACAGTATAGACCACTTCAGAAGACGTAAACAACGCTGGCCCAGAAGCTCTTCCTGTTTCGTCACCATTACATAAATATTTGAACAAAATACAACTAACTGAGTTTTTATAACCAAATCAAAATGTTAAACGAATAAATTTAAGATTTTATTATATACAGTATATAAATATTATTTTTATTATATATTTATTTATTATATATTGTATATAAAAAATACAAACTGAAACCTGAAGTGCTTCTGCACCAGAGTTTACGTCTTGCAACGTGGTCTATAATGCCAGACAGATCACAGTGGGGTCTGAATGAGTTGACATGAATATTTTTTTTACATATTTGTATTAGATTGTGACTCCTGGATTCTTATGTAGAATTTACATATTATTAATTATGTCGGAAACAATGCGTTATGAATAAGATGCTAGTTGTTTTTGTTGTGAAATTATTTAAAATAACACAAATGAAAGAGAAAAAAAGACAAGAAGACCATTAGAAACGAGTGGATTTGTAAAAGCATCTGTTCTGTGGTTTTGCATAACTGGCTTCAGGTTTCTAATGGATCAGTGAATGAATGTGAACATCTCTTCATGTTGAAACGGTCTAGAACTTTGCAGTTTTATGTTGTGTCTACATCTGCTGCAGTGGGACTTGTGGACTTTACCCAAGGGTGTGTGTACTGATCACATAGCTTTACTTCAGCTTCATAGGTTCAACATCAATGGTACAATAACCCATTGATTCTCAGAATTTAGTAAATAAAGCCTGTAGTTTGCTCTTATAGGGCAGTTATGACTGTTTCGGCTTCAGACCGTAGATTCCATAATGCTCCATTAGTGTGATAAATCATCGTGGCACAGAGGCTCAGATGCCTAAGGCTTTAAATAATATATTATGTATATCATAATTCATATGAAATACTTTGAAAATAACTCAAATGCAATTGTAGTTTATAAAACAAATATTTTGTAATATTGTTTATTCTGTTATATTTACAAATGTCATAATAGAAAGATTTTTGGTTTGTATACATATAAATATACATATATTTAGGAAATATTTAGATGTATTTATTTATATTAACCAATCATTGAAATTGCTATTATTTTATTTTTCTTAAATATGTGCATGTACTGTATGTGTATGTGTTTATAAATACATTTATATGCACAGTACAAAGACATATATTATGAAAACACAAACTTTTTTTCTGAATGCGATTAATCAAAACAGCCCTTATTTTTATTTACAGTATACTGGATATTTAATTTAGAGCAACTTATTGACAAACCTTGACTTTTAAGCTTAGAAATGACATATTCAATTGTTATGATAGCAGTATTTGAAGGTAACCACATTGGCCCTTGAGTCCTGAGGTGGATAAACACAAACATTCACAAAAATGCATGTTGAGCGCATGTCCTGTGTGCTAACCCTGTCTCTGCTAACAGTTCTTCCAAGCTTATATGCAGGGCACTTAGCCTCCAAGGATGCTGTTAAGTGACATCATTATTGAATGCTTGAGGAAAAGGCTGGAACACAGTCTTCACAATACAAGGGCAATTTACTGCCATAAAATACTTTAGACTTAACCTAGTCTGTGCTTATAACCAATGGCAGTCCAACAGAGAAAGAGATGGAGAGCAACAGCGAAAGAAATAATCGGTTAACCGTGATGAATAGGCTTGTTTTCATTGCCTCCGGAGGCGGTGCTAATTTATTGTTGTCCATATAATGCTGCATGACATAGATGATGAGGTGCTTTTATCACTGAAGAGCCCAAACAAGTTGCAGATAATTTACTGTTTCCCAAAAGACCACCAGGTTGCCCGTGAGCAGTGCTGATTTATATTTTTCCCTGATGAGAGGTCCAAATAGCCGTACTTGGTAAAAGATGAGGCCATATTCATGTCTGCTGCATTACCATTGCATTTCCATTACGAAATAATGAAATTCATCCTCTTTTATTCAACAAGGTATAATTGAGAACTGCTAAGAGATTGAAAATCTTTACCCCTGTCCCAAAGGATAAAGTGCTGTAAAACAGTCTTCTGTATTCCTG
This sequence comes from Barbatula barbatula, assembly GCF_947034865.1. NCBI lineage: Eukaryota > Metazoa > Chordata > Actinopteri > Cypriniformes > Nemacheilidae > Barbatula > Barbatula barbatula. The sequence continues at coordinate 20,228,593 of NC_136773.1, read as the reverse complement.
TTGGCCTAAAATGTTTTGCAGATAATAGGCGGTGCTGTAGTGCTGCAGAGGTGTTCAGTGAAAGGACAATGTATTCACTATATGTATTCACAACCCTGGGTTTTTTCTAACTTTTTTCGTCAGCCGAACCCCTTTGACCTAATGTCAGAACTCTGTGCTTCCTGTCACAAGTTTTCTAGCTCCCTGGGCAGAGTCGTGACATTACCACCTCTTTCGGGTTTCTGTTGTGTTATGTGTGGTAGACATGTTGCTTTTGTTGTCACTTGGCGCCACGTGTCCTCCTGTCATGTCTCTTAGCCCCGCCCTCCTGTCTCCCGTAATCATGCTATTAGTGTTTAGTCTTGTCACCTGCCCGTCACCGTCCCTGGTCTATCTTCCCCTTAGTGTTTCATTCCTCTCACCTGCTCTGTGCAGTCCTCCTGTTAGCTTTCCCTTAGGGTTTCATCCCAGTCACCTTACCGCCATCTAGCCCCAGGTTCTCTCTGTCCCTTTACGGTTCATTGTTTGTTTTTTTCCACCACAGTCTGCCCTGCATACCCGCCCTCGTGTGGGAGTACCCTGGTTTCTGTTTCCAAGTTTGTGGACTTCTAGTTTTTGTTATTCTAAAAACCTTGTTTTGTCCGCCTCGTGGGAAGTTTTGGTTTTGCCTTGTTTTTTTTCTTTTTCCCATCATGGTTTTTATTTAATAAAAGTTTAATATTTAACCCTTCATCTGCCTGCATTTGGGTTCTGTCCAAATTCGTGACATCTAAATTATTTTCTTGAAGTTATATTTTAAGGGGATTTTGCTTTAATTTGATAGGGCAGTGAAGAACAGACAGGAAAGCTTTGGTTAGAGACAAGTAAGTGAGACGCTCCAGACGGGTATCAAAGTAGGGTACTGTATATGTCGGCGCACTAACCACAGGGCTATTTTGCGCAGATGCTTTTTCCTCTTTCTGGTGCATTGTAGTTTGCGCTTCCTTGGGGTCTGCCGATACTATTTGAGTGTGATAGTGTGATATTTAAATAACAAACCCAAGTAAACAACCAATGTCCAGTAATGCACAAAGCGGTCGCAAACAGATGTCATGTGGCCCGTTAAAAGTTTTTGCAAATGGGACCGGACCTGACTTGCTATGCCACTGTATTCAAACACATATGTGGAGGTCTCTGGGCTGGATATCCACTCCGCTTAGAACCACCCCTGGCTGTGATACTCCGTAATGCTGGCTTGCTAATGTATCCAGTTCCATCTATATTCTTTAACACACTGTCCACGAGTCATCGTGATGTATTATCACAAGGTGTATTTTGCTGAAGCAAGGTTCTGCCATGGGGCAGTTCAGACAAATGCGGCAGCCTTGAAACTTGAGGGTAGGAGTACTGCTGCTACAGTTGAGCAGATGTGTTTGTAAAATCTCTGGATCTGATTTGTGTGCTAATGTTATTAAATATGGATTATCTGTCAAGGAATCAACTGATTAAAATGCATTCGCAACTACTGTACATTGGGCGCAACATGAGATTATTATTTACACATGAACAAGTTTTATTTAGTGAAGTTATTTAATATTAATAGATTTAAATGATTAATTAAATACAAATTATTTATTAAAATGTATTTACGATAAGAGTTCTCTACAATCTCAGTAGGTTTTGAGACCGTATTAGTTTGAATGGTTTGCTTTATCAATAGCTTGACAGTTTGGAACTTGGTATGTCCAATGTACAGAAGACAGTTATATTTACATCAAATAGAAAGTCATCGCAATTCTACATCGCAAAAGTGACATGAGACTTTGGCACACAAACTTGCGTCTAAATGTAACAGCTAGGACAAAAATGTATCTTTTTGGGTGATCCAATCCTCATACATGTTTGACTCGGCGAATGCTTCTAACTGGTGCAGTCTTTTAAGACATTTTTTTGCAAGTGCTGTATGTGCTGATGTCAGGATACACTCAGTCTATGATTTATGTTTGCGTTCATTTTTGGTTCTTCAGTGTATTTGCGAGTCGTGAGGACCTTAGTTAAGAGTATGCAGAAAATGTGTGCCAATTATTTTCTCTTTCCAATTTGTCTTGCCCATACTTCAGGAAAATATGCTGTAGTATGCAATCAAAAGAAGTTTTACTTTTGCATAAGACGTATTCATTAAAAATAATAGGCATCATGATACCAAAGAAAGCAATGCTGTTCTTCTGAAATTTTGCATTTAGTGATTTTTTATACATTACACCCCGTAAGGGTAATTATAAATCACCCTTTATGTTTGTCACTGGGTTTTGCAAATGTCCAACCAATAAAAAGTATATAATCATTTTAAAAAAACAGTTTTTGTACTTTTTGGGGAATTTGGACATCTGAGGTTTTAGAAGGACAACAACTATATGAAACGTCCAAAAAAACAAAACAGCACAGGACAGCAAACACAAGAGCATTAAATATGGGAACTAGAAATGGATAATAACACTAGGCAGGTTTGGGGGGAATAATAACAGCCGGGAAGCTAGACGAGGAAACCGAGGGGCGGGGTCAAAAGCTCATGGCCTTCATAAACAATGGCCATGTGCTTCCACACTAAACAGTTGGGACTGTCATGATCCTGTATTCATATTCTTCATGAATATCTGACAATTATGCCCCTGACACCTGAAAGTCCCATGAAAAGCCGCCAATAATGTTGAAACTGATACACATCACATGTAACAATGACTGAATGCTGTCGTGAGCGTTGTGGAAGAACCCAAGTGCAGGCAGCGAGGATGAAGGGGTTAAACAATAACTTTAATATATTTATAAACACGATAACACAAACACCGATGGGGGAAAAACACAAACCAACTAAATACAAAAACAAATACTTGCCAAAAGGGGGACAAAAACAACCAACTAGGAATAATGAACAAAGAACTTAGACAAAACATACAAAATGAACAAGGACACTCCGAACTTGAACTGAACACAGTATACAACAAAAACAAACGACATGAGGGCATTAAATAGGGAGAGTAACGGAGGAGATAACAATGGGCAGGTGTAGGTAATGAGACACAGGTGGAACGCAATACTGGGAACGAGAGGGGCGGGGCCAAATGACGAGACTGGAGAGAACGCATATTATGTCCTGATTGACAATAATGCGGCTCTCTCCACATAAAACAAGTGGGTCTGTCATGAGACCAGAAAATCATGACAGAATACAGTATGTAGCCACCTTTGTTAAGGTTTTTCTGTAACATTTTCCTTTTTTTGTCATGTAGTAATTATCCCATGCAGAAATCATTCAAACACTTTTTAGTGAAGTGGAATAGTTGCGCTAAGGCTTGTTAAATTTTGCAGTCATGAGTGAGGATGACAGTATCTCCATCACTATCTAAATAGAAGAAACCAGATGGAGACGGTGGGCTTTGTGGACGCACTTCCTTCACAAACCATCTGCCCTTTTATATTATACAGTCAAGACCTATCGCAGTGCATGAACCGGTCTCGCTCTCTCTCACTCTCTCTCAGGGTGCAGCTGGGAGGCACGGGGCTTTCAGCAGGCATTCTGGGATATTGCCAGGCCCTCATTTTAAATGACAATGAGGGGCTATTCACACATCTGCCACAGAATTAATCAAAGCAGTGTTTCCGTTTGCAGTATTCCCCAGAGTTCAGCGGTCAAAGGGAGAGAGTTCATGAAGAAACGCAAGCTGTCGGCGTTAATGGATTAATTTATTTAGTTGGTGTAGATTTCTTGTTTCTTGGTTAGTTATAATACAGCTATTTACTGTGCACAGTCTCTGCCTCCCAGACAACGGTTTGGTGGTACATGGTGGATATATGAACAGATATATATTCACGGATGTATGCACTGTGCCCGACAGTATAAAAAATATATAATCATTAACACAGGCGATGTTCATTTCAATAGTGATTCTCAAGAGAATGTAGATCTCATTATATAGTGTAATATAGTCATTTAAATGTACATACTGTAACAGCAGACTGCAAAACAAATATTTCTTCCTGAAGATAACGATGACAGGAATCAAGTCAGTGATCTTTGGGAAGTTTAGTATTTGATGACTTCTGCCCTCACGTCAGCAACTTTTCAGTCCACTACAATTGATTTTTCTCCATCCATATCTCTTCCACTTTTCTTCAAGTTCTCCATTGATTTTCCGTTTTGATGGGATGTGTCTGCTGGTCCTCATCCCAGTTATGATTATAGCTCATAATGGCTTAGTAACTGTATTTTGAGCATCATAAAGATAATATAATCTGAAAAGAGCATATAACCATATAACTGATTTATATTGGTGCTTAAATGAATCATTCTGTGCATATGAAAACAGTACGTTAAATGTGAAGTGTAGAGTTTTCTTAATATAGGTATATACTTGATAATGGTAAAAACAGTCCTGCCTATCCTGACACAGCAACATTAGCTCAACCAATGAGAGGACTTTGAAACATTTGTTGATTTATGAAAAAATAGCCAAGATTATTACACGTAGATCTCAAAAAGAATTTATTAACAGTAACAGTTCAGGTGGTTGGCTCAGTTGTCTTCCGGTTTACCATCACGGTGATCTTCCAATCAAGACAGGACGCTTAAGTCATGATCTGCATGGTGCTAAAACCTGTGTCAGGGGAATGGGAACACTGTTTCTATTGATCAGATAAAGGAAGTGAAATATAATCTTGGTTACTTTGAAGGTGCAGCCCTTGAGAACAGGTGAACAGAAAAAACTAAATGGTGGACAAAAAGTACAACACAACATTTGGTTTTCATTTTTGCATTTTGGTAGGCTTCCCCTATTTACTGCTATAGTTGGGAAAATAGATTCAATGGTAGATGAGATCGGTTTGGTTACTTACATTCTTCCAAATATCTTCCTTTATGTATACTGTATACAGGGATTGGAACAATCTGAGGGTGAGTAAATGATGACAGAATTTTCATTTTTGGGTGAACTATCCTTTTAACTCTGCCTTGCTTCTTGGTTCATGTTTGCTTGTATCAATGACAATGCCAAAGTGGGTGTGAATCTGTATCTTTGCAATCGATTATTTCTTGCATCTTGCCGAGTTAAAAGTTGGCTGAGATTTGGACAAAGCGCTTTTTTTTCTGCTTTCAACGGTATGATACATGTTTGTTCAAATACAATCTAATGTTGACTGTTTTTTTCTGTCTTCTGCAGGCGTTCGGTCAGGCATACACCCACCAGCGTAAGACAGCCGAGGATGGCGAGACGCACGAGGAGACATTGTTGCAGGAGTCTGCTTCCAAAGAGGCCTATTATATGGGACGTCTGATGGAACTGCAGAGCCAGCTCAACTTGAGCAGCTCTGTGTCCTCCAACGCTCAAGCTGAAACTGAACGTCTAAACACCCTGATGCTGGAACTCGGAGAGGTCGGTTTGTATTTGTGTACCAAAGTACGACGAGATTGTCATGTTGTGCATTGAACATTTTTATTGTGGTTGAAAATTTGTCAAGGTCATGAGGTCAGCGGGTCAGTTTGAGGACACTGGAAGCAGAGGGTCATACACTGTCGCCAGATCCCATTGTAGGGGCAAATCCATGGCTAAGCTGGGGCATAAGAGAAATGCCCCGCATGATCACCACTGTGACGGCGCAGCACTGGAACATAATTGGTCAGTAATCCCCTGGACTTTGAATCAGACGGCACAACAGAGCTTTGAAAACGCGACATTACATTCTCTGGGAGACCTGGGGTATACAGTAATCAATACCTTAGCTCACAGGAAGTTCATTTGTCAGGCCGGGCAAACTAATGTAGATCAGGACGATGTATGATCCTATTTTTTCCATTTTGAGAGGCGTAATCGTTGGATGATGAGTATCAGGTAAGAACAGCTTAGGCTGAAGGAATTATAATCAATATCTTTGCGCCGTCAGAGGAAAAGCGACTGGGAAAATATTGCATGCTTAGTCAAAGTAAATGGTGTGTTAAATAGAGTATGATTTCAGTAAATTATGTGAAAGTGAAGTGGATTAAAGAGCCATGCGATTTCTGTGCGGTAAATCTGTGGGTTCTCCAGAGCTGGCTTAATTTTCACCTCTATTCCATATTTCTTTTATCAGCACTTCTACACTGTGTGCATGGTTTGAACTAGATTTTTACAACCTGCAAACAAATGTGAGTGTTCTTTGCTCAAAAGTTGCCACAAGATTCCTGGGGAGCTGTTTTTAGTGCCTTAAAGCATTAAATATTACAACATGTATTCCTAAGAATAATAATATACATCTCCAAATAATAGAGTGCCTGTAGATTATCTCTGTTAACAAGCAAAAGAAGAACCCTTACTTGGCTAAACTTGCCCCTCCAATATTTTGAATTTAGATTGCGATAACAAGCTCAACCACTAGCTGTCAATGTTCCTTACGGTTTCTTTAAATGCGACAAAGTTAGATGACCCGTTGTTTATTTAATAAAAGGAACATACAACAAAATTCATGAATGAATAAAAAGTTATGTTATTATCCACTAGCCAGACCAATAAACAAATCCTCACTGAGATGCAGAAACTCAAACAACAGCTCCAGCAGTTATCTTCCATCCAGGCGTGTGTGTCCGATAAAACAGTCTATTACTCAATATTATTACAATAGATCCTAAGATGCACTGTGGTGTTTGTAAAACCATTCGGTCTTATACTATTATGAGTTGAAATTGTCTATTAATTGTCTAAATCTCTAAATAGCTTCCTGATTCATTTCTAACATTCTGTTCGTTCTAACATGCTTTTGTTCTATTTGATTTCTGTTTCGTTTTTGACTACACTAGTAAACTATTCGAAGGATTAGCACTGCCTTTCCATTATTTCTCTCTATTGTCGCTATTGATTAAACTTTTATAATCTAAGGATGCTGGATGGAGATTTACAGTATGTTGTTGTTGTGTATGTCACATTCTGTTTCATCCATTAAAGATGCTTTTGCAGTGGCTTTCCTTTATAGAATGAACTGTGAGGAAGAAGCGCAGACTTGAGCAACTTTTAACCCACATTTCTTTTAATCAACATTTGACAGCTGATTTATTTATCATCGATTCTGAATTAAGTTTTTTATAATACTTTATAAATACTCTTTCTCTCAATTAAATGTAAGATTTACAGTATTACTTTGTTATTTCCTTGCAGCCATTGGTTCCTCAGTCTTGTGTGTTTTGAACACTAATGTATAGTTGGAACTACATTATGTTCAGCTCTAATAGATATCACTCTTTCTTTTGAAATTAGGTCATACTTTCCATACAGCCAATAGTTTTTATATGGGTCTTTATTCTCTTTCAGAACAATGAGATGTTGGAGCTTCAGAGGAACAGGATGAGAGAAGAAACCAGAGAGTATAAGTTCAGAGAGACCAGACTCCTGCAGGACTACACTGAACTGGAGGAGGAGAACATCACTTTACAGAAACTAGTGTCAGCACTCAAACAAAATCAGGTATACACACATGTGCATTCAGCTACATTATCTTGAATTAATAACTACTGTAAAAACATTGTTTCTGTCATTTTTTTACATAATTCTGGATCCTTTGTTTAATTTAATTCAGTTCAGTTTTATATATATGGTGCCTTTCACAATGTTTCATTGTTTCAAAGCAGCTTTACAGGAAGAAAGAGAAAAATGTACAAGAGTAGTATTAGTATTAGTATTAAATAACAAGGGTCCATCTTTGCTCTTGATTGTATATCTGCTATTCGTAATGTCCGTCATCCATAAAAGTACTGGTTTACACGCAGTCGAGGTACTTAAGTTTAGTGGTTGTATTCAGTCCCGCTACTAGGTTATCTCTACTGAGGGGACAATCATATATTTTGGTTTTGTAGATATGAAATCACAGTTCATTACATGCATTGTTTCTAAATAATTTCGGTAATCATATTTATTTTATAATTAGTATTCCATAGAAAAAATGTTTATGAAAAGTATAGATTATTTAATAGATCACACAAATAGGTATCTATGAAGTATTTTTATATTAATTTTTTTGTATTTAAATTGTCAGCTGGATATTTTTGAAGGGGCCCAAGACAAATCTAGGGGGAAATGCCCCCTGGTTGTACTTTTACACTACCTAACCTCTTTTTTGCTTTGACATTCAGATGAAAAGTTTTCGCATTTGTGCCCATTCACAATCTCTGTCATTCCTCATCGATTCGCAGGTGGAATATGAGGGTTTAAAGCACGAGATCAAAGTTCTGGAGGAGGAGACGTTGCTGCTCAACAGCCAGCTGGAGGACGCCTTGCGTTTGAAAGACATTTCTGATAGCCAGTTAAACGAGGCCTTGTATGCTCTAAAGAGCGAGAGAGAACAGAAGAACAACCTGAGGAAGGAACTAGCCCACCATCTCAGCCTCACAGACTGCGTGTATGGACCCAACAACCACCTGGCCATCTCTGCTGTGGACGGGCTGAAGTTCTCAGAGGAGGCTGCGACCAATGGCATCTCTGCCTCTGGGACTAGTCCCAACAATGAGGATAGTAACCGATGTAATGAGTGCAATGGGCACGCACTGAAGCTGAATGGAGAATTCCAGCGAGCTGGAGGCAGGAAAGGAGAGGTGCTTCACCCCGTGTCTGATCTCTTCAGCGAACTGAACCTGTCTGAGATGCAGAAACTCAAACAACAGCTCCAGCAGGTTAGTCACATGATACAAGGGCATAAAATATGGAAGGCGCTGGAGTGAAGGGTGCAAATTCATCAAATCTGGTCTGTATTTAAATGATATATTTTTCAAACAATTTACAGGTTTACTCTCTAATTATTTTATTCGACGGCATTGACCAGATTTTCTGTAATTTCTGACACGCTTCCCTGCCATCGATGCCATTTTCCAACTTGACATGTTGTTGATGTTGAACAGAAGGTGTGCTGTTACACGTCTCCAAAAACAAGTGTATGGTCTATAAACATGTTTAAATTCTGCATGATGAATAAAATGTTTGCATATTCATGAAACAAAATATTCTGGGGGCCGTGAAAGTTTTGTGAATAGATCAAAAAAGATGGTGCTTGTTGGCAACTGGTTTTAAAAACACAAGAGCTAAGGAGAAACATTTTAGAAATATCAACAACATTTTAAAAGAGTAGGAAAATCCTAATTTTAAATATTTATTCCAAAAAAAGAATTATGTTCAGATAGTCCCAGAAAAACACATTGATGCAGAGTGCTTGGGGAAAACTAGCTATTTACATGTATGGGCTAGTGCTGAGTGAAAGGCTTTAGATTAGGGATTGAAGGCACATATTTGTCCCTTGATAGTCACAGATCTCAAACCATAATCTATCACTTGACCTACAGTATCTCAAGCTTTCCTGTATCTTAACTGGTAGACCATTGTGTTAGGCTTTGCTTTGGATGCCAAATCAATGTCTTTGTAGTTTTTTGTAAGACACAAAACAGTGTGTTACTGTGAAGTGGAGTGATGGTATGTGGCACTTTGTGCAGTGGGAGAAAGATTCTGTCAGTTCGGTCAAAATTATGAGCGAGTGTTTTGTGGCAGTCGCTGTAAAAGCAGGACACAGTGATGTGTGCGTGCGCCACGGGCGTATTCATTGAGACAGCAGGGTACAGGAATAGAAGATCTGCCATGGAGGATTCAGAAACATAGGGACCAATCGGCTGATTAAAGAAAAAACAGGGTGCGTTTGTGATCAATAGTTACTGATAACAGTGAACTTGTGGTATTCATAAATTATATATATGAAGAGTTTGGTTCCAAAAGGAGATGTAGTAGCCATAATAACTAAAATAATACAGCTAAACAAAAGAACATAAACTAAAACAATAAAACACAATAAACAGGATAACATAATAAACAATCTGATAATCCTGTCCATTCACACGTAATGAAAATAATGCAGTGATGACGCGCATAAATTTACTCATGTAGTATAAACGGATATATTTTCTGAAACATAAGATATAACATGTTGTGTCTCTTACAGGGAATGTGGATGTTTGTTTAGCTGCCGCAGCCATCAAGTACATAGCCAAGAGCCTATTGTTGATCTCTATTGCCCAAATGAGTTTCCCTGTCTCTCATAATCCATTTTTGTTTCATATACTCACACACACACACACACACACACACACACACACACTTTTATCTATTTTCTTCAGTGTAACAAATTATTTACCTGGGATTGATTTATCCAGACAAAAACTAAAACCAAGCCACCCTGTTCACTGTTTAAATGTTTCCTTTTTTGTTGTGTTCTTCTTGGATCTCCTCCAGTAAGGAATCGATAGGGTTTTGCTTTCTCAGCCTTGGGCGTTAGAGATGGCTGATGTCTCTAATACAGTGACTGATCAAAAAGCAATTAAACAGCACTTCAGCTCAATGACAAGAATCACATGTCTGCGATGATGCTAAAGTTGTGACAAGCAAGCCAACACAATAACACCAGCATCACATCTCATCTGTACAGTTACTGTATATATAATAAAGTGAATATTCCATGTGGTTCCATTGTTCTTAAGTTGTTTACATTTATACATTTTAAAGACATTTTCATCTTACGCGAGCTATCAGAATCATTATAAGTTTTACTGAAGTTTTACTTATATTTTGAATTAGCTTTTATTTTATATTTTTATGTGATTTTGGCATTGAATTATTAATTATTTATTAATTATTTATATTATGTTTAAAATATATATTATAGTTTTTAATAATTTTCACTTAATATTTTATCTTAAACCTGAACCTTCATTTCAGTTTATTGCTAGGAAACAATTTTAGTTTAGTTTGTTTTTCAAATAATATTTAGGCCAGTATTTTATTTGATCTCAATTAACAGGAGTGTGTAATAGTTTTAGTAAACTATAATAACCTTGAATGTTATAGCAGTGTACATGTATCCTGGGAACTAAACCAACAACCTTTCAGCTGCTAACAAAATGCCCAATGACAGGAATTAGTTTTTCCTTCCAAATATAAATAAATAAAAAACATGACGATAAAAACTGATACAAAATATAATTATAAAAAATGTATGCAAAATATGTGCCAAATTGGAAATGAAATTCTTTTATTTTAATATTCGCAGCTATGTCTTAAGATTCTATTGAAAATAACCAATTGTATTTTATTCCATTTGACAGGGGTGGTGCATTGTCACTGAAAATTAAATTGAAACAATTTAATGGTATTTTCCATTTTGGCATATTTTCTATAGTGAAATGGTTAGTCAGTTTTTTTTCATGATTTAATTCACTTATTAGCCAAATAAAAAAACAACATAGTCCTCTTCAGCTTGGCGTATAGGGCTTTTACCACGGAAACCCTAATAAAATAAAATTAAACTGATGATGCTCAACACTTTTTTTGTTGTTGTTTTTTCATTAATGGGGATACCAACCGTTTCCTTTGCAAAAGACACCTATGCTTTGAAATGCAAATTAATTATTTGTTTTTACTAACTAGCAAAGTAACATCTTGTTCACTAGGTGGAGAGAGAAAAGGCATCTCTGCTTACCAACCTGCAGGAGTCTCAAACCCAACTGCAGCACACACAGGGTGCTTTATCGGAGCAGCACATGCGTGTTCACCGCCTCACGGAAGATGTCAACACAATGAAGCATCTCCACAGCGACAAGGAGGAAACTGAAAAAGGTGACGGGCCCTTCAACGGTTGCTGTGAGACAGACATCAACGGCATAGAGCTCTTAGAGTGCAAATATCAAGTCGCCGTGACAGAGGTCATCGACTTGAAGGCAGAGCTTAAGGCTTTAAAGGAAAAGTATAACCAGTCTGTGGAGAGCCAATCAGAAGAGTGCAACCGCAGCGATGGGACGGTCGAGGCCCTGGAAGCTCAGGTGAAGCGTTTGGAGAAATCTTTCCGTGAGGGCCGAGAGCGGATTAGCAACTTGGAGGCGGAGCTTCGGAGTGCTTTGGGAACGGCGAGCGAGAGTAACGGCATGTTGAACGCAGCTCAGGATGAGCTGGTTACATTCAGTGAAGAACTTGCTCAGCTGTACCATCACGTCTGCTTGTGCAACAACGAGACGCCAAACCGGGTCATGCTAGACTACTACCGTCAGAGCAGGGTCACACGTAGTGGAAGTCTCAAAGGCACGGATGACCTGAGAGCCCTGCTTTCTCCACGCTTAGCTCGCCGTCTGGCTGCGGTCAACTCCTCAGACATGTCCAAGAGCCCTCAAGAATCCCCATCGAAGGAACCCCTGGGAGATGGATCGAAAGGGGAGGCGGGAAGTCAGAGTCCCCACAAAACCCCATTTGGTTCCCCAGTCAACGTTTTGCTCTCAGCATCCCATACGCCAGAAACCGGAGATCTCCGCAAGGAGCCCATGAATATCTACAACCTTAACGCCATCATCCGTGACCAGATCAAGCATCTGCAGAAGGCCGTAAACTGCTCGCTCCAGCTATCCAGGCAGAGAGCTGCAGTGCAAGAGTTGGCGCCCATCTTGGACAAAGACAAGGAGGCCTGCATGGAGGAAATCTTAAAGTTCAAATCTCTCTTAAGCACCAAAAGAGAACAGATTGCCACTTTGCGTCTTCTCCTTAAAGCCAATAAACAGGTAATGTAGAAGACATCAGACAGTGCTAACACTTATGTTGTGTTTTAAATCCAAAGCTTTGAGTTCTTTACTGTATGTGTTTGTTCATATATGTCCTCAGACTGCAGAAGTGGCTTTGGCTCACCTGAAGAGTAAATATGAGAATGAGAAGACCATGGTGGTGGAGACAATGATGAAGCTTAGAAATGAACTGAAGGCTCTCAAGGAAGACGCGGCCACCTTTTCCTCACTGAGAGCGATGTTTGCCACAAGGTGCACTTAACAGAAATCTGCACTTAAAGGGATAGTTCACCCAGAAATGAAATCATCATTCTCTTGTCATTCCAGTCTTTTCCGCAGAACAAAAACGATAACGATAAGATATTTAAAAAAATGTTGGTAACTAAACAACAGCAGTACCTATTCACTTCTGTTGTCTGGGTACAAAACCAATGCAAGTGAACGGGTACCGGTTACCAACATTATTTAAAATATCTGATTTTGATTGTGCAGACAAAAGGGCGAGTAAATGATGACTTTCTTGAAACAGGCTTTGTTAAACATTCTTTTTTTCTACAGACTTGATCTAGAAATTCAGCATTGTTTAAAGTATTGTCTATTGATTCACATTTTTTAAAAGTATCGGTAGTCGTTAACATCATAATGTTAGGTATATGGAGAGTACCAGTCAAAAGTTTGGACACACTTGACTGAAATGTTTCTAATGATCTTCAAACTCTTTTAATCTGAAATGACTGTACTTTTATAAAGTACCAATATCAATTTAATTAGAAAGCAAAAATGTTAAAAAAAATTAAATGGATGACTTAGACCAAGTAATGTAGAAAAACGGCCAATAATAGCCCTGAATAGATTGGGAACTCTTTACTTTCCAGGGTTAGACCTCAAGAAGCTGAATGATAAAATGCCAAGAGGACGATTTTGCAAATACTAATTCCAATCCATGGATGGCTACTTTGAAGATGCTAAAATATAAAATATATTGGTGTGTCCAAACTTTTGACATGGAAGCATCTTTTTATCTTAACAAAATGTCTTATCTATACATTTTTCTTCAACTGCACACTTTTCAGTTTTTTAGTTGTCAGTGAATGTCTGATCGCTGGCTAACAATGTGACGAAACGTCCAGTTTATCCCACAAAGTTAAATTGACCTTAAACTCCACAATGAAATTAGAGTTAGGCATAATTCTAGGTGATTGACTTTTATGCTGTAAAAAACAACTTTACATCTCTCTTTCTGTAGATGTGATGAGTATGTTACTCAACTCGACGAGATGCAGAGGCAGCTGGCAGCTGCCGAAGATGAAAAGAAGACTTTGAACTCGCTTCTCCGTATGGCCATTCAGCAGAAACTCGCTCTCACCCAGCGGCTTGAAGACCTGGAATTCGACCACGAGCAGACCCGCCGCAGCCGCGGAGGGAAGGTGCCACGAATCAGGAGAAGCCCTCAAAAAGTAAGTCAACGAAACGCATTAACCGCTCCACCCAGCCCCACCGCACCAGTTTCTTATCCCCTTGCATCAGCCGGTAGCTCACCTTTGCTGGACAATCCTGCTTCATCTACCTGGAGCCCCTCAGCCCAGCCGTTTTTCTTTGTCGTTCATAGCAGAGACTCTGGCCACAGCCCACAGCGTTCGTCTGATGTTCACGTCCCTAGATCGACTCCTACGTCACCTTATCGTTCCCCTGTCCTGAGCGCACGCCATCTGTCGCCGCACTCATTGAGATCTCATGTGCACACCACCGTGACTCAGTTCACATCTTCAGGGACATTGAGAAACTCTGCAGTCGCTCCCAGAAACCCTCAGTAGGTGACAGGGCTGAGGACAGACTGGTTTCCATATATTGTGATGATGGCTGTGTATGGTTCAACTCAGGGATGTATTTGGAGACTGCTTTTAATTTAGGTCCTTTTAATGTCAACTAGACTGGATTCTGTTTTGTTAAATCTTGGTTTATTTGGGTCCTGTGCAGCAATTAAAAGAATAAATTCTGTCTAAATTCTATTAAAATAAGATGAAATCAAAGATTTGGAATTAGCCTTGATGTCTTTTTTGTGGCCTGACCAAGAAAACAGTTTTTCGCATGCATTCTGTACGAATCTAAGTTAAGAAGTAAGAAAGTGTGTATGGACCATATTAAAAGAATTATTCAGTAATGCAAAACAGGTATTCAGTGGGGCGTGTCTTTATTTAAATCTTATCAGAATATCATTCCTGCTTGCATGCTTTCGTTTCATGGCTTGGTGAAATCGGTGCTGCATTCTGCATGTCAATCTGTTATTTACAGCCATGGAAAAATTTAAGAGAGCATTTTAGATGTATTGTGGCCATCCCGGTCCAGTGTCTGTTGAAAGTCAACAAAATCAAACCTCAGGAGTGACATCAAGTCATCCAACAGCGATGTGAAAGACTGACAGCATTACAAGACGCATGAAAAAAAAAGTTTGAACTTTTTGCTTAATATATGTAAAAAAAGTGATGTTGTATTGCTTAAAAGTTAATATTAACTTAATATTTTAATATTTTTTAATGTTGTATTGCTTAATCGTTAATATTTTCTTCGCAGTATTTGAGGTCTGAGAAAATACAGCGTATATTTACTGTTATTTCGACCCGTTTCGCAAGTTTTTATTCTCTGCAAATAAATGCAAATAGAAACAGTATTTTTATTTGAAGTTTAGGATAAATATTGCTAGTAGTTCAAAGAATGAAACAAAAGTGATCATTTTACCTAAACATATAGGCTACCTATATATAGTAAATTCAGAAAAACTCAAACTAATTTTAAAATGGTCTCTTATTTATTTTTCTGCAGATGTATTTTTTGGTCAGATGTCAAATCTGACGTATCTACAGCTCCATCCAGCTGCAACCATAGGTATATCAGCTAGCAGTAGCTCCTAAAACAAACCTCCATGTTTTCATTTTAAAAAGTGTTTACAATATAAAATAGGATTTGATGATGCGCTAAGAATCTAAAATCGAAACCACATTAAACTATCCAAATCGAATTGTTTTGCCATGCTCAGATGAGCTCAATGTGCAGCCAGAGAAAGCATTTGTATTCATGGATACGGCATATGGCACTGCAGGACATGCCACCCGCTGCCCGGCTACAGCATACCAATAAGTACAGAGCCACAGTAGACGCTTCAAATATGTCTTTCTTTATGTCTGGCAAAGAGCCGTGGGCCAAAGAGCATTTGACAGGATTAGCGGTCAAGAAGAACAAATGTGTTAGCTTGGCTCGTGCGTGACTGACCAATGCACCATTTATGTAGATGTAAGGTTTATTGGTGGATCCGATTCAAAATAAATGTTCTGTCATCGTTGACTCGCCTATGTGTCGTTTCAAATATTAATCTTTCTTCTGTGGAACACAAAGGAAGATATAAGTTTCAGAGGTTTTGTGTCCATACAGTGGAAGTCAATAGGGTTCCATGTTATTTAGTTAGCAACATTCTTCAAAAGATTTTATTTTAAAAAGGGAAAGGGAACTATGCCTTTAAAGATGCATAACTCAGTAGATTGTGTTTGTGTAACCGGGATGGAAACCAGTCTGTTCCTCTCAGCATCCGTGTTATCAAGACCCCTGTACACAAAGGATGAAAAAGCTCTCGTTCACCTCATATTTGAATCGATGTAGTTTGAAGGAATATTTAACATTGAATTAACATTTTGAGTATCATAAGTAGACCATTTTTTATAGTTGACAGCGATAAGCACCCGTTTTTTAATGTACAATTCCTTAAACTGTAAATGTGCCTGTACTGTAAATAAGCAATGTGTGACTCCACTCTCTGGCAGCAGGTGTCAGTGTTTCAATATGTTATCTTTTCTATAATTCTCATCACTCAACCTGTCAAATGTTTCTCGCTCATGGCCTATCATATGACACTCATATCACACTCCTTAACCCGACACAATTTATGGCAGTTTAAAAGTGTAAATCAACAAAATATTTATTAATTCTGATGCTTTAAGTATAATTGTCAGCTGTATGAAGAATGTCACTGCTCACTGCATCTTTTTATTGCATCACAAGCAAATTGCGACTAATCGTAATCTCCAGGAATGCTATGCGTATGCTTGTTCTTACGTGAAAGCATCAACTTTTATGTTTAAAAGCTGCATTATTTCTCATTTCAAACAAATGGGACACGCTAGGTGGTGTGTTCCTTAAAGCATCCATGATATGGCAGGTCTCGTACATCCAGAATGACATGATAGTAGATGGCTCTACGGGTAGGCATGAAACATCTGTCAGATATGCAGCATTATTTGTGCAATTCTGTTTGGTGCTGTTAGTGGCACGGAAATGAAACACTGCAGATTTCTTCATCATGTTGTCTTGTCACACGTACAGTGTATGCAGTATGTTTATATGCACACCTTTTATTAGTCCATATTGCTTGACACAATATAAGACTTTCATGGCTGAACCCTATTCTGGGCTTTATAGATTTTTCTGCTTATATACCACTTACCCTTCAAACTTGTTTTCCTTTCATTCCAAGCCCGTAGGCAGGGGGGGGGTTGGGTGGTTCGAACGAACCCCCCCTCACTGCCAAAGGTCCACAAAGCAACGTCTCTGAATGATAAGGGGGAGGGGTTATACATATATATATTTTTTTTTTATTAAAAGAATTTCAATATTTTATACACTCAATAGTCTACAATATAATAGCATAATAGCCGTAATTATAATAATAAAACATAGTGGGATATTCAGTGATATTGGCCGTGCAATATCGACTTTTGTGAATGGTCAATACCGGCAGACTGGAGCAAATGGAAATGCTTCTCCTTTGGAACTTCAAAGCAGACCGCTTGAGGAAAATTATCTGGAATGATTAGTATGTTAATTGATTTACGATGCCATACACTATGACATGGCAGTCAACCTGGATGAAGCTGTGAACATATTCTCCAAATTCCACCCAAGAAGATTGGAACTGACCAGTGTACTAAGTCCATAAGTGTCAAGACAAATACAGCAAGCAAAGAGTCATTGACAGAGAGTCAAGGAATTATGATGAGAAGAATTATTATTAATATTTCAGTAAAGTTCATTAGATCTATTCTGTTGTTAGTGTGGTCTTTAAACTTATGAACTGTGTATGGACTGACAAAAGTGTTACATGAGGAAGCAATTTGACAACAATGCAATAAATATTTTAGGTGCATCAAAAAGTGTGCTCGTTCAGATACCAGCAGACAAGCTAATCCAGCACAAATTAGTGCATAAAAGGTCACCAAAATGAAGTATTTAAACCTCATAATGAAATACAAAAGGAGGAGAAAAACTGCAAAAAGGTCCACTTAAAAAAAAAAGAACCTACACTTTCAATAGGCTGGCCACGGATCTGCATTCTAATATCTAGCATTTCATGTAAATTAATGCAAATATAATTGACTGGATGTGTATTGCTGGCTCATAATTTGATGACACTGACAATGGCCCTTAAACTATCAAACATGCTAAACTCATTTAAAGGGATAGTTCACACAAAAATGAAAATACTGCAATGATTTACTCAGAATTGTATAAAGATATGAACAACTCGAGGCTTTGTTGTGTTGAACACAAAGAAAGATATATGGAAGAATGTTAGCAGCTGACATTTCTGGGGCATCATTGACCAAAAATCTTTGTATATTCTTTGTTATGTTTAACACAAAAGAAGATATTTTGAGTCATATAGGAAAGCAAACAGTTCTGAGGCACCTTTGTATATCATTTACATTTTTCTAGTTTGGCAGTCAATGATGCCTCTCGGTTGCTAGCGTTCTTCCAAATACATTTCTTTGTGATTAACCAAACTAGAGAGTGAGTAAATCTTGACACATTTTCATTTTTGGGTGAACGGTCTCTTTAAAATGTATGTATATCATTGCATTAGATTTGTCAAGGGACAACTGCAAAGAAAATATGCTCGCCATTTTCTCATTTCATTTTTCTTTGGCATTTAAAAAATGACCTTCAGCTTACTATCGAGGTCAAACTCTATTTATTTTAAGGAATTGCAATTGGTTTGGAAAGATTATAATTACTCTTTTAGGGCCACTGTATATAAAGTCAGCCTCGAAAGATCTAGAAGTTGACTTAGTTTCTTCCTGCTTGAAATGAACACCCTGTCACACCCCACCACTTTCAGTCTGTCTCGCTTTCACATCTCACATCTGATCTTTGCACCCATCTGTGTGTCCTTGACTGTCACGCCTCTATATATCTAATTTATCAGTTTCTCTTAGATTGTCACCAGTCTGCTGCTTCAGTACCGCCCACCTCCCCACAACTGAGGCACGGGGGGGCATCCACAGGCCACAGGTAACCCGCCTTCAGAGGAACTCGCTCTTTTGTTTCTCACAAGATCTGAAAGATATCACACTTATAGAAGCATCATGCCTACAACACTGCACTTTGTCACGCATTGTCTCTTAGATTTTCTGAGTCTTGCTCACACTTTTCAATAATTCTGCACACAGTCAGCATATGGCTTCGCAGCCACATGCAAACATACTGTGTTGATGCCTCTCCTAAGTTGTCAAATGAAGACAACAATCCTTTGTTTCCATGTTGATGTTTATACTTTGTCTCAAAGCTGCTTGCTTTTGCACGTGTCCTTCTGTGTGATTGTCAAGTGTGTTTTTATGTTTTTGAATTATTTACAGTATGTCACCAGTAATGCATTGTTTCTAATCATTGTTACAATCTCTGGATTTGAACATTTCACACGGCTTACAGTCATGTTTGCTTTTTCTTCCTTTTTATGCGGACCTCAGTAGTCCAAATGTGTTATCTCGGGAGGACCAGACATCTGCGGCCAGATACAGACTTCCATGTGACCCTTTCAAATGTATGGCCCATCACTCTCATCTTTTTGGCCCCTAGCTCCTGTCAATCAAAAGGGAAGTCCTTGGAGACTTCTTACATCTATCAATGGCCTATCCTTTCGTACACACAGAAGGCGGATCACTGATGGGGGGCGGGGCACATCATCCCTCAGCAAATCATCAACTTATTCTTATTGTGTGATCCTTGAGGGGCCTTATTTTACCCTCAAACACAAAGACCCATCCATGCATTGGATGAATTAGTCAGTGCTTATTGTGAAAGAAACAAGTTACCACCCAGAGTAACATAAAAGCAATATGAAAAGTAATGATATTCACTTATTTATCTATGTATTGTTATATTTATTTACCTTTTAAACAATTAAAGCGTTATATTTCATTGTTTCTTGCTTTTGCAATTGGATACAAGTTTGTTGTGGTCGTAACATTTGACCATTTTACAGTCTACTTTAAAATACGCTTTCAGATTTTGAGTATTCAAGTATTTATTGAATCAACCCCGTACATACATTACAGTATTCAGACTCATAACAGCTCAACTAATGGTTGTGTTTAACTTTCAGAAGAAAAACAAACAAGTGTATTTATGTTAAGGTCTCCTATGTTATTTTGTAGCAGTTAAATGGTTTATTGCAATGCACAAAGATTATTTTAATACCTAACATGCTGAAGTGATGTCAGATCAGGCAAGTATTTGACTATTTGAGGGAGCTAAATTACGTGGGTTTACTTTCAGTTCTGCTCCAAAAACAGCACAAGCCATGTTTACTGTATGACAGTATACAATCTGTTTCTTTGTCCATTTGGTCTTAAAGTTATGTAGTAATGCTTTGTCCACTGTGTAAAGCACAAATGCATTATAGCCTATGCATTATGAAACAGTTATTTGGTCATCTGTTTTACAAACATTTGGGATTTGTACCAGCAGTAGGAGAGATGTCAGATGTGATTGTGTTTAATACAGCGGTAACCACAAAACACATTTTCACTCCGACAGAATACACATACACAGAGAGTGTCTGAAGAACTGTAGTACACTTTTAAAGCAAAACCATGCGCTAATTGTAAAGATGTAACAATGGAGAAGGATGCAAGATCAATTGTGTCATTCACATCTTTTCCAGCCTCCTGTTCTTTATTCTCTTTTCTAAACCATTTAAATAGTGGTTTAGGTTATATTTGTCTCCTTTAAAGCATTTCCAAGCAGTATAATTTGAGTATGAAGCAACTGGTTTATTTACTACACTGCAGAGCTAAATTTGTCTGAATCTTCTGAATCTTAACCCGAATAACTTTAGGACATACATGGTGTTTACCGGATAAAGCATGGATAAAGCAATTTTTGTGTACACAGTCATAAGTGACCGTGTGAATTCATTTAAATTGGGACATTGAGATGATTTTCAAAAAGTTTCCTAGTTTACTTTAAATCACCTTGCTTTTTGTGAAATAAAACGTTAAAACATTACATGCCAAGTGCTTGTTTGTGTGAAACGGTGTTCCTAAAAGGTTTTGTAAGTGTGGATTAAAGCTTTTTGTGTACCTTTTAACAACTATGTTTACGCCTTATCTCAAGTTACAGGAATGGACCAGTGAACCCTGCTGAAAAACAATAGAACCCATGCCCAAAACACAATAAAAAAAGGAACGGACTTAATGGTTATAATGGGAATTGTTTTGGTTTTAATGGAAACTAAAATGCTGTTTCTATTGTTGGGATGTTATCTGGCCAATTAATTCTATTGGAATAATGCCCAAAACATACCACAAAATAATTCTGTAATGCTTTTATTGGAAAAGCTAAAGGTTCATAATGGAAATCAATAGAATTGATGTGATGGTTTGTTTTTCCAGCAAGGAATGAAACTCATATATAAATAAACTCTATTAGATTCATAAATTGATTAATTCCATCATCTAAAATTGTAACAATAAATATTTACATTCTTTTTTTTAAATGGTTACACTTTAACTTTTAATTGTTTGCGATGTCCATAATCAACAATTGTACCTTACGCAAGAGTTTGGTGAGCAGCATTGAGCAATCCTGATGTTGTGACAGGTAACATAAGGAAGTTGCATCCTATAGGAAATGATGAAGTATGATGTTCATGCTCGGTGAGTCAATTCAAATGATAGCAGGTTATGGGAGAGAGGAAATGACTGCACCAATCCCGCTATAGAGGGCGGTGATACGGTCTGTGCGCGCGTGTTCTCGACGGCGGCGCGCTCCGATAAACCGATCATATTCCGTACAGTGCGTTGCCATGACGTAACACGAAGTTTAGTCAAATAATCTCACGAAACGCTAAACGCGAGAGTTATTGCGCAACACTACGTCGTTGAAAACTCTTATCCCGCAAACGACCGCGCTTTGGATATGCTCCGCGCACAAAAATCGCGCTTGTGAACGAGGACTCAACTCGGCTGTTGCTTGCTCCAAACAAGGTCTTAAATGTTGGAACGAAGTAAAGAAAACATGAGTGACATGAGGAGAAACGCTATCAAGAGGAAGTCCAAACCCAAGAAGTGCGCAGGGGACGGGGAGGTCGAATACCAGGAATGCTCAGGTGAGTTCTGGGCTCTTGAAGTGGTGAGCAACCTTACAAGCAATGTTTTGTGTACGTCTTGGGTTGTTTAAATGTCTGACAGCACGGGAGCCATATGTCAAATGCATTGGAATACGAACCAGGCTTAGTTTTTCTACTGTACCTCGGAGAAGAGCTCTGTTCTAGGAAATGAGATTGAACAAGTCTCGACTGGTCAAGTGTTTTCAGTATAGACATCATCTCTGAGTGGTTGCGCAATTCATAGCTTAGAGACATGGAATTTTCAACAGTATTCCTGTTACATTGTTTCATGGTTCTTGGTTTTTTTTATAAATATTTTCACAGAATATGGAGACACGACGCACCAAAGTAAAATGGTGCCAAAGAGTCCTGCAATGCCAACATGCAGATTTTGAGAAATTATTGTAGTTCTGTGGAAATTGTAGCATTTGAATTCAATGCTAGGCGTAACAGTCAACAATTTATGTACATTTATTTATTTGTAATACAATATTCAGTTGTCAGACAGGCTATTCACTATGGTCAGTACAGAGAATCTTTGGTACTGGGATCTATTCAAGAGGCTGCACTGCAGTGGGTCTTGCCATTGAGGTTCCTCTGGTTTTGCACAATCTCTTTCTGTACTGCTGGAACACAGTGAGAGAGTTAAGAGGGTCTTGTGCAGTCATGTTGGTTGAAAGTAAAATGGGAGTTTATTTGCCACCGCCAGACCAAAAATGCTTTTTTAGGAAGTGTGTCGTGTCTGTGCCTCCAGTGTCACCAAATGGAATTACGAAAATAAATGCTGCTTTTGAGCAGATTGGATTCGTCTTCCATTGTCGGAACAAACAGATCCAGACTCATGTCATCGGTTAAGCCATTGTTGTTGGGCTGGACGGGGTGCAAAAGATGTGTGTATGCCTAAATGAACCATGTTTTTGCCTTTTCACTGCAACTTTCTCTTAGAAAAAACCAACATAAGGCTTCTTGTATTCAGAGGATTAACACAATGGGTTGGATTGTGTACAGAGACAGCAGAAGGAACAGAGATTAGGGCCCATAGGGAGCAACTTTCTCAGATTTAGTGTGCAGAGAAATAAGTGTCATTTGGGGTAGTTTTGGAAGCATATTCTGAACTTTTTCATTACTTCTTTGCAAAGACTACACTATAAAGCCCAGTGAGTGAAAAAATAGTAGTGAGGAAACTCACTGTAAAGATAAAAAATTACAAATTCTGGAAAGCATGCATGCATGTTGCATTTAAGAATAGACTAACACTTAGAAATATGAATTCTTCTACATTAAACAGTATTAATGTTCAGTAGACTATTTAGTTTTTCATTTTTTCTGATATTTGTCTGGGGACCCCCTAGAGGCCCCCTGGGGCTCCCTGGACCCCAGCTTGGAAATCCCTGTTTTAGGGGATGAACTCGAGTGAAACAGACGTATATCATCAGAGTTTATTGGTTATAGTTCAGATTTTCTTGAGTTTCTGGGCTGTAGTTTGCGATTTGAGAGATAAGATTGTACGGTGCTGAATTTATCTCATGGAGACGCCCTCTATTGTGCTCCAGTAAATATTTAGCCTCATGTTGGAGGATGCTGGGCTCCTGCCACAGGAAATAGGAAGTCATTCCAACATTGTTCATTTAAACTAAGATGGACAACATGATTTACAGTACATACTGACACAGCATCAATAACTGAGATTTATGCTTCCATATAGGATCGGCATAATAGTTTTAAAGAGATAACAGCCCCTTCGTCATGAGAGATAAGACACAATAACACTTAATCCAGCAGGTGGCAGTATAACATCAAATATGGTTTGCCAATGTCAAAAGTGCTTTTAAAGGGATAGGTCACTCCAAAAAGAAGCATTTTTCATCCTTTACCCCATGTCTTACCAAACCTATTTGCCTCATCTTCTGCAGAACACAAAATGATATGTTGATGAACATTGGATCCCATTGACTTACATTGTATAGACACAAAACCACTTAGACATTTCTAAGTGTTCCACAGAAGCAAGAATAAAAACAGGTTTTCTTGACATGAGGGTGAATAAACGAAGAGCGAATTTTTATTATCGGGTGAACAACCCTTTAACATCGAACCAAACTTTATTTTGTTATTTTCTCGTGTATCAAATTACTTTCATGTCAATTTTTTAATCCCCTTTCCAGTTAATTTACTATAAAAGGTCACTCATGCTTGAATTCAATCAAGTATAAATGACTTACTCTTTAGTTTTCAAAGCAAGTAGATACATTTGCTCAGATTTTGGTCATAGAGACTACGGCCAAAAGCATTGCGAGTCTGTAAACAGAGGTGTGCGTGCAAAAACAATAGTCTTTTAAACTGACGCACGTCCGGTCTGAGAAAAAATCCTGCCCAGGTTCTGATGTTATAAGTGGTGAATTCCTTTCTTGGCTATTGTCAAGAACACAATGCACACTATAGGAATGTGTTGCAAGCTATTAGTCATGTCTATCTGGTTGTTTAATACCGACCCTTCATTCATTGTTAATTCATTTGGATCTTACAAAGCATGATTTGTTTATCAGGAGTCGTTTTTAAAGTAAAGGTAAAGAGAAAGGAAAAGAGAGAGGAAGCAGAGACGGTGGATATTTTTGTCCACTATTCAGCTACAGGAAGCCTGGCTTCACTTTCTCAACCAGCTTTCTCTTCAGTCCTTTTGTGGAACCCGTGGACCCTTCCCCACGGTTCTGTCACTGTCTTAAACGCCGCTTTCAGCTCTTAACCGGCTCTCTGTGTGTGGGAGTCCTGCTGATGGACAGTAATGGATTTACTGGGCTCTGGCCTCAGGAAAGCTCTTCTTCACCGCATTGCCTCCGGTAGGTGCCCGAACAGTTTCACTTTATTGAGTTCCGACATGCCATCAATGGAATAATGGAAAGTGGTCCAGACGGTGTCATAGGCAGGGGTTGGTTGAGTTTCGATGTCCCCCCACCGCAAGCTGAAAATATTTGATGTGTAGGAAACTGCATCCATGTATGATGGGGAGTGGATTGAGAAAAATGAAGTACCGTCGGAAGTATTGGTTTTGGCCATCCGAAGGTAAAGTTGTCTTTTTGTTTGAGTTAGTCATAGTTACAGTAGATGTTTGCTACATTCTAGAAAGCATCATGTTTATAAATTGTTGGATGAGCTGTGTAAAAATGTTACTAGTAACCTTGGGAATGTTATTATGTGTGTTTAGGGTCAGTGAACAGCGCAAACGTTTTGTTTTATAAAAATGCACGTATGAATTGTGCACAACACTGTCGGTATAATTTAATGGATTGAGATATTCTAATATATGACCTTTTTTACATTTGTGCATGCATTTAGGCATGTATGTCTGTTTTATGATTTTGTTACATATGTTTTGTGTAATGAGAGTGTCCCAACTTATAAACAACATATTTTTTAGACCTCAGTAGTTTCACTTAAAACAGTTTGTGTTAAAACACATATTTCGGTTTATACAGTGCTTGCAGCTGTTTTTTGGGGTAATCCAGACACACTGACCTCAACATTTGCCCCCCACAAATGAATTTAAGCTTTGTTCACTAATCTAAACCTTCATTGAGTTATCGCTGGCTGTTGGTCCAAACATCATCTCTTTGGTGTGCTTTTATAAGCAATGTAAACAAACGAATTAGTGTAACTTTGTTTGAATAGAGCTTATTCTTGCATCTATAAAAAGGCTTTGAAATCTAATAGATGCTTTGAAAACTACACACATGAAACCTGACCTACACATTGGGGCACAGACAGGCAGTTTAGAGTAGAAATGAGTGTTTATGTAAACCTGACCATCAGTCAGTCAGGTGATCACCACGGTCTGATGTTTATGTGGCCATAAATTGGTAAAATAGTACACACTTCTGCATCATTTTTACCTTCATCATATCTGCACTCTGTAGCGTGCTTATTATGTTGAGTTTCTGGTAATCTCATATTAATCTTGAGCATTTATAAGGTAGTGTATTATACTTCATATCTTCAAAGAGTATTTAGTTTGATCACATTTATAAAAGATGTACGATTATTTCAGAAAACAAACGAGCTCCTGGAAAGTTGTGCGGGGGGAGGAAGTAACTAAATCAAGAGCACACAATACATCATCGCATTATCCCTGCATAACGGTTGTTTCACTATAAGTTTGCGTTGTTTACATTATGCACGTACATGCCGATTGCCAACAAAACACAAACATATGACTTCGTTTCACTTACCGTGTGCGGTTCAAGTCTCGCATCTATCAGTTTCAAAGCGTTATATCCACCGCTTATGTAACATCCATCACTGAAATGCAGTGAACAAACAAACACACCTCAACTCCTCTCACTATCGCAACGAGCTGCAGCTGCAGGCCCGAAGCACAGCCAATCTTGACACAGCGCAGCCAATATTGATGGCAAGTGGGTCTTCCTATAGCTCATCGGTTGAAGCATGGACGGGCTATTTCTTTCATCTTGCCATGGGCATGCTTTTCCGAGAGATTACCCAATAAGTGACTAAGAAAAGCTGTAACGTAACGATTTTTCCGAAACCGGCGGAGTGTATCGAGCACAGAAATACTATGCAATACGTCCAACTTCTTTTTGACTAGTTGAAGCCAGCACGTCAGAGTTAAACATAAGCAGTCTGTTTTATGCGTTTGGAAGTTCCTTGTATACTAATGTGTTATCCCAGGTTATCATGTTACTAGATTTATGTTTGAATTTATCCAGAACTGTAAGTATTCCGACATTCTGATACTTCTGTAATGATAAAGTGAAAAATGCACACATCTCAGAAGGCCATATGTCAGATTGTCCAGCAGGGGGCAGAGGCGCTCTTTAAAATGTAAACAAACTGTGTTGTGTATGGATGACAGCACTTATCATCATTATAGAAGGATGCGTTAAAATAGAGTGGCCAAAATGAAAGACAAGAATGTGAAGGAATCTTAGACACTTTAAGAATCAGTACACACGAGTATACACGGGGATTGTGTGTACAAGTGTCTAAGATTCCTTTACATGTGGATGTTTGAAATAGTTAATAGGTGGAAATAGAAATAGTTAATAAGGAACAGTTTTTCGGACTCACGCCCACACAAAGCTACTTGACAGGAAATCTGCAAAGGTGTTTAAATGCCTAAAGTCATAGTAGATCCAATAAAACAAATATTTGGTTGATTCATTTAGCCATTTTTGGGAATGCACAGATCTGTATATGTGTGCATACTGTCAGGCGTGTTTGCTCAATATAAAACATTTATTGTCAGGATAGCGTGTTTTTTTCTTATGACGGTTTAGGTCACCTCAGTGATGAATAGATTGATTTGTATATTTTCATAGGAGCTCAATGTCAATGAAAATATGCTCCTCTCTAACACATATATTAAATGGATTTGAATGTTTTATGAATGGCAGCCGGCTGAGTTTAAAGTCTACAGTTTAGTTTAACACTTTCTCATAGAAGATTTTGTGAAAGAGTCTGAGGGGAATACTGGTGGTCTAAAGCCATGGCCTGAGGCTCAAGACATGGGGGGATGAAAAGTCTGTAGATGTATTGATGGGAGGTTGAGATTGAAGAGGAGAAGCTGGGAGTGGGGGAGATGAGGCTCTTGTGCGTTTTCAGAGGATGCTGGTGTCCATTTTTAAGAGAATAAAGGGTGAAGCTGGAGTAGTGAAAACGGGAAGAGGTTTTTCATTCTGACTGGTTGAAGCAGCATGTTCAAAAAAGGTGCTTGTCACTTTAAGAGTGTTACAACAGCACTCTTTACAAAAGTGTTGTGTATGTTTTTGCATGCGAGTGTTTGTGAGCATGTTCGGAATTCAGTGCGATGATGTGACCTTAGGCTATAAGCCTCAGCATTCCTGCATCTCGGAGTACCAGCACAATTGTCACATCACCAAAGATCTAGAAGGAAACATGCAGTCGGGTGAGATGCACATCAGCCTTTTTTTACAAGCTTAATCGTGCGTTCTGTTAAATATTTCCTGTAAAGTATATAATTACTTACAGAGCTGTTTCTCGACACAGTGCTTTGCTGTATACCGGCTGATGTGAGGAACAGGAAGTCAATCCATTCCCGCACACTCAACAAAAGTGTAATGGAAAACTACATTACAAACCTACATTTAGGTTGCACTCATATTTGTTGTCGGTTTTGTTTTCGGTCTGCACCAAAAAAGAAACAAAAACTTGAGTCCTGGGGCCAGTTGCATAAACTGCTTAGACAAGTCTAACATGTTATGGCTGGACTACACTACAAGACTTGAACATCTGAACAGATTAAAAAACTAGACATCATACACTTGCAGACTTTTTGAAAGTTTCAGATAGAAACACACTAACTGATCAAATCTGCAGACTGGCACATCCTTTCTTCAAGTCCAGACTGAAAATCTGGGAAGAATCTGAGCAAAAGTCTTGTAGTGTATTTTGGCCTTTAGTCATCAAATAGTTTTCTTCAATAGCATAATGTCAGTCACATATAAAGGTGATTGTCTAATTAAAATCAGAAAAATAATACTTATTAGTCCTTAATTCCTAACTAGTTGCTAGTGAGTGAGACTAGTTGTTAAGACAGTCTTAAATTAGCGGCTATGTTTATGCAACTGGCCCCGGTTTTGCTTCGCGTTCAGACTCATTTTACCAGCAAACCTAAAGATATCGCCATTTCCAATTCCTGTAACCTGCACAAGCACAGATCTACACTCCTTTTATATTACCAAATGATTTTCCGGTCGTATATTGTTATCACTTTCTTCTTTTGGTTCAGATCGATGCCTTTGGTCCGTGTTGCATTCATATAAAAATGTACATCAAAGTGTACAGAGACCCATCGTTTCAGCGGTCTCGGCCCGCACCATGATTCGGGTGGCGGCAACGTTCACCCTATCAACAGAGCAATTACCATGCATTTGGCAGATAATTTTATCCAAAGCGACTTGCTTGTTTCAGTATGTGCAATCCCTGGGATCGAACCCATGACCTTTGTGTTGCTAGCGCAATGATCTACCAAGTGAGCTACATTACAAGAACACAGCAGTAATGTCATATGGCGCTGTGACCCATCCCATGCTACTATGTTGGTGAAAGTTGTTTTTTTCTCCGTTGGCTTCGTTTCAACAATTGAAAGCATGAGAATATTGTAGGTGGTGACAGTGCCCCCTCCCCGTTCTCTTTCCCCCCTTCCCCCACATGTCTCTGAGTCATCTGTATTCTACCACTGTCTCCCATGTGGCCCGGTCCTTTCTTCAGATGACCGGTGCGTGCCCTCCAATAGAATCAGCCTCATTTTCGCCCCTCCGCTGAATTTCAATGACACACGAGGTCCTGTCACCCAACCCATTCCTTGATAGACAGCTATTCACAGCATCATCTCATCAATATTCTTCTAGTCTCACCCCACCCGAGTTTTACCCCACCCCTTATTCCAAACCCCTCACCCCTCCGGTGGCAGCCGATGAGAGCTTGTGGCAGTCCTCTCCTCCAGCAGCAGCACAATAGGAGTAATTGTCCATGCGACGCTCACACTCGCATATTGGCAGGAACGTATAAAGCGTTTCCTGCCATATGCTGTCCCTCCTCTGGAATGTGATTATCCTCGCTGCTGAAAAACAGAACGGGAAACACTGTAACACAGTGTGCATGGAGAAGCAAGCGAGTGAGAGAGGTGGAGTGAAGCAAGTAGAGAGAGAGATGCAGAGCGAGTGTTACGGCACAGCCACAGAGAGAGAGAGAGGGCTCTTGAGAGGGCTGCTCATTCTGGCGTGATTCTTTGGATAAGGACGGATGTCTCTTTGGTGAACTGCTTGGGAAATCTCTATCACACGCATGTATATATGGAGACGCGTCTTCTTCAATCAGAGGACGATTCGCTTCAGGTCAGTGCTTTTTTTAACACTGTACATCTCATTTTATTCGGCTCAGACCTGACCACAGTTGAAAAGGGCTGTGGCTCTCTTGAAACTGTTTGGTTGGCTGCAGCAGACGATGCACTTGAGCGGCACACATAAATGCATTTAAACACACCACATGCTTCTCCGTGCAAATGAGCCGCCCGTCTGTGTCTGTGTATGTGGGTGTATAGAGTCCTTTTGTGCAAGAGTTCAATGCTAATGCAATAATCTATTTAAACAGGATGTGTTACAATTTAGTCAGTTCTTGCACTGAAGGGATTATGCGCAGACACACACAGATGGGTTATGGGAGCAGGTCAGGTGCTTCATGGAAGCAGATGGAGATCTGGGTTTGTGTTGTGTTTGAAGCAGCCAGCATACACCAGACAGATTAACCAGAAAAGTAGCTCTTAACAGAATTAGAGATGTGTTGATGTGTTAAAAGATACATGCAAAGAGTTCACATATATCACACCTCAATTCCCACTCGCTCTTTCTGTGTCTATCGTTCTTAGTTGAGTTTTTAAGTGTAACTGCTCCGAGGGTTCGCTTTATTTTTAGAGAAATGAAATGAAGACCTTGAATTGACTGTAAAATGATATAGTCATCTTAGTTTGTATAATTTGGTTTTGTTCATGAGAAACTTTGGATTGTAGGTGTTTGCATAATCCAAGCAAACGTGACATGGTTGAGATCTCTTTAATATTTCATTCAGGACACAAATGTGACACTTTAATCTCAAGGAGTTTAAGAGAAGCTGTTCCGATCTCTTTTTTTTCTCATTTTTCTTTCCTTCATCTTTTCAGTACTGTTTGAAAGGCGGATTGCTTAGATCGGTGACCTCACCGCTACCTACGCAGTCTCCTACTTAGAATAGTGTACAGAAATAACAGTACGGTCTGCAGTTTCAGTTGTGCAGTCCATAAAGCAAGAACTGAAAAGCAGAACTTTGCAGGAAAGTAGATGCTCAGAAAAAGAGAAACAATTTGGTTGACTGACATATATATGTATGTACTGTATGTACATTCAACTTTCAATTTTTGACACGAAACAGTCTTATTCTTTTCACAAATATATATATTTTTAAAGCAAGTTTATATATTATAGTTTCTATATACAGTGATGATTTTACTTTGTTGTACTTTTGTAGTGTTATGTTCAGTATTGTCTGTGTTATATTTAAAGCTGGCAAATGAGTTTACCCTTCATCGGGATTACAAAAGATTTCAAACCTAAATATTTAAAAAGTAGAAAAAACCTAAAGTATTTGGAAGGACGATAAAAGTTACAAATGTATGCTCGAAGCTAATGTTTATGATGACTGTCAGTGTACTTGTCAAGTCTCCAGCTTCCTCACACGTTGGCTTAGAAACCGGTTTTGCGACAGATGAGGGGAAAGGGGCGAGACAGGTTGTGCAGAGGCTTGTTTTGGGTGACACAAGGCAGCTTCCTGGTTGATCAGTGTCCTATCTGATGCAGTTGCTTGATTGAAATGGAGAGTCATCTTAAGAATGCGAAAAAAGGGAAAACCCAGTCGCAGTGGACATCCAAGAGCCAAGCAGGTATTATTATTAAAGCGTTTCCTTTTGTGTCAAGTGACATGACGCTCTATACAAATATTTTAGCCACGGCCAGATTAAATGTCTCACTTGAATGTTTGACCTGTACGCCTTTAAAATATGTAGCAGAGAGCTGCCGATGTCCTACTTGTTTTCTGCCTGAATTTCATTGTTGGGTGAAAGCGCTTAAACATTTATGTCAAATTGAAAATGTGTTTATTATTTTAAAGAAAATAATGAGCTGCAGTTACTGGTCAAGTATTTATACTGTCTACATTCATATTAAATGAAATTTTGATCATGGTAACTGCAAGAATTACTACAGGAAAATTTCCGCGGGTTCGCGCGTCAGCTGTTCTATAGCAATGGTACGTTATGTTGAGCATACCATTCTGTTGTTTGAGTCTGAAAGCCTTATCAAATATAGACATGATATAAGTGAAACTGTATACAATTATTATTTTTAAATGTCTCGGGCATTGTTCAGAGGGCCGGTCCAAATCTCTGGGCGGCCATATTCGGCCCACGGGCCATAGTTTGGGGAGCCCTGCTCCATTGATAGAAATGCAATATAATCTACATATCTTTGGCTTCAGAGGTGTATAAAGGTTGCTTGAAATTCGCAACCTTGCCGCTAGATTTCACTGACTGGACCTTTAATGAATTCATTTATTACTATTCATTTAAATCCTCACCATAGTTAAAATGTTGGCAAGTTATGAAAATGCACTTAAGATATCAGCTTAAGTTCTGAATCAGATATTATTTATTTATATTTATCTTTTGTCTATATCATATGTAGGCTGTAGTTGGTTGCCATTGGTTTCTATTTGCATCATAGTACATGTAGTTCAGCGGTGTGAATGATGACAGTTATTTGAAATACATCTGTACACGCTGGCAATTGTATTGGACCTGATTTAGAGACACACTCCCATTGGAATCTACCGAATCAATAATTCGCTGCCATATATAATATTTACATTCAATGTGTCCACTTGACTAAACATAATTCTAAATAAGGGTCACCTAAAAAATCTGCACTGTAACATTTTTTGCTGTAGTTATGCAGGTACTTACTGTAGATTTATATTTATCTAATTTATTGCCAACCGTTTGTTCGAAGATAAATGAATATTAAACATTAACAAGTCTTTATCTTTACAGAAAAACTATAAATAACAACCTCATGCAAAGCATTCGGGGAACCAGAAATATCACATAAACCTTTTTCAGTTTTTTCTTTAAGATTTTGGTTCCCAGAATGCTTTGCATAAGGCTGTTATTTATAAGAATAAAGACTTGTTAGTGTTTCATGATCATTTATCTTTGAACAAACTGTTGCCAGTAAATTACATAAATGTAAAGCTACAGTAAATTACTTGCAAACTGCTGCCAGTAATACTTTAATTTCGACAGAAATTCTTTACGGTGTACACGTAAAATCATAATTGTGTCAAACCAATTTACTCTTGTATTCCAAAAAAGGATGGCCATAAACATGGATTGCCCACAATTCCATGCGTCCAGCCGAGCCAATGGGTTCACTGAGGCCTTGGCTTCCATGGCAACCCAATTTCACATATGGGTTGTGCAGTGTTTGCTAAGAGAGTCATTAACCACCTAGCTCATAAAGAGGGCTTTCATTTAGCTTCTCTGATCAGCCCCCTCTTTCATGTTCACTTAAATTAGTTTTTATGGTTGTTCTGTTTAAAAACCTTCATAAAAAATTAAATGTCTGCACTTTTGGAGGGGGGGTGGATTTGAGCAAGAGACCTTTCCGGTGGATTTATGGCTCCAGATGGCCTGAAAAACCTCACAGGCAAGGAGACCATACAGTACACAAACCATATGAAATATGTTGCTTAAAAACCCTGAATCAAGCAAAACATCAACACACTTCTGTTCTTTTTTTTGCTTGATTAAACGTTTTAGGTGTATTATAAGTATGCTTTAAGCCCTTTGTTATTTTTTAGTACATTTTATTAATTTATACGTTCATGCCATGCTGCTACTTTCTTACCCATGGTCTTATCCACAGTCAAATACTAGAGTTTCAAAGTACCACATGGTGTTACAATTTTAGCTTTGTGTTTTAAAAACTTTGTGTACTGTGTGCACATTTTGGAAACCACACGCTGTTTGTTCTCTGCTGCACTTTTATCTTTTATGTGTCTTATAAATAGAGTACATTAACAGCTCTGTGATGCTCGCAGCAGTATTCATTAGAGGCGACTCTCTGGAGATTAACTACTCTTTTATTTGGCAACACATGAATTAATGTTTCCTCAAAATCTCTATTCATGCACCGATCTTTTGCTCAGTGTCTTTTTCATCCAAAGAGCTTTTGTCTGTAATTGTTCTACAAATATAATTTTTCTGTAAATAATGTAAATTTCACAAGGGTGTCTGGGTCATATTTCATAAAACAAATCTAAACGATTCTTTATTCTGTAAGGCTGCACAATACAAGGCTGAAGAATTGTTTTATGTGATAACGTAATAATGTGCACATATGCAATTCAGTAATGCTACAGTACAATAATTATAGAAAGTTTGTGAAAACATTTTTTACGTATACTTTTAGGAAATTAAATATTTAATTTATTGCAAAATATAGTGAAATGAATGCTGTGGTTGGCACATTTGCAATATTTCAATCATTTGTATTTATTTTGTTAAAACAACACTTCTTTGACACCATCTATGTACGTTAACTTGATGTTAGACACTCGATAAACCGAAGTAGGACCTTAGAAATCACAAAATATTTAGGAGGATCAAAGTTTTTAAGCGAGCTAATGATAGACCAAATTATCATTACACTAATGAATGCAGGCAGACTTTTATTTTAGACTTATCGTTTCAACCATGTCACATTAGCTTGCATCTGCCTATCACAAGACGTGTTGCCTATCACAAAAACTTCAACACGTTTTGTTCCGCACACAGGTCATCACATGGAGTTCTGGTGAAGACAGATTAATGATAAGGTTTCTACAGACACAAAAATGTTGTGACGTGGCATTTCTTCAAAGTTACTGTCCCCCGGGCAGTAAATTGTGCAGGTCCGAGCAGTTATACATGTGCACTTAAGCATTAACGTGTCCCCCACAGTTTCCTCTAATAAAAAAAGTGTAATTAATACAATTTGTTTTTCAGATAAAGTTAGAACGCCTAGCTGCTTTACCTCCAAACAATCTGATGAAGAAGCTGCTTGTGTTGGAGTAAAGATCGCTCAGAGCAAAGGTGGGCAACACCCCTATCTCTCTCTCTCGCTCTCTCTTTTAGGTCTGTTCCTGTCTGTTACTCGCTCAGAATCTGTTATTGCAGCTGTTGATGCATTATTGCGGGTATCATTTATCATCCTGTCTATTCCACATGAAGCCGTACTTCATACATTGCATGTGTTGTGGCTGTGAATTAGGGTTACTGTGGAATTTTGAATGAGCTCTTTGGTAATATGACATCACACTAGTTGTGCCGGTCGAACCTGTTTGAGTTGTGATTTACCGCTATACCTCACTAAGATAGAAATTGTGGACAAGTCTGATCACACAACTGCAAGACGTCACGAAGCGGATGACATGACAACTTAGTAGTTATGTAATAGAGGTTGAATGTGTGGAGGGGTAAGGGCCTTTGCTGTATTTACAAATTCTCTCTTTCGTTTGTTTAAAAGCAGTCACATACTATGATAAAGCATTGGCAAGGTTTAGTGCACAATAATATATAAATAAATATACTGATTATTACATCAAAATCAGACTTAAGCTGACCAATGTAAAGAAGTTCATCAGGGTTAATGTCGCAAGACTTCTTATATGTACCGTTAAACTAAACATATTATCTGCATATGTACACCACACCACAGGTTTTAGAAAACGTAAACTTTTGTGATTGTATCAAGAGGCTGGTTTTCACATGTCTCCAAGCCTCAAAATAGCTTGAGGAAATACTGAAAGTGCCTTTAAAATAGCACTGGAAGTGACTAAAAGTGAGATGCAAGCAGCGTTGCCAAATATGTTCTTAGTATCTCGGTAACTTTATGCAGTGGAGAAACATGTCCCTAGTCAAGAGGAAAATTTTGAGTTTGAGTTTGGTTGAGCTGTGGGTACCAAGAGGAGAAATCCCAGGTGTCATAAAATACTGTCTGTCTGCACTCGATGTTTAAAGAGATTTAAATAAATCAGACTTGCTATGGAATCTGGTAAACACTTTAAAAAAGCTTTATATGGACAGTGTGTCAGTATGTTTAGTTTAAGAGTTCCTACTTTCCAGCATATTTTAAAGGGACAGTTCAATCCAAAATAAAAATTCTGTCATAATTTAGTCACTCTCAAGTTGTTCCAAATCGGTATACATTTCTATATATTTGCTTGAAACTCAACCTTTCTTGGGCCATCATTGACTACCGTGGAAGGAAATATTACAATGATTGTCATAAATGCCCGAACTGTTTGCTTTCCTACATTCTTCAAAATATCTTCTTTTGTGTTCAACAAAACAAAGAAAATTACTAAGCAATTTTTCTTCTATGGTTGTCAATGGTGGCCAAGATCTTGGGTTTGGTTACAAGCATTCTTCCAAATATCTTTCTCTGTGTTCATCAGAACAAAGACATTTGTAAAGATTTGGAACAACTTGAGGGTGAGTAAATGAAGAAATATTTTTTATTTCGGTGAACTGTCCCTTTAAAGCTTGTAATTTGCCCTATCGGTTCGTCTTTCCCGGAGATCCTTATTTGGTGTCTTTCGTCTATGCATCATATCCGGCTGCTAGCCAGCGTGTGGATGCTGCGAGTGACAGGCGATTTGTAACGTGTACTCACAACTGTTGGGTAGGATTTTATACAACTTTTAGTCATATTTATGGCAGAGTTTAGTACTTTGACTCTTAAACGGCAAGCAGCGTTGACATCTGCGGATTCATCAGTTGAGAAAAACAAGATCGAACTGATGACAGTTTACAAAGAAAAAGTGAATGTGATTGGACTTGGAAAACAAGAATTGATATTGGCAAGGCATTTCAAAGGTGGCGTGAATTCTACGTTATCTGAAAGGATTAAAAACGGATGCAGGCATGGCTTTATTTCTTCTAAACAGGTTTCAATATTTCAATAGATAACACAAAAAACCGTAGCTTCCTTGTTGTGTTAATACAGACGGGACCAGTTTCATCGGCCATGTTATCTGTGTTTATTATGAGCTACTGATGTACAGTGAAGATCCTCCACACATCACCTGCAGTAGCCATTTCAAACTGAGATGGCGACAAAGAGGCCAATCCTACCTAGTGCTGCTTTAAGTGCAAACCGTACCATCGCCAAATCTCTATTTGAAACATAAAATTGGAGGTAACCTTACTGCATTCCGCAGCTTTCGCGTGTCAACAGAAAAATAACAGCTTATTTTGTGACGTGTGTTGAAGTAAAATGACATTAACGTGATATTTCATTTGACAAAACTGTTCATCATTATAAACTCTTACCATTGTGAAAAGTTTTGAACTCAGTTTTTTCCAATAAAAGTTTTTTTAAAAGATCGCTACTTTAAAAATAAGCGTTAAAAATAAATGTTGTAGATGTTATAACAATATTTTGTTAAATATTTTGTTTTTAAATATAAAAATCTATATCAAACTATTCGTATTTCTTTTATAAGTATGAATATTGCATGGTGCAAGTAAAAATCTGTTAAAATCTTATTTGAGCGACCGACGTGATTAGACCAGAACAAAGGTTACTATTTTTTCAGCTTCGTTCTAAACTCTCTCACTGCATAGGTTGACAGGAGGCATCATTCGGTATCCTTCCTCATTTCATTCACCATAAAACAATTTCATTACTTGTGGCTCCAGCTCTTTTCAGAAATACACTGTCAGTGTTATAAAGGGAAATAACACTTTAGCTGTAACTCGTGCAGTTTATGGCAACTGTGTCACACAACCAAAATCTTAAAGTGCACTTTAAAGAGAAATGGGTGTGTGTACTGTGTGTGTTCGGAGGGAGGAGCCTTACTTCCTCATGTTTCTTGCCCAGTTTCATTTGACTTGGGGTTTACAATGGTGTGAAAGGTTTGAATAAAGGAAACAGCTTGTATTATGTGGCATTATTTGGATTTATGGTAATGCACAGACGGTAAGGTTACTTTGGCTTGACGTGATCACGATCTTACATCTTCTGAGATCGTATCGGTTATGGTTTGCTTGGACGTTATGAGAGTATAAATCATTAGCAACAGTAAATTAGTGGAGAGGACTGCGAGGGCTTTCGGTATTATGACACACGCTTGTTTTCTTTTTCGCACTGCTGCTTGATCTACTGTGTTTTTGAAAGTATTTCTCTTATCAGATATACACAGAAAGATCTGTAACAATTGTATTGTCATTTGTAACGTTTAAATCAACACAGTTAATGTGATTTATTTTCACTTTACTAAAGTTATATTTTAGGATAACTTAGTAGGGAACAAAACGTTTAACTTCAACTCTACTAAACTATTGTAACTTAAACAAGATCGAAACGTTACAAACCTGTATGAACATGTTGAAGCAGTTGACATTTTTTCGTCGCATTAGTTTGTCTTTCGTCTGGTGTCGGCTTGCATGGTCAAAGATCCGTTACCAGGTGGAGCTTGTTACATATTTGGTACTTTTCTTCTTCTTGTATGACTCTGAATTGCTCATTTATGTTTCTGTATTGCACGACAGACATTTAATAATGTCATTCTGCGCCATGCCGTGTTCTGTTTTCATGACTATTTAAAATTAATACATTATCAGTTGGCATATCATATTCATGTATATGTATATTCAAATATGTTTCACATCAACTGGAGCTTGGCGAATATTGTGACGTATGTGTTTCTTGTTGTGTGTTTGACATCCTGGCACAATGTTGAAACTGCATGTGGAAGCTCATCACATACAATCCAGATAAGCACATACCCGGCTAGGGAATGCGGAAAATTTGTACTTT
This sequence comes from Barbatula barbatula, assembly GCF_947034865.1. Lineage (NCBI taxonomy): Eukaryota > Metazoa > Chordata > Actinopteri > Cypriniformes > Nemacheilidae > Barbatula > Barbatula barbatula. Next base: position 20,190,183 of record NC_136773.1, on the reverse strand, counting down.
TGTTTTGCATATGTTTTCGCAGACTTTACTGCTGTAGTTTGTGATTAGTAGGCTGCGCATTAGAAATCAAACTGTGGTCTTCATTAAGTCCAGCAAGGGAATTTTACGGATCTGGCTACACGCAGGTGCAGCCAGATCCGCACCAGTTATATTTGGGACTTTTCACAGACAGACGGTAATGTGACCCAGTTGCCATGGTAACGCAGCAGCCAGTTATCACAAGCGTGCCCTGAGCTACAATTTTCCCCTTGAGGATGCTTTCTTTCATACACAAAAATGTTTAGGTCGATGATGTTAACCAGTAAGAACAGTGTCTGCATATTACCCAAGTGTTTTTACATTTTCTAAAGAAAAGGTTACTGGTTCCTGCTTTGGTATGTGGATGCTAAGGTGTTCAGAGATATTACAAAAATATATTACCTTTCAGACACTCAAATAATCTGATGTCTGTGAAATGACGTGGGCAGTAAACACTCTTAGACAGAGAGTTTTTTTATGAAGCGTTTCAATCCTGGACCGCTTTACTGCCGCAGACTGAGCCAAACTCAGATGAATGAACTATCACACATGAAGCTGGCTTTCAAGCAACTACCGGCACTGTATATTTGCAGCCAGCACAACAACATCATTTTCCATCTCCGTCCTGAACAATTCTCTGCAGCCTGTCGGCCTAAGATGTTTACATTGACAAAAAGGGACCGATGAGGTCGGGACGGCCAGAGATAGACCTAATGCATTGACGTCCACTTGCTTTCATCTTACAGAACATGGGCCCATGGGAGAAAACACGTTATATAAGTACAATGGGATACAAATGCAGTTTCATGTTATTCTTAATGTAATGTATTTTAAAAAGGTTTGCTCGAGATGTTTTTTAGTGATCAAGGGCATCTCTGTAATGCGCTTTGATTTGTTTTTTTACTTATGTTTCTTGTGAGAACCCCACTGGTTTAATTTTATTAATAAAAATAGCCGTCTGATAATCTGTTGTTTTATTCTCGGTTGTTTTACGAGAATGGAAATAAACAGCTTTGGTTGTAGCGTGGGAACCAAGCACTTTTTCTAAGCAGCAAGTGCATTTGAATTGAACACATTGAACTCGGTGGTGACACCTGACCTTGCAAATATTTGCTCTCATAACTATAGACAAACATGTACCCAATGACATTCACTGTTTGCCAAAAGGCTGTTTTTCAGGAAACATTTGGCTGAACTAAATAGAGAAGCATCCTCATAGGTGGAATATTGATCGTTGTCGTTGACCAAACAATGAGAAAAACCTTTTCCCAGCAATCAACGATGGAAACTTGATGGTTATTTTTCTAGTTTTATTTTTAAGTTGAAGGCACTGTTAGTTTCAAGGTCACTTTTTATATTGGTCGTGACTGAAAACAGTATAAAAACAGACCTCTTCTTTAAACACGCTTTCACTTCTGCAGAAATGGTATACTTGCAAGCTATTAAATTCTGTATGAGTATTTTAGTACTGTTTTAAAAAACTAGTGAGGTGTTATGTCTTTGCCTCTTGTATTAACCATAAGAATAATAAAATAAGAATTGTTTTCCAGACGGTCTCTTGAACCCTCCTTTAGTTTCCCATGCACATTTTTAAACAAACCAAGTAGCACAACATCAACGTTTACTAAGACAAAAGCATGATGTACCTTCTTCCTCTCTCTCTCTCTTAGTTACTGGCAGCAGCAGTCCTATTGAACAAGATGGTCATAGTGAAAGATTGTGTCGTGGATCCAGATTTAGCAATAAAAGCAATTCTGGATTAAATGGAAGAGGCTCAGGCCGTCGGCCACTGCAACCCAAACCACAAGGTACAGAAATGTATTCACAAATACAGTGTTGCTAGGTGCTTATTCAGTCACACAATTTACAAGAAATCATTGCAATACCATAAAGCAAAATACAACCAGCATTTTTCATTTCATAAGAGTCTAAATGTTCAATGTCACCACTATGAAAAAAAATTCAAGTCAGTTTTGCTAAACTATGTTTGCCCCTTCAAAGGAACAGTTCACCCAAAAACGAAAGTTCTGTCTTCATTTACTCACCCTCAAGTTCTTCAAAATTGTAGAAATGTATTTGTTCTGATGAACACAGAGAAAGGTATTTGAAAGAAATGCTTGTCACCAAACAGATCATACCATAGTATGCTTTGTACCTTTCTATTCTGTTGAACACAAATATTTTGAAGAATGTAGGAAAGCAAACCATTCTGGGGCACTTTTGACTATTGGAGTCAATGGTGGCCAATAACTGTTCGGGTGATAATGAATTTTTGAGTGAACTGTCCCTTTAAACCTGTCCTCATTCCTGCTTTATCACTGATCAAGACCATAAAAAGCATTAATGATTCTCCAAAGACAAGCGTCACAGATAACCATCATTGAAATTCCTTTGCTTCAGTACAGTTCAGTATACTTAAAGCTGCCTAAAAACGATTTTCTTCTATATAAAATGAAATGCATACACAAAGTTACTGAAATCTCAAACAGCACACCCACTGAATTATAGATCTGTGAAATGAAGACAGGATGGAGCCATGATCTCAGTATTATCTTCACCCAATCAGCTTAACTGTGATTCCCTCACAGCAGGTAGACACATTCTTCTTAGTTTCCACGTGCACTTCATCTCACCTTGACTAACATTACAGAAGTATTATCGGTAAAAAAATCTGTACTGCCATCTTGTGGTCGTAATAGTTTTAGCTTCCACTGTAATGCACATGCCTTTCTGTCCCTTCCCGCAATGATAGAGCCTTTTAAATATTAGGGTTATAAAGGGCATTTGTCCTTTTAATGTTCATCACTGTTGGTTCTGGTCATGAATAAAAAAATATATATTATATAATTTTTTACTGGACTACAACATTAGCACGAGTGGGCATCAATGCATGTTTTCACTCTGTGGTTTCCTGCAGTGCCTTCTAAGCCAGCGCACCTTAACAGTCCGGTGACAGAAGTCTCCTTACCGCTGGGATCTGGAAACGTATCTGTCAAACCCAGGATGGAGGGAGGAGTCGAAGGACCTAAATTAAAGGGCCGAGTGTCCAACCTCATCAGCCGCTTTGAGGAAACCAGGTAAATATGCAGTTACCGTGCAATAACCAAATTATGATCTGTCCACTGCGTTATAATGTGTATTAAGATATACTCACCCGAACACTTCTTTGGTTTGATTTAGGAGCTGTGGCTGGCAAGTTTGTTGGTCAGGGTTTCTCCTTATCTATATAGAAAGAATGGAAGAATCGTTTTGCAATCAATGTTGTGCAATGTGATTAAATAACTCTGTAAAAAAAGTGTTAGCTTCTTCACTGATGTTAGACAGGAAGATTGAAAAGCAGAAGCTAGCCGTTACTCCATCTTAAGACGAGCAATGTGAGGAGAAAAGGTTTAGCATTTCACATTCACTTTTTTGTGCTTGATAAACCTAAACACAGCAGGTAAGATTGATTTACTATTTGTGTTGTTTGCAGAAATCTTTTGCAGATTTGATTTCTTTAGATTTCAATCTGATTCTTTTCTCGGAACTTAAAAAGTTTTCGAAAGTGCTTGAAGCTGTTGTAATTCAACAAAGCGGTCATAATACCTCATGCTGTCAGGGCTTGTTGCATTTTCTAAGCGATGTTCATTTTATTTTATCATTAAAATAAAATATTATTCTTCATTCCTTTTCTGTAGTATTATTATATATTTGCAATGCAGTATTTTTATTTCACGATAAATATATAACTACAGACTTTGTACCAATAAACTTATGTTGAAATGCATTGTAATACCCTGAGCCCATCCAATCACGTTTCAGAGCTACTATTTAGTACAGGATCTGATTGGACGAGTCATTTTTTTAAAAATGTATGCACGTCCATCTGTGATATAGTTGTACCATGCACTACATTCCTTTACATTTAGTCATTTAGTAGACGCTTTTATCCAAAGCGACTTACAGAGAGATGATATGTGATCTTAATGTTATTGCAATGTATAGTCTTCTGGTTCTTATTGCTTTAATCCACTTCAGTCATCTATTATATAAAAAAGTCTGTTCAGCATATGTGTGTAATCGCTGGACTGACTGAGCTCAGCTTAAACCACATGGCTACTGTAACAACATAAGTGAACTATAAACCTCAATCCTTATCCTGTTTTTCTTTTTCTTGCTGATGTAGTGTCAGTGTTTTGTGTGATCGGGCTGTAGTGTACAATAAGAGAGCTTTTTGTCGGATGAATTTGTTATTCAAGATTTATACCCCTATCTACAAAAATAGATCCAGTACGATTCATGGAAACCTCTCCGCGGTTTAGAGCCCGTATTAATTGCCTTCTGTTATCTGAATTGATGGTTGTGGTGCTCCATACCCTTAGATACATATCTTCATTCTCTATCTCACAGGAAATGCTATCTGATCTAAAGCGCAGGTGGGCCGTAGACAGGGAAACAGCTGGAGGTGTGCAGGATGTGTGTGTGTGCGCACGCGCACAAGTCTGTGTGTATGTGTGTCTGTGTGCATGAACCAAAAAGCCTTGTTATATTGAGTTTTGTTCATGGTTTATGCATGATTTATGTCCAGTTTTCAATGTACAATGTCATTACAACGCAGTTTACGTAGAGATGCACGATATATCAGTGGCCATTTTTATATATTATTGCAGTACAGAGCAGATATCACAGCTTTTATCTTTCAAATTCAAATACAAAGGATTTAAAAGTATTTTAATTTGCCTGCTGTACATATATTATATTGTCTCCGGTATTATTGGTCACAATTTTTATATTAGTGCATCCCTAATATTTGTTCTGTAGTTGGTCAGAAAAAGTATACTTATTACACGGATCTGTTAAATACTTGATTCTGATTGGTCAATTTTGGCATGCATTATCCATATTGAACTTTTGTATAACACCCGCATAATGCATTGTTGACCATGCATCCAATGTATGTTTTGTTTTTTGGTGGAATTTACATTTAAACTGATAGTTCACCCAAAAATGAAAATTCAGACATTAATTCTCGCTCTTGTCATTTCAAACTTGTCTTTCTTCCTTCTGCGAGCACGAAAGAAGATATTTTGAAGAATATTGGTTACCGAAGAGCACCAGCACCCATTCACTTGCGTTTTATGGACACAAGACCAATGCCACCAAGTGAATGGGATGTCAGTTAACAACATTCTTCAAAATATCTTCTTTTGTGTTCGGCAGAAGAAAGAAAGTAATACAGGTTTGAAATGACAAGAGGATGTGTAACTGATTACAGAATTTTTATTTGGGGTGAACTGTCACTTTAATGTCCATATATGTAGCCGTTCTGCACATTATAAAACCAGCCGGTCATTATAGCAAAATTGCTCTTCAGGAGGATTCTGATGTTTTGCACTAGTAACCAGCTCCTTATACATGAGTATTTTATTGTATTTTATTCATTTGTGACCAGCATGCACTGCATCTGAAGGCGTTGTATTGATAAGAACGCACCGTCTCCCTCTCCTGAGGGTGTAAATGTGTGTGCTCGCATGTCGGCATGAAGTAGGGCAGCTGTGTCTCACGGGACGCTCGGCAATCCTACCTCACCTCTTTCCTCTCCTCACCCTCCCGTTCTCCTCCTATCCTCTTCCTCCACTCCTCCCCTGACCTGCACACTCACACGACCCCTCCACACACACACAAACACGTACACACACACGCTCCGGCCCCGCAAAACAGAGGAAGTTTCTTCTGCACTTGTGCTTTTTTTACACTGACACCATCACACTCAAGAACGACACATCTTTCTCTTCTCTCTCTGTTTTGTCTCAGTTTCATCTGTTGATCCGTTGATCGTAAAAGTTGTTTTTTCTACTTTAACTCTGCCTCAGTCACACAGACATCAGGAGGGAGGGCGCAGCTCTGAAGCAAGTCAACAGATCCACCAACCCGCCTCTCAAAAACTACCAGAGACAGACGGAGGAGTCCAAGGAGCAATCCAAGGACCCCGACTCGACCAGGAACAGCCCGCGTCATGCCCTCAAACCCCCGAATGGGGTCTCAGCCCAAATGAACAGAATCCAGGAGACAATTGAAGACGACTCGAGCGTGAGGATAGACGAATTGCCAAATGGAGATGTTCATGGGGACAGTATGGACGGGAACTGTGTAGATGTGTCTCAGGAGCATATACACGTAGAAAGGAGCCAGGAGCATGTGGAGATAAAAACGGAGAAGGAGTTGCTTGTGGGGGACAGGATGCCTGAGCCGAAGGTAAGAGCTTTTTTTGTGTGTTTGTGAGTTTGGAGCAGTGTCTTGGCTATTTTATTAAACAAATTGTATTAAAGGTGCTGTGTGTACATTTTTGGAGGACGACAGAAATGCAATATTATAAACCTTCCTATGTCTTCAGATGTGTATAAAGACCTTACATAAAGAAGCTTTTCTTACTTTAGAATGAGTTATTTCTATCTACCTACACCACGGGTCCCCTTACATGGAATTCGACATGTTGTTTCTACAGTAGCCCTAAGAGGACAAACTGCAAAGCGTGTTTCGTAAATACATGATGTCCTTCGGCAAAGAAACGAAAACGCAGTGACATCCTTTTCCGGTGTTAGCCAACCTCAACGCTAGATGGTGCTAAATTTTATACACTGGACCTTTTAAGTATCCAAAGGATTGATTTTGTATGAATAAAAAGGAAAATGTGTTCATATTTTACTCCTGGTCATGCCATCCTCAATGTATATGACTTTCGCACTTCAGTTTTAAAAATGAATCTTTGATAATTGCTATATAAATATATCAGTTTCTTTGCAACTCGATGATTTCTGAACTCTAGCGTTATGTAAGTTTGTGTGCATGTGTTTCTGAAGTCGGTTGTGTATCAGTGGGCAACTCTGATATTTGCTATTTGACACCTCATGCCTGGCTGATGTATAAACTGCCTCATCTGCCAGTTTCACATGCTGATGTCAGACATTAGAGGCTGTTTTTGTGTTTCATTTAACCTCCGGTCTCTTACGCTGGTCTTCATTTCCTCTAAAGGAATACAAATGAATTTCAGATATTTTTTCAATGTTGACCAACAAAGTGGTCTTTATGAATATGAATTGTGGATCCTCCGTCAGGCACGGTTGCTTTTTGTTGGCTGTGCTTGTTTCCTCTCATTCGTCCTTCATATCCTGTCCTCTCGGATGCATTTTAACAACAAGCCTGTTTTGAAACGCAGACGTCTGTGCCAAGAGCTGAACGTATTTTGAAAGGTAATTCGCGAAATGGCTTTCTTTCATCAGCTAAGTGGCAGAGGACGTCTGAAATAGTTCAAAGGTCGTTTTTGTGAGCTGAGGTTGGCGATACTGATAAGAAGAGATCGACAGTGTGCTGTCGACAAGTGTTGACAAGCGTAAAGCAGCAATGTTAGTGGTCGAAGTGTATCAGGAAGTTCCTCGGTGTTAGTGTGTGTCACAGTGAATGTGTGCGTGTGTATGGGTGTGATAAAGAGAGGAAAAACGAATGTTATGGCGAGGTGAGGAATGTAGGTGGAGAGGGAGTCAACCTGTGAATTTCCTTGACCTTTATGTCTGCTTCCCTTCAGCTATGAGAATTGCGGCGGTAAAGCAAAATCAAGCAGATATGTCTTGTATAATTTAGGTTGAAACCAGCTTGAAGTGTTGGGCGGCGTGAATTATTTATGGCTTGAAGAAGACCTTGAGTGTCAGCGTGAGAAAAGTTAGAAAACAAACTTGATAGATGCTTATGGGAGTCTCTCTAAAAACTTGTGGATTGTTTAATATGGAAACTGTGTGTTTAGGGGAGTACATCAGGATGGTGCATTCGATTTCTGAGAAGTTATGGCGTTTTATTTAGAAGAAACATTCGTTTAAAAAACAATGTGGATCCGAATCTGATGCTCATACTCTTAGGTCCAATGATTAGTATGAAATTTAGTGGCATCTAGTGGTGAGGTTGTGAACTGCAACTAACGGCTCACTCCCCCCTTCCTTTCGAAAAGCTCATTCTAAGGTAATAAAAACATAACGCTTTATTATGTAAGGTCTTTATACACCTCTGAAGACAGAGTTATGTATATTATATTGCATTTTTTTCTGTAGATCATCCAAAAAACTGCACATTGGACATTAATAGATTGGGAGAATGTTAATTCTGTCATAATTTACTCCTAATCCTCGTACCATACCACATGTACGTGACTTTTTTCTTCAGTTAAAATCACTTTCTTCAGTAAAAAGAAAATTAAGCTGATTAAGCAAAACTGATATGTAATTGCATCACAATAACATTAGTCTTATTGGTATTCGTGTAGTCTCTGCCTCAGACGTCACAAAACATGCTGTCATATAAAATTTAGCGTTTCAGTTTAACCAAATCAGCTCAAAATATAAATTGTTTTCTCTCACAAGTGCATAATTTTGCTTCAAAACACATTTATGGACCAAACGGATTATGTTACTGATGGATGGATGGATGAATGTGCTTTTTAGAGATTCACCATGTTGAGTCCTGTATAAGAGAACATGACAGCATGTTCTGATGAACTGTTCCTTTAAAGATGCAATGTGGAAGAGTAAGGGGTATCTTTTGACTGAAATGCACTTTAATATACACATCTATGTCTTCAGAGTCCTTACATAAAGAAGTGTTATGTTTTTATTACTTTAGAATGAGTTATTTCTGTGTACATACGGTGCGGGTCCCCTTACATGGAATTCACCATGTTGTTTCTACAGTAGCCCTAAACGGACAAACGCGTTAGTCTATATTTACATTTACATTAAGGCATTTGGCAGACGCTTTTATCCAAAGCGATTTACATTGCATTATCCTTTACATAGGTATCTGCAATCCCCTGGGTCGAACCCATAACCTTGCGTTGTTAACTTACCACTGAGCTACAGGAAAAATATGTTATCTCCTTCAGCAAAGAAGCAAAAACGTGACAGCATCTTAGTCCTGTTCAGCCACTGTAGTGCTTTGAAAGGGAGTGGTGAGCCATTGGTTGCAATGTTGCAACCTCACCCCTAGATGCCGCTAAATTTCCTGCACTGGATCTATAAGTTAAATCTCGTTTTCTTGTGTTTAGGAAACAAATGAACAGAAGCTCTACAAAATAGCAAATGAGCTTCTGCAAACAGAGAAAGCTTACGTCGCACGAATCAACTTATTAGATAAGGTAAGAGGTTTTTAAGTTTTCTAACAAGGCTGCACGCTCTTTTCAGAATGACTGACCTCAGTCTTACGCGAGCGGGAAACCAGTTTTAGAGTATCATTATTCAATAAATCCATCTGAAAATGTTAAAAATAGTGTGCAGACACACATACACTCACAGTCCTGTGACCTCTCTATGCAGGTGTTTTGTGCCAAGCTGATGGAAGAGGCCAAAAAAGACATGTTCCCTGTGGAAGTGGTGAAAAACATATTTTCCAACATCTCCTCCATTAATGCCTTCCACAGCCAGTTCCTTCTGCCAGACCTGGAGAAGCGCATGGGAGAATGGTCTGACTTCACTATCAGTCACTGTTCAGTAGTGTAATGTCTCGGAATAAATGATCTTAACGGCAGGTCACTGTTTTCCTCCAGGACGTCGACGCCTCGCATAGGGGACATCCTACAGAAGCTCACTCCCTTCCTAAAGATGTACGCCGAGTATGTGAGGAACTTTGATCACGCCATGGATCTGCTGAAGAGTTGGACCGATCGCTCGCCTCAGTTCAAAGCCATCATTCTGGAGATCCAGGTGATTATACGGTCCAATAAAAACGTCAGGTGAGAATGTTTTGTGGACTTACGTCTGTGTGTCGATGCGTTTAGAGTCAGGAGGTGTGTGGCAGTCTGACGCTACAGCATCACATGCTGGAACCCGTGCAGAGAGTACCGCGGTACGAGATGCTCCTCAAAGACTATCTCAAGAAACTTCCTCAGGATCACACGGACCGGCGGGATGCCGAGAGTGAGTCCTGACAGAAAGCAAGAGCTCATTTAGTCAACACGCTGTGCTTTTAATATGACACCTGGATGTGAGATATGTATTTTGTTTGCAGAGTCTTTGGAGATTATTGCCATGGCTGCCACTCATTCCAATACTGCCATTAGGAAAACAGTGAGTATATTTTTAGTATTCAAAGCAGTCAGCTGGCCGAGTCTACCATATTTGAATTAGAAATCTCTGAAAGTGACTGTTCATTTCAATATCATTTACATTTAGTCATTTAGCAGAGGCTTTTATCCAAAGCAACTTGCAGAGAGTTCACGGAGCGATAAAGCGATGTGTCATAATACAATAGGTGCTAATACCAAGCTAGTTTCAACAAAAGCTGGAACAATACCTGTTGAGAGAAAGACATCATCTTAAATTACAAATACAATTATACAAATTGTGTAATATATTGATATTTTCAGCTCAGAAATATTATGTCTTTGGTTGGTGAAGATTACGCACATGTGTATACTGTAGCAAATGATGATGCCTCTGCAAAAAAGAAAAAGACATTGGCTCTTTCAATTGAAAGGCAGTTGCATAAAAAGACAATTTATTAATGCTGATGTAGATAAACTGTACCGAGCCTCATCTCTTATAGGAAAATCTTAAGAAATTGCTGGAGATTTATGAGATGCTGGGTGAGGAGGAGGACATTGTTAACGCTTCGAATGAGTTGATAAAGGAGGGTCATATTCTGAAGCTGGCAGCCAGGAACACCTCCGCCATGGACAGATATCTCTTCCTGGTCAGGACAAAATAACTACAATTTTGTTAGCGTTGACTTTTATCGTTGCCATTTTGAGCAACTATATGACATGTTTTAATGATGGTAAAATATAAGATAAGATGTATATTGTATGTTTAATATATGATATGATTTTACTTCCTTATTCCTTTTTAATGTAGTGTATTGCTGGAGCTTCGTAAAAATCATCTTGTCTATAATATTTCCCACAGTTCAACAACATGCTGCTGTACTGCGTTCCCAAATTCAGTCTTGTTGGGCAGAAGTTTACGGTGCGAACACGCATCGGCATCGATGGCATGAAGGTGACGGAGACGTTCAATGAGGATTACCCTCACACATTTCAGGTTTCGGGCAAGAAACGAACGCTGGAGCTGCAGGCCAGGTACAGACCAACGTCTTCTGTGCTAGACACCATTTCATCTGAAACAATATACAGAGGTTAACTCTCTAATGTGTTATGTGTTGACTGATCACAGCTCGGAACAAGATAAAGAGAGTTGGATAAAGGTAAGAAAGAAACATCAAGCATTATTTAACATTATTTGAAGTATTTATGTTTTTAAGATCTGATCAAATCCTACATTAAAGTCAGTTTGGATTACAGATTCTGCTGAATGTGTACATTGAAATGATCGGCCTATGATTTACAGTAATATTCTGTGTATTGTAGGCATTCAAGGAAACAATACACATTTTCCACCAGAAAAATGAGACCTTTAAATCGGCATCCAAAGAAGCAGAGGACGTAACGGTCAGTATATCGATGTCATTTCTTGTCACGTGTTATTAACGTTGCTGACATTTTAATTTTAAACGATGTAATGCAATATTTCGATCTTAGTTTACAGAATACAGAATTGTGTATAGATACAATATATATTTCTATATAATCTATGTTATACAGTATGCACAGTACAGCGACATGCATTGCACATCAAATCAAGCATCACAAAAAAATAGCTTTAACGTGTCTAAAATAAATCTAGTAATTTACTCTGTATTTATTGAGGTGAATTATTGAGTATTAAAGAAACAGCTCGCCCCCAAAAATCTTTATAAATGTCTTTGTTTTGATGAACACAGAGAAAGATATTTGAAAGAATGGTTGTAATCAAACTGCTCTCGGACTCTCCATTGACTACCATAGAAGGAAAAATGACAATGGTAGTCAAAAGTGCCCCAGAACTGTTTGCTTTCCCACATTCTTTAAAATATCTTCCTTTGTGTTCAACAGAACAAAAAAACTCATACAGATTTGGATCAAATTAAGGGTGAGTAAATGTTGACTCTCCTATATTGGTGTAGGATCTTCAGATATCAGAGCTTGGAAAACGCGCCCCTCGCTGGATACGAGACAATGAGGTGACCATGTGCATGAAATGCCGGGAGCCCTTTAACGCCCTCACACGCCGGAGACATCACTGTCGAGCCTGCGGATATGTAAGCCCGCAAAAAAAACATTTGGTCGCGACTCGCATGCATTTGAAAAGTGTTGCATGTGCATAAACGTCTGTTTGGTTTAGGTCGTCTGCTGGAAGTGCTCGGACTACAAAGGCACTCTGGAATATGACGGGAATAAGGTGAACAAGGTGTGCAAAGACTGTTACTCCATCCTGACGGGTCACATAGACGGTGAAGAGAGAGAGGGCAAGAAGAAAGGCATTCTGGAGGTGAGTCACATCAGGTGACCTCTGACCTGTTGATGTTGACCTGAGATCTATCACCAACGTGACAGCCGAGCGCTTGGAGAAAGTGTGCACACTTTGATTTGAATAAAAATATCACAGTATTTCAGAAAAAGAGACATTTAATCTTTATATATACAGTTACGGAAGACAAAACGACATGCACAAACTGTTCAGGTGGGTTCAGAAACGGTAAGATGGGTTGATGACATATCATTAATAAGGCAATAACAAACATTCAGTTAAAACGTTCAAATTAAAACATGATAATATATGAAGCTTGTTTTTATGCCATTGCTCACTAATAGAGTTTACATGGACTAATGATTTGTTTAGCATCATATAATACAATAATGAAGCTTATAATGAAGTGTTGATACTCAGTTTTGAGATTGGGCTCAGTTTTCTGCATCATGGGAACAAACGTCTGACAGACTTTATGAACTGCTCTTACTTACCACAAATACTGAAATGTGTGGTTTCTTTTGGCTGTGTTTTAATTTCAGTTTTATTCCACTTAAAGTTGCTTTGGATGGCTCTCACAAAGAAAATGTCTAGGACCAAATGTACCTAAAACACTGAAAATTTGGTTTTTATGGCCATTTAGAGATTTTGCATTTTGACATTTTCATGACTAATAAACACCCCAGATAGCAAAGATAACAGATGTTGAATTAAGTTTGACAATAACCAATTTAACATAACAGTTTCAACATAAAAACTATTATCTTGACTATCTCTGGCATTTCATGTAATGCCTTTGCAGACCAGATGTTTCTCCTTACCGTATGAATTGTGTTAGTTAAAATCAGTCCACATATAAAGTAGACTTTGGTAGTGCTCACATTGTAAACGAAATCCGATAACATTATTAATACAATACAGTCAATAAAGTGTCACAATCCCAATGCAAAAAAATGGCGGACCTATAATTTTTAGTTTTTTTAATTTGGGGACGAAAAATGACCCAGACAAATGTTTAACAATAAGCATTTTAAAAATGACCTCAAAGGTGTATCTGTACCTACAATGATTTCTTTTTCTTCTGGTCACAGATTGAAGCAGCTCAGTTCGCTGGCAACAGCATCTTGTGCGGTTTCCTGCAGTATTGTGAAAAGAATAAACCCTGGCAGAAAGTCTGGTGTGTCATTCCCCAGAAAGAAGCTTTAGTTCTCTACTTGTATGGAGCGCCTCAGGTCAGCATCTTCGTGAGCGTTGATAGTTCTGTTTTCGTACGTCAATTCTGTTTTATTCAAATGAACATTTACTGTCACATTCACAGGATGTGAAAGCCCAGTCCACCATTCCCCTGCTCGGCTACCTGGTGGAGGACACGCCCAGACCTGCGGACCCTCCCGCGAGCTTCCGCCTATCCCAATCTAAGTCGGCCCATAGCTTTGCAGCCGAAAGCGAAGAACTGAAACAGCGCTGGCTGAAGGTGATCCGGATGGCGGTTGCGGGAGAGGTACCCGAGCCACCTCCAGCCGAAGAGACGGCCGCCACACAAGAACCCAGCACTAATGGCGTCTGAGTGGAGCGAGAGACTCTTGGTTTTCAATTGCACTACTGTATGGCCAGGCATCAGTAAGAAAGACAACGTCTTGCTCACAGCATTTAAAAGCCATGGCCTCGAGTTGTCCTCATATTCTATTTGGATATGGATGCTTTCATAACTTGAATATTCAAAGGACAGCAAGCACGATCGCTTTTAGGCTCTGTGGTGCTACTGGATCGGATTTTGAGTTTGCAAGGACGCGAGGACTTCAGTATTTAAGCATCAGCTGTGCTTTCCCATCATCACCGGCGATACTACAGCTGATATTATCATTACACTGCAGCACAATGTAAATATTGTACCATTATAAATACATGTTGTATGTATAGAGTATTGAGACGAAGATTCGGTTGTTGACATTGTAGCTTGTAAAGACGAAGACTGGACGTGGACGCTCGCTAGGCTTCAATCTATCATAGACTGTGCTGTATACTGCATTCGTTGCAGATGAATCTGCATGCAATAAACAATCCTTCATATCACTGGGCCTGAGAAATCGGATGAATAATCTGTTTCAATATTCTCAATCACAGCTACCATTCTTATCACAGCTCAGTAATAAGCTATAGCCCATAAACTTGATGCATTCAATTTGATGGAGGAGCAGCTTAATATTATCTTCAAAGCCAGAGGATTTGACAACAAACATCGAGTATTGATATGAAGTAACTAGCTTCAGCGGCGTAGGTGTCGTCTTTTTGAGATGGACTTTTTTCTTTGCAGCGATCTGATCAATTGAATTAAGAAGGTATGGGGTTAAAGGGACAGGTCACCCAAAAAAGAAAATGCTGTTATGAATTACTCACTCGCTTAAACCCAGAGAAAGATATTTGGACGAATGCTCTGAACCAAACAGATCTTGAACCCATTAGAATAAAGACGTGTATACAGATTTGCCGCAACTCAAGGGTGAGTAAATGAAGACAGATTTGTATTTAGGGGCACCGTTCCTTTTAAGAAGATATTTGTTATTTTTTAGGTGATGCGAATTCCATGTGGGCTGCACAATCAGCTTTAATAGCCCGCTGGGGCGGAGATGTGTTTGTTCTTTAAATACTGTAATTATAATTTTATTTAATAATTTATAGAAGATATGCATGATTTTACAACAAAACATTTTCATTCCCTCCGTCGGTTCTGTTATTCAGCTCTGAATATTAAAGCATCTTAATTCTTTATTAGCACAGAGTCTTCTCTACAAGTTTCTACCACAGTGTCTATTGGAGCAAGGAATACAGAAAATGTAAAAAAATACAAATTTATTAATAGACTCCCATAGAAACGTGATGCGTCATGGAGTGATTTGTATATTATTGGCTGATTTGAGATGTGTGTGCTTTTGTTAAAGTTGTTGTGCAAAATGACGCCATATTTGGATTTGGCAATGTGCCTATAATGTTTATATACAACATGCATCCATTTTAAGGATCAATTGTTAACACAATTGTGCACTCCATGGGCTTAACTTTATTTTAAATGATCCTGATCGTGAATGTATCCCCCAGAATCTCATCTACTGGTAAACCCAAAAGCGCTGAGAACGGAGGCCTCATTTTATACACACCAACGGAAACTAAAGCTTACGCACTTTACTGTCTTCTATACCCGTACCTTGTCAAATAAAACAAGATTATTCTGCCAGATAATTTGTGAAGCATTGTCATTTTGTATCCTTCACAGATTACACAGAATATTACACAGTAAACATGTTGTTTGTTCAAAAGTCATTTATTTCCCATATTAGAAAAAAACTAAGACGGGGATAGCAAGAGTATTTCATGACATTGTAATGAAAACTGCCCCAAAAAGGTTGTACATATCAAGTCAAAAGACACAAATATCACACTATTTCTTACTGGCATATAAATATGTGCGTTTAGCCTTTGGCGTGGTGCACTAGACCCTGGATCCTGCGTGTCAAGGCTTGGATGAAGGTGTGACGAGAGCGGCTTTTACTATACAGCCCCTCGACCTCCAACAACTTTCTCTGTAGTGACTCATTGAAGCTGCTTGCCATGTCGCTCTGCAACTACACAAACAGGCACGCGTCAAGAATGTTACCCCACATCCTCTTGACAATGTGAGGTAACGTATACTGTATATTTTAGGAACTCAACCATGGTAAACATATTTTGATACTTTTCAATAATACATTTTCTACCACAGAATATCTTTTGTACAGGATGTACCTGCTCAATGTCTTGTTGGCTCACTCTTGACGCACTTAAACCTCTGCTGCCACCAGCATCTACATAAGAAACATGGAATTGTTTAGACTTAACTCTTAACTCTTGGAAATGTATTCTTTTAGGAAAGATAGATGCACGAGTCAGCCCACCTTTGTATCCTGGAAGCAGTGATGTTTTGGGGTCACTTGGGGTGCAGTAGAGCAAGTAGAACTCTAGGTGACGCCATATCACAAACAGGCATGTCTCAATAATGTCTTCAGAGAGAAGTTAAGAAAGAAATAGTGTTGCCAACTCTTTGTGTTAATGTTAAAACTATAAAAAATAAACAAGTCAATGAATATGTGGCATAACGCTTCTCAAAGGTAAGCACGACAAACTGGCTGGTGTGTGTTAGGATACAAGAGCAGAGAGCAAGAAGTTTGGCTCTGTTGTTGACTAACTGGACGAGTCGACGTTTGGCAAGCACATTTCTCTGTACCGATGAGATCTTCTCCACTCCGGCAGAACCTGACACCAGATCCTGACACAGCTGAAAAAACACAAATGCACAAGCATTTCTTTACTCTTGTCCAATGTGTCATTTTTTGAATGATCTTCTGACAGAAATACAATATAATATACATAACGATGTCTTCAGAGGTGTATAAAGACCTTGCTATACGAGTTATTTCTATCTACATACACCGTGGGTCCCCTTCGGGGAATTCGCCATGTTGTTTCTACAGTAGCCCTAAACGGACAAACTGCGCTACAGAGCGTTTCGTAAATACGTTATCTCCTTCGGCAAAGATGCTAAATTACATACACTGAACCTTCAATACTTGTATAGATTTCATGTTGTTGTTACTTGGCAAATTTTTGCAGGTACAGTGAGACTATAGAATTAGTACAAATGTATGTAAACGTCACGTAAAAAGCCATAAAATATAAAAAAAAAATGTTTTCTTCCACCCCAATGCTAAAACAGACAGCATACGGGTAGTTGACAAAATCTGTAAATGTGTCTTGTGGTGTCAACAAAAGTTGAGAAAAAAATTGGAAAGAAGATATATCGATCTCAGAATGTTTATATTATAACTATAAATAATAATATATAAAATAATATATTATTATTATTATTTAAAGTTTGTTTTCAACATTTTTGCCATGGCACACCAAATGACACATTTGTGGTATATCTGACAACTACCCATGTAGAGTTCATATTTCTCATTTATTTCTTATAAATAACCTTATTAAAAGTGTTCATTTTGTGAGAAACGGCAAAAGAAAAATCTATGATATGGGTGAAGAAACACAGTTTGAGAAACAAACAAACAAGTAAACACTGAAAACAGGTGCCACATAAAATAAACATCTTGCACAATACAACATTTTCAAAACTAAATTCCCTACGTTAGGAATGTCACACTTATCCTTCGTATTTCATAGGACTCTTTTGATGTGTATACCTCCTTCAGTTCCTCTGGTGGAAGCTGTTCCACTCGCTCCAGCTTGCTCATGCTCTGTCTGTGACTGTCGTGGTATCGGAAGAAATCAGTGGCGCTGTTCTTCAGTAGAAGAAGAACCAAACCTAGACTGGGGACTCGTGCGGAGGGCACGGCCATATCTGAACAGGGAAACAGAGACGTGAGCACTTATTTTAACACTGGTTCTTGTTTTAGCAAATGCACAGGAAATGTTTTTACCTGCTGGTTCACTGGCAGAAGGGCTGAAGAGGCAGAGCGTGAACTGAGCCTCCGCTGAGCTCTGCAGGAGCAGCGTCTGGCAGTACTCCATAATATTTGCACAGATCTGACACGAAATCAACACATCTGACATCATATACAAAGTCATTTACAGAGAACAACCTAGAGCTACTGCAGCTTCACTGTGACATCACACCTGTTGCATGGCAACTTCCATCTCCTCTCTCTTCTCTGCAAGATCACCAGGGGCAACCGTATCCTCGAACTGCTTCAGGTAGCGCGTGCGATCCGTGCCTGCCAGCCGAACGAGCAGAGACAAAGACTGACGCTGAGAGACAAACATATGAGAGTCAATGGTCTAAAAACACAACTTTGTTTTTACGGGTGTGACGTAAAGCACAAAGCATTGTTGCTTCCTAGTTTTCCCAGTATTTCACCTGGAATCTGCAGATATGTCCCCGAATCTCCATGAGGGCGGCACTGTTGATTTCTTGTCCTGTCTCAAGAGCTCCTGAAACACAAAACCAAGTACACGTGATCACAATATTGTCCCCCATATTTACAAAGTTGATTCTCCAAGTCATAAAAAGACAAAAAATGAATGAATTTGAGACAACAGGTTTTGTAGTACCTGGAAGTGCAGTCTTGCTGATGATGGCAGTGAGCAGAGAGATTTCCTGCAGAGCTCCTGAGCTCATATCTTGACCGTGTAAGATGGACTGAATGACATCAGAGTGAACAATGAGCCACTGGAGGATCTAAAAATAAAGACACAAATATTACGAACAGAAAAAACGATCACAACCGTTTGAAAATGCATGAGCCTAAAAGTTACATAATGGTTCATTTGAAGTTTTAAACCAGACTCCATTGCAAATCGTGTAGCATTGCAGGATGGCTTACCTGTGCCGCCCCCTGCTGGTGCTGAGTGGTGGTGGAGGTTAAGATGACCCGCAGTAATCTCAGGGTGGGTAGCAGGATCTGTCTATATCGCTCTAGAGGACTAGGAATAAACCCTGACGGATCTCTCTGCCCAAACACTCTGAAACACAGATAAAGACATACAGAATAAGACGAAAGACCAGTGTGAACACATCATTTATTCACATTCCAGAGGTCTCACCTGAGCGCGTCATTCTGCGGGAGCATGTGAAACACCTGACATTCCACCAGCTGAGCAACCAGCCCGCAGCGCAGCAGCTCCATCGCACCCTGCGCCGTCTTGGCCACACGGGTGAGCAGGGCCATCTTGGACTCATAGATGTATAGCGGTTTGAGGAGCGGGGGCTGCGGCGCGAGCAGGGTCTGCAATGCCACGTCGTCTTGCCGCAGGCTCTCGACCAGCACTCGCAGGTAGCCGCTGTTGCAAAGATACACCAGCCACCGGTTCTCCTTATCTATGGACAACACCCTGTCCAGCACGGCCAGAGCCAGCATCTGCAAACAGAAGAAACATGTAAGTGATGGAATATGATGCAAGCTGAATCATCGATCACATGATGTTGACATGTTCTCACCCTGCCGATCTCGTGCCCGTCGCAGGCATCTCTGCACACCACTTCCATTAGAGCCGTGCCGTAGCTCTCGATAATGGCCAGGTTCTCTCTCTGCAGCTTGGAGAAACAATCTTCTGGAGCAGTCAGGCGCTCCCACATGGATGTGCCTGATGTTAGCGAATGTATGGTTAAAAACAGCTGCTGGAAGACTACTAGCTTGAGTTAGCACGTAGGAACATGTACCTGTCTGCAGTGTCTCAGGCTCATCGGGTTTCTGGGTGATTTGCAGGTAGTAGAGCAGAGCACCATAAAGGTGAGCTCGCAAACGCTGGAAACCTCCGCCTGCATGATAAACACACACTCGCCAGTCATTTAAGCATTTAAAGGGACAGTTCACCCAAAACTTAAAATTCTGTCTTCATTTAGTCCCCCCTAAATTTGTTTCAAATCTGTGGAAACTTAATTTGACTAGCATAGAACAAAGACATTTATAAAGCTTTTTTTTCTACTGTTATAAATCGATATTTTGAAGAATGTAGGAAAGCAAACAGTTCTGGGGCACTTTTGACTACCATTGTCATTTTCCTACCATGGTAGTCAATGGTGGCAAAGAACTGTTTGGTTACAAGCCTTCCTCCAAATATCTTTCTCTGTGTTCATCAGAACAAAGAAATTGATACAGATTTGGAAGAACTCAAGGGTGAGTAAGTAGCAGATTTTTTAATGAACTATCACTTTAACTATTGATGTTCACATTATTAAGATGCCTGCAATAGAAAATCTCTCTAACCTGTGCACAGGATAAAATCTAGCAGCTTCCTCAGGATGAGGTGAAGGGCGGAGTTTGCGATCGAAGCAAATCCTGATGCGGATCCGCCCTCTGGTCCCGCCCCCTGCTGCTCGGACAGCACTGATTGGCTGAGATGAGCTGTTAAAGTAAAGACTGCCCCGGCAACAATCGGCATCAATTCTTCAGCAGCATCTTCTGATAACACCTAAAGAGCGAAAAGAGAAACTCAGCATCCTAAACAACCATACAGAAGACTTCCCGAAAGGGCTGTCAACCGATTAATCGCATCTAGAATTAAAGGTATATGTCTGTGTACTGTGCATATTAATTTGCTATTTATAAGCACATCAAAATACATGTTTAGGAAATACTTACATGTATTTATTTATATTTGCCAATAAATTTAATTATATATAAATGTTTATTGATTTAGATATTTCTTAAATATATGCATGTATGTGTGTGTTTATAAATACACAATTTGCACATATATTATGTCATCAAAAACTGCGATTAATCGCAAAGAATGGTTTGACAGCCCTACTTTCTGAAAGTTAGCACTGGCAAACCAACATAACCTTTCTTTTTTTATTGGCTTGTAGCATTTTAAAGAACACTCTCTCATTCTCTCCATCTGTTGTTCACACCTTGTCGTGCAGATCTAACAGCAGGTCTCTGATGATCAGCTGTCGCTGGTCTGCAGGGATGAGTTCTGAAGGGCAGGCTGTCAGGATGGTCTCCACCAGATTCCTCCAGCTCTGCAGAGCGTGACGCTTGGCGCTCAGACTGCGCCTCACGCGGTTCCTATCCACCACCTGCTGCAGGATTGAGTTCACCTCCTTAAACAGAAACAGACACCAAAAGAACCAATCATATTAAGGAATCAGAAAAGGAAACACAATTGAACTTCTTTAAAATATTAGAGATTTACCTCCATCAGCAGTGGCCTTTGACCGATGGCTGCCATCCCCTGCAATGCATTGATCTCTGCAACTAAAACTCGATGCAACAACTGCAAAGTGACAAAATATCAAAAGAATATGATGCATGACGTGGTAGTAAGGGTTCTTATACCTTTTACAAAGTCAAATGAAAGCACTTTTTCAACACTTTCAATGTGTGTTATCATGTATTTAATCACAAAAAGGGATAATAAAAAGATCCTAAAACGACATTCACAACTTATATTGTTGTCTGTCTGGCAAATTAAATCGGCCTACATTTTACATGCTTCCCAAAATCATATGCAAAAACTTGCAGATCCTAACAACTGTTTTTTGCTAGTTCAGTCCAACGCAGATATCAGTTTCATGTCATGTTTAAAAAGCAAATGCATTTCCGCCCATTGGCGTGCTGGTCTGGAAACACAGAATATATAAAGAATACGGAAGGAATTAGCATCACAGAAAGTTTTGAACATTTTAAAGCAAACATCAATGTAATTTTAATAAATTATATTAATCGCAATTACAATATCACAAGAAATAATAAAAACAATAAGGATTGCCATTATCGTGCAGCCCTACCATACTGTATATAAATATATTGCAATAAAACGGATTTGTTTATGATAAGAAAACACTGAAACGGGAAGGAAAGTGTGTGTTTTCCCCGTGTTAAAAATAAATGAGACAGATTACTTGTCGGTGGGTCCTGAATTGAAAACATTTGGAGCCCGTGGTTAGCAAGATTTATAACGTATTTAGGGGAAACAGCTGGAAAAATTACAATTCTTTTCACTTTATATTACTTCAGTCATCTATATTGTCAAATAATGTATATATAAAACAAATATATAATAATATATTGCCTAATATTATTTGAGTTTTACATCATTTCATTATGTCTAATCCTGCAATGTTTGTTAGACATGACATCATATTTTAAAGAATACAGGTTTTTATATGGAGCTCAGGAACAGGGCTCCTCCATTTAACTTCCAGAGTGTGGTATTTATTTCGTTTATTTAGGTTCTGAAGCTTATTTGAGTAACGTATACTTTGTGTGGAGAGCATTCACTCATTTTTGACAGGTTTGCATCTGAACTCTTCATACTGTATGTAGCCGCCCGCAATCAGAGCGGCAAGCGAAGCTTGCGCAGATTGTTTTTAATGCGAACGGCAAACACAATAAGAACATTTCGACTATTGTCACATACTAATTTGATATAGCGATTACAATTTCAAGCAGTTTCAATCTCTTTATCCCAAATCCAGGCATTTTTTAAACCTTTAAAACACTGCATTAAAAATATTCAGGATTTCCAGCACCCGTACAAACCCTAAAGAAAGATCACAACGCACACAGGAGACACACATACCTTGACATTGCAGACGGTGTGGCCCTGCTCATTGACATGCTCACAGTTGGTGATGACCTGCTCGATCTGAGCACGCTCAAAGAAATCCAGCTGTAAAAGCTCTGGAGCCTCCTGACTAAAGTCTATGGCATCCAGAATGCTCAGCAGTCTTCTGCGTCCTGTAAAATACAAGCTTTTGTCAAAAATATGAAATCTTAATAAGGGGACAGTAAAAACCTAAATGAAAATGTGGAAGTCAATGGTGGCCAAGTACAGTTTGGTTACAAGCATTCTTCCAAATATCTTTCTCTGTGTTCATTAGAAGAAAGAGATTTTGGAACAACTGGAGGGCGAACATTTTCTTTAAGAGCCTTTTTAACGGGTCAGATAAACGTTTGGCAATGGTCACATAAGCCATCAAACATTACACATTTATTCCAGATATTTTTGCCTTAAAGGTTCAGTGTGTCATTTTTGGGGATGATCTATAGACAGCAATGCAATATAATCTACATATCTTTGGTTTCAGAGGTGTATAAAGAGCTTACACAATGAAGCGTTATGTTTTTATTATCTTAGAATGAGCTACTTCTATCGATATACACCGCAGGTCCCCTTGCATGTAATTCGCAATGTTCTGTCAGCATTCGTAGTGTTTACAAAGGGAGGCATGGACTGAGCGGTTGCCACTAGATTTCACTGACTGGACCTTTAATGAAGAAATAGGAGTATATTTTATGTGTAAAGTCTGTCCCCTACCTTTAGAGACGGTGCCAAAGTGCAGAAAGCCACTGACTGATCTGCTTTCCTCTTCCATGCCTATTTCTCCATCAGCTACAAATGAGAAACCAGCTCTTATGAAAGCGTTTTGTTTCACAGCAGGTAGCTGTTATTTAGGAGTAGCATCTCTGTGTATTACCTGAATGCAGTGTGTGTGGTTGGTCATCGAGGAGGAGGTTGAGCAAACGCTGTGTATGAGAGCGCTGGCGGTTCAGTGATGTCACTCTGAGTTCGATGGCTGCCGTCTTCATCAACCACGACATCTGAGACAGAGCAGCGATCTCATTCCCTGTAGGACATAAACAAGGTTCACTTCGCAGAAACATCTGAAACACATTCCACATCTGTATGATATCTAGACCAGTACTTTTAATGTACTGCATCTCATTATTGGTGTACAGGCTAACTTCATATTTAAATACACACACAAAAAAGCTGTCTATGTGCCACATGATAAGTTACATGGCACTCACTTACCTTGTAGAATAAATGGCAAATGCTGGAGGTGAGAGAATAGGAAGTCCTGACTGGTCCTGAAGTATCTCATGGTGGGCCCAGAAGTGTCCGGGTACGCACACAACTGGTAGATAACCTGAAACACACACCATACACTTTACTAAAGGACATCACAGTGTTAAGAGGTAAATCAATTCACACGAGAGATGGTGCAACGTCTCCCATCTCTCACGGAGGAGCTCCGGAAGCATAAGAGAGGAGCAACAACAGGGAAGGGCGAGAGAGGACCAGGCCTGGGGGTTTATGTTGTGTTTCATTATGTTTGTGTGGCATTTTACTTTTGTTTTATTGTTTGTTTATTTTATTAAAAGCTTGTGTTACGTTTGCCGGTTCCCGCCTCCTTCCTTCCATTTATTGAACAGGAGATAACCGCATATACCTGATAGCAGAGTTCAGCCAGGTGAGGAGCTTCTTTGATGAGCACAGGTCCAGAGCGCCCCTCACTTCCTCTCTGAAGCAGACTGAGAATTGCATGCAGGCAGCTCCGCGGACAGCCAAGAACTCCTAAATGACCAAAACACACGTTCATTTTCCATACTTTTTCGTCAAAACAAACATGGTGGGATGAGTTTGTATTGTGAGGACAGAGCTCACCGGGGTCCTGAAGATTGGTGGAGGATACTGGCTTCTTCACTTCGTAGCCCAGCAGATACAGACCCAGGTTGGGGCCCTTCAGCTCCAACGAGGTGATTAAAAGGTTCAGGATGTGGATCTTGGTCTCATGACGGATCCTGGGGACCCGTTTCTCAGGGTCTGAGTCTAAAGCAAAAAGGGTATCATAGATGTCCACTTGGCCATTTAACAGAAGTTAAATAAACTGACAGCATTCAATTTTACTAATTGATTTTTAAATCAATGATAATCATTACAATAACTAAACGTGTGAAATACTTATAAGTACTTTGTATAAATTATCAGCATCAATTATAACTTATATAATTAGTATATTGATTTTTAATATCGCTTATATTCAAATCTCACCATCTGTTGTCAGTCCCTCTTGAGCTTCCTCACTGTCCAGACACTCCACAAATCCAGCCATCAGCTTCTGACTCACGCCCTGCTCATCACAAAACATCATCAACATCATCAAAGCCAAAGCACAATCTGTTGTGCGAAACTAGCTGTGCGCGGCGGCAGCTTATCCACCCAAACAGCAACCTATAATAAACCATGGACAAACCAGGCACGCGAAAAAAACAACTGCATGCTGTACAGCGACAGCACATAGAAATCAACCCATAATGTTACACATTCTGCCTGTTCTCCTATTACCCACAATCACAAATAAAGAAATAACTTATAGCACGCCAAAGGCAGCAATGCTTTTTACACTAACCTAAAATAGCTGTATTTTCTTTGGACCCTCAACTCGCTACGAGAGGGCGGAGTTGTGACGCTCCAGTGCATTAATCAAATTTAATAAAAGATGCTTGGCTTAAATCAATAAATGCAAGTATACGGTTAACATTAAAAATGATATTATGAATGAATAACTACTTGAATGCGATGAATTATGATGACAGTTCATGATCACAGTGTCGTCTAGGCAACTAAAATGTATATACTGTACTTTCCCATAACAAAAAATCAGTCAATACTTTAGTGCATAGTATAAGTAGGCGAAATGGGACGCAGCATCTGGCTCAATCTCACACCTGGTCATGCGTGAAGTCTCCGACGAGTCTGGTCTGGATGTTCGGGTAGCGTGCGATGCGCCGCAGGATCTTAGCACTCTGAAATGCAGCCTCGGGATTCGAGCTGCTGTGGTACAGGTACCTATGAAGGCCAAAAAGACAAAAGCATAAATTCCCATATCAGTGGGCAGCTAATGTGAGTGAATAAATGAAGGGCGAGAGGTCACCTGGCGATGTTGGTAATGTGATCGGCCCGTCGACTCTGAGCGCTGACCCCCTGCAGCAGCTGTTCCAGAGGTGATACCAGCAGTGATGTTTGACTTTGTCTCAGGATGTCCATAAACGTCACCTCCTTCTGCAGGGCCAGATCCAGTAAATACAGACAGTGCAGCACTGCTTTCTCCAGATGTGTTTTACCTACAATTATTTATTTTTTTAATCAAACTTTTATCATTTAAAGCCATATTCACAAATCCTTCATTTAACATCAAAGTGCACGTTTGGGCCAAACATCAGCTTTCTGTACCAACCAGGGAACGGGGCGTAAGTGTCCAGCTGGCGAGCACCCTCTTCCAGAAGACTGAGACAGAGAGAGAGGGTGGCCGAGTCGTTCAGCAGGTGGAACATCAGGCTGTGTCCAGGGGGCTTATGGGCCGGCACCTGCTCCCCCTGTAGCTCCACCATCTCCTGCAGGAAGTCTGAAGCCTGTGGCTCGTACTCTTTTAGAAGTTTATGAAACACCTCCAACACTGCATCAGCCACCTCCCACTACAGAGAAAAATCCCAGGTTGGCAAAATGCTTTTGTTGTTCAATTGGGTACAACTGGAAGCTCTTTCGAACCTTTTCTGCCGGGCGGCGGTAGGCCCGTGTGGGGAAAGCCAGAAACACAGAGTCCCGGAGGAAGTCAAGATAAGGCTGGAACCCAGGAGCACGCAGTCCTGCTCCGAGATTGACGGGAAGCGCACTTTCCACCAAAGTACTGATCAGATGACAAAAAGCTCTCGTCAGAGGATATTCCTCACAGCCCGATTCGATCTCATTCAGCTCCACCTATGGGACAAAAACAAACTTAGAATCACAATAACAACATCCAGGTCTATATTAAGACAGGAAATGGAGAGCTCACCTCAATCCCGGCTGCCTGCCTCTGTCCAGGGGCTTTGACTGTCTGTAAGATCTGAGAAAGATGCAACATAACATTACAAAATCGGAACAGTACCAAAATGTATATCAAATATATCTGACTTAAAAGGTATATGGGGTATTAAAGGGTTAGTTCACCCAAAAATAAACATTCTGTCATTATTTAATCACCCTTTTGTCTTTTCAAACCTATATGACTTTCTTTCTTTCGCAGAACACAAAATAAAATATTTAGAAGAAAATTTGTAACAGGAACAAAGACGGCACCCGTTTACTTCTATTGTACGGACACAAAATCAATGCAAGTCAATGGGTACCGCCATTGTTCGGTTTTCCAACTTCATTATGTTCATTTGTGTTCTGCAGAAGAAAGTCAAACAGGTTTTTAAATGACAAGTGGGTGAAGACAGAATTCACATTTTTGGGTGAACGATCACTTTTAAAACGTTTCCTCCGGTCAGTTTCTTTTTTACCTGTGTATACTCCAGAGACTGCCAGAGGGAGGCTGCGATCTCAGGGGATTTGCCAAAAGCTGCAAGAACATGCAGGATTTGACCTTTTAGCACGGGGTGAACGCTGCACTGCAGTAAACCCAACATCACTACCACAGGCGTCCACTGTGGATGCTCGCAAAGAGCCAGACGTGCATTTTCACTCTGTGATACAACAGGAAATAGAATAAACACACATGCAGACTCAAAGATTTAAGTAACAGCGTACAACAATTTTGTACATATAAAATACCCATGTGATGATAGTGGTGAGCAGTTGGAGGAAGGCAGTGAGGCCCTCCAGCTCTCTCTGAGTGATGCCTCTGATGGGCAGGTGGCGGTACTGCGTGCTGTCGGCACTGGGAACGTCCCGTCGCAGGTTCTCGTGGTAGAGCATGAGAGAGTGGAAAAAGTGCTCCCATGACACAAGACTTCCAGACACGCCTGTCTGACGGTTCTCTCCTAAAACACCACACAGAAATATATGAAGTTGTAAAGAAGTCGAGACATCCCACAATGCTTTACAACAGCACTCACATGGGTTATGGTCTGAAGGTGCACTTACCGTGAGGAGCTCCATTGGTTTTAAGCAGACTGAAACAGTAGTGAGAGCACTGAGGACCATTGGCGAGTCCTTTCAGCATGCGCAGGTAAGGGATGTAAAGTGTAGCAGGAAGCAAGTCGCCCATCTGACGCACAAATTTGGACAGAACCACCTGAAAAACACACACATTAATATTGATCTACATTTCATTTCCAGGAAGGCCATTTTATCAAAGAGATTGGACAAAAACATCACCTCTGTTTACCTTAAGTTTAACACAAATATATTAAACACACCTGTTTGTGAGGAGGTCTTTGCGGAGCTACTCCAAGAAAAGATCCGGTGAGTGAAGTGTGCTGAAGTGACTCTGAAGGACACCAGAACTCAAGGGCCAGTTCTAACCCAAATGAATCTTTACTGTAAAACTCTCCAATCTGACATGGCGGACAAACAAACAAAGTATCAATATGGCATTCAGTACCAGGTTTAAAACTGCTATATGGCGCAGTACGTACTGCTTTATTATAAGTACATAAGGCATAAACTATGCTTTACTATAATTTCTAATTATTGTTAAACAAAAAAGTATTAAACATGAAGGAACACTCACAAGGATCATGAGGTGTTCCAGGTCCTTGCGTAGAGATGATGGTGGCTCACTGCCCATCTGCAGAGCCATGTGGATCAGTCGAGCATCCTCGTCGGCACGGTTATGCAACTGCTTTATCTGCAAAGAACATAACTCAATTAGACTTAAAAAAAACATTTGTGACGTGAAAACAATGTGTGTA
The DNA here is from genome assembly GCF_947034865.1 of Barbatula barbatula. Classification (NCBI taxonomy): domain Eukaryota; kingdom Metazoa; phylum Chordata; class Actinopteri; order Cypriniformes; family Nemacheilidae; genus Barbatula; species Barbatula barbatula. Next base: position 20,161,847 of record NC_136773.1, on the reverse strand, counting down.
TAATACTTATTCACAAACAGGAACAAATATGAGAATTTCTCGATCTTTTACCTTCATGGGCATGAGAGCCAAGAAATCAGTAATGATGGAATGAAGTCGGCGAGTGTAGAATTCCTCCTGGCTGAAGCCGTCACTTCCCAGAATGCCCTCTGTCAGGAAGAGGAACACGCCTCCCAACAGGGCCTGGTCAGCCAGAGCTTCATCTACCTCTGTGAACTCCACCAGAGCTATAGACGGAAATAATTGAAATCTTTGTACATCACACATGGTGAAGATTTTGAAGCACTTCTAAGCCATGGAAGACTTGTAGATACCTGCACCCTGTGGAAGTTGTGACAGGGCCCTCAGAGACAGAGCCCAGGCAAGCTGCACCACTGCTTTCAGTCCTGGTAGTTTCCAGGCCTGACCGTTCACAAGCCGACTGTGCACAGCTGCCACATACTGTTTCTCTGTGAGTAACGGCAAAGCCTGAAGAAAATCTGATGGCACAGTTAAAGGTTGACAACATTTTAATAACTTTATTAGGAATTAAAAACTATTGTATGACGTAAATGATTATACATGTTAAAAATGCATTAGCAAACATAGAAAACATCATTAACCAAGCTTTATAAATTATTTTCACTTTTGCATTTACCAAAGTTAATATATAGAACCCGTTGTAAAAAATTATTTACACACATCAAATATAAAATAGTTATTTAGTATTTACAGTTGTCAGATACAATACCTTCTCTATCCTCCACTCCTTGCTCCAAAAAACTAACATCGAAGCAATAAAGCAAAGCCATGACTACAGCAAGGTTGACGCTATCCAATGATCCGTCAGCTTCTGCGGTGACCGTCTCCAAGTAACCAATGACAGCGAGGGTGTGATCTTTGCTTAGGGGGGATTGGCACGCCCAAGCAAACAAACTCTCTGCCAATGACTGTCGGCACTCTTTGATGATGTCAGATACCTGTACCCCATAAAAAAAACATTAACCATTTGCATAATAAGCAATATGCATTTCAAGTGAAGGCTAATAGTGAGATTGACCTCTTTCCTGTGTTTCTCGTTGCCGAGGCCGCGCTCCTTCTGAAGCCTCTCAAACTCACGGGTCACGCTGATCTCGGAGACCAGGTTTAGGATTTGTTTGGTCAAACCCTGATCCATCAGTTCATCTGTGAATCGTGTGGTCAGATGCACCAATTCAGGACTGCGGGGGAGATAACAAGACAATAGAGAAAACCGTAACTAAACAAAACTATTAGTGTAGTAATGGATCTTTGTACAATTCATGTTTTTATAAATCAGAAGTACCAAAGATCATGGTGAGACCAAACTATTGAGATTTCCAGAAAGAATGGGACACCCACCTTAAGTCAAGAGTGAAGGTCTTCCCATGTCTAGACTGGATCAGTGTACGAAGGGAGTTAGCCACACAGCGCTTGCCATCCCAGTAAAGGAGCACGCCGACCAGACCTCGAGTCAGTCCAGGGAAGTGAGGCTGCTGATGCTCTCCTAAACGTGCACATAAAGATCCAATACGTGCAAAGCAATAATACTAATTCAACTATAATTATTGCTTATTTCAACAGGAGTTCATGTTTATTTTAAGAGGGGCTTTACCTGCCAGAAGCAGTTCTAGGGCAGCTAGTTCTCCCAGGTCAAATAGGTCACTGAGGATGAAGGCTTCTGAGATGAGCTGATCTGGAAGCAGACGTGCTCCTTGCTGGCCCTGAATAGCAATGCCTTCTGTACTCGCCTTCCGCACTTTGTCTCTCTGTTCTGCGCTCTTTGGCTGTTTCGAAAAAATACACACGACTATATTTCACAAGAGAAACTATTATAACGTTTTGCTGTTTAGCACGACTCTCAAATCCGGTTATTTGCATCAAAAACAAGTATATGGGTCACTACATAAGCTCGGGAAAAAGGTGAACTCTGAGCCCTGAGTGATCCGAATGTATATAAAGGAAAACCTACCGGGTTTTTGAAGAGGGACAGAAAGAAGGGCTTGTGTTTCTTTAACTGCAGATCTAAAAGATGAACGCTCTCTGGTTGACGTCTCCATACGGCCCCTTCCACAGCTTCGAACAGCTCTTTCAGTGGACCCCACAGACTGGCTCCTGCAAATTGTTTGATATTATTTTAAATGATCAATGGGATGCGGTTGTGTTCTGTAGGTTTATATTGTCATACTGTTTTATTTGTGTTTGAAACTTGGTAACAACTTACTTTAGTTATAAAAGCTTTAACAAAACACTTGTATATTATTTGATATTTGTCGTAAAGCTTTTGAAGTGGACAGCAAAACACTCCCTTTAACATGTTTGGTTTGCTTATAAGCTCAGAGCAGGTTACACCAAAATGTTTACTAAATCATTTTACATTTAATCGAAACATAGACACAAGATAATAATACACAAATGCAGATTCATATTAGACAGATAGGCTACGTTCATCGTTTTTAAAACGAAGAGAAGAACAACGAGAACAATATATCATGTCGTATATTTATTTGAAATCTATCACTTAACAGTACAATAAATAACATGTATGTTCACGCTGCAGCTAAAACGTGAAACATGATTTTAAATAGACTTTCGGCATTTACTTGAACGCAACATTCAATTAGAAAACTGCATTTTGGTTGAAATGCCAAACGAAACTGCTGACACTTAAAAAAGACAATCTCGGAACAAGGTATGGAAAAATGTACGAGATACAGTTAAATCAAGAAACATATTTATACCTGAATTTACCGCCATCTGCGCCGCCATGTCCGTAGCGTTACTGGGCTGCCCGTAATTTTGCCTGTTTGAAAACATAACTTTCGTTTTATTTTGCAAAGAGATGATTTCATTTTAACGTAGCTATAAAATTGATAAACGTATTTTTTATTCGTTTACGCGACATGGATTCGGTTGTATAGGGTGACGAACAAACAACAAATTAATAAAAGTGGTAGAAAGAAAAAGTGGCGGAAGAACAGCGTGGTCAAATGGGTTCATGTGGTCCGGTAGCTGGCACTGATATAAATAATAGTTTCTTGTTTTAACGCATCGTTGTGTTTACCTCGTAGTTATTTAAGTTTGTAAACATAATTTAGTTGTACATTATGTTTAGGCTGCGGCTAAAACAACGTGGCGCGCACGACGTGATGGTTTTCTCCTCGCTTCTCATGGAGTTACGGGGAAACAGCGTTTCGAAAATAATATGTTGCGTGGGATATTTAATTATGTTTATTGCATTTATTTGATTTTGACATTTATGTGGTCATTATGTCTCTAAAAAAATGCGTCCACGGCTTTTGAGTGTGGCTCCGGAAGTGTCGGCTTTGAGCCGTCGTGCGCCCTCTACAGTATATTTACATTATTACGTGTTTACTTTATTAATAAGAACTCAATGGTGGTGTCTGGAGAAATGGCACCCCACGTGTTGCCTGCCAGGACAGGCTGTGTGGATCCGTTACTTACCAGCATCACACGCTTCTATCTCTCATCGTTACTATGCAAATGTTTATTAAAACTCAAATACACTTTAAGACTCAAATGTCTAAGACTCATAAGATGTGCAAAAGAATGTAAAGAGAATGTCTGAATAGTATTTTGTCTTTAAAGATGCAACCCTATTTCATAAATAAGGTTTCTTAGAGACCGTAATCAATATATCATATTTTCATGATGCCAAAAAGGGAATATTTTTCTTTAGGCCATAGGCCTAATGCCCTAAAGAGTGTGAGATAATACAGAGCGCCCTGCTGGACAGATACGGCAGAAAACAGATTATTCTTGTTATTTGGTGTTTTGTACAATTTAACAATTGTACTATACAACTATCTTCACACACTTAGTTAGTTCTCTTAACCCAATTTCTACCAGCTGTACTAGATGGTAGTTGTGTAAGAAATGAGAATTCACAAGGTTTAGTTTTGCTTTCATTTCTACTGCTTATTTACAGCAGTTTAATCATATTGTGAATGATGCGGTCATTCTCAAATCACTTTAGCACAGTTTAATGTGCACTTAAAATACTAATCAAATACTAATAAGAGCAAAACATCACCTTCATTTTATAGTCAAGTAGTCTCAATGTTTATTCCTTTTAGAAGGATAGTTTTTCTTTGTGGAATGCGCAGATATCTCATCAACTCCTACCTTGTTTTCTTCATTCAAAGTTTACATTCTTTCATCCACTTTTACGCATTAAAGTTCCTTTATCAGACATTCATTTGTATAAATTCTTCAGTTTAAGTGAAAAAACCATTATGTAGTATTACTTGCACTTACTGGTCATATAGACATTGGAAAAAGAAAGAATTTAACATGATAAAATAATATTTATTAAAAGAACGTTTTAAGGGAACACAAGGAGTGGTTATTTATTGGCTCAATACACAAAACCATGTGTCTCTTTTCATTAATAAACATATTAAATGATCTCTTCTAGCTTTTCTGATTGCAAACGGCTACCATTCAATTGAGGAAAAATCAGATGTAACATCACGTTAAACTAAAATGTATTAACTTATTAGTAACATGTTCATTTTAAAAAAGGTATAACAAAATATTTGTAAAGAAAACTCACGAACCTAGAACTAGTATTGCTTATGAGCAGAGGGAGCGCACATATATTACAATTTACAAAAGCAAACATGGTGCATCACACGAGAAAAACTTGCATTGAAATTTCCTATTTAGTTTACGTAATCACCAACCAAGAGGAGATTGTGATTCGTGGAAATGAAGAGCCCTTACGCTGAACATAAATAAAAGCGTATTATTTTGGCTTAAAAGAGTCCATCCAGTGTCCCGTCGTGGCTTTTGAACATAAAATAATAGTAAAAAAATATGTGCCCCTCCAAAAAAACAAATTTGAAAGTTTTGACTGTGTTTGTTCCGCCATGCATGTTCTTTGAAGCCGGTCAACCAGTGGATAGAGGCTCCAACCATGTGCCAAGAGTTTGTGTATGCGTGTTATTTATTCTTTAATCCTCTTTATTTGTGATGGTTGTTCAGGAAAAGAGGTGAGTGAATACTGGTTGTGTCTTTGCAAGCAGGCAATAGGAACCATTCTAGTCATTTGTTTCATAGGGACACATGGGGGAGGAACGCCAGGAAATCCCCACAAACCACAGTCTATTTGTCATGCCACGGGAACGGTTCCTAAGTGGCACGCTCCTGGCTATCCACCTCCAGTTTGGTTCTTCTTAGATTGCTTTTCATTTTGACAAACTCCGGAGTGTTTTCCTGCTCCTCTTCCATCTTCTGTTGTTCCAGTTCCAGCTAAATGGAGAAAAAAGAGGGTCAATCATTTCTGGATATACTCATAATGTGTGTGCGTGTTACATGGGAGGAGACCTGCCTGTTCAAGTGTCTCTCGTCTCTTCATGAGCTCGATCTCAAGGTCTGATCTTTTCTTGTGAGCCTCCTGCTCTTCTTTCTGAGACTTCAGCACCTGTTCTCTCTTCCTCCTCTCCATCACCTTCTGAAGTTCGGGCTTGTTCTGTGCCGCAAGACCCCTGCAAGACAGGGAGACAACCGGAGAGTCAGCAATATTATTTTTGATTATTTTAAGCGATAAATGCCCATGACGGCATCTTTTTCACTCAATGTTATAGATCAGTGGAGACGAGAATGTAGCACAGTTTAGAGATATTAATCCATGCGGTTACATAATGAGCGGGTCGACTGTGAACTTCTCAGTGAAAATCCTGATTGCCCCACATACTGTAATCCGGAATGATGGATAGATGACTTGGTGCGTTTTATAGATAAAAAAATGGTAAGTACGCCTAGAGTATTTTGCTTTGTTGTGCAATACTTGACCTCATGTTTTTCAAGACTGAAGCAAGTAGTTTTGATAAAATATATTCATATACACCAAAACTGAAATACAGGTTGATAAATTAACATTTAGAGAGCAGATGCAATAAAGTAAAAAGTAAAAACAGCAATCTAATGCGATTAGAATGGGCATCACTTGTGCCACCAAACAAAATGGCAAAATGTATTTATTTATTAAAGGTTTCAAACAATTCTCTTCATGCCAAAACACTATCTTTGACCCAAAATAGAGAAGCAAACTTTGTACGGTCTATTTACAGTAAAATCTGCATATTACACAAATATGGATAATATCAGTATAGTCTTCTTTTGTCTAGAATTTGCAAAAATATTTTCTTGGCATTTATCAGGCAATTTCTTGATATATTACAATGTTTCGATATATCTATTCTAAGTTTCTATCTATTCTGGGATTTTGCAGGCTGATTACTACTATTCTGTAAAACATAAAACATATCCCATCTCTAATTCATGGAAGGGATTCGTAGCCTTCCAAGCCAAAATTTGTAGACCTGTCTGGACTTGTATACAGACAAAAAAGGAAAAGATGAGAATATCAGGGCTTTGGACACATGAAATACAGTGTTTCAGCGGTTTGGCCAGAGGTTATATAACAATATGCCTCAGAGGTGGGAATACCAAAAAAACACCTCTCCCAGCGGAGACAATAGCTCCCCGTCTGTATTTTCAGTGTCATGTCACCAATTTACTTTTAGGACATTGTGTCACTTTCTCCCTCCTTCATTACAATAGCTTGAGAAAACTCATATTGCACTGTGTGCTTCACATTTCCACTGTGAAACAAAGGAAAAACAACAGCAGGTCAGACATAAGTCACGCACAGATGTTTGGCTAATTATTTACATAGGAGCTGTGGAAACTATAAAGGTGCTTTTGGTATCACAAGTCTGATAAAAGGAATCAATCAGAAACTGGAAAACTATTTATTGCTTTACAATTCAGGTTTAATGATTACATTTGTATTCATCCAATAAGACGATAGTTTCCATCACATTTTCTTTAGGGATAAACAATGCATTGGCTCTGTAAAACGGTCTGTTTGTTATGTTATAGGACATTTAAAATGAACTTTTGAACTGACCATTGGTTCGCCACATTTCACTTTAATCGCTCTATCTTGGATGGAAAGATCGCAATCTGCCGTTTTGTGAACAGAATAGGCCACGCATGACTACATGAAGGTAGAAACAATTACAGGAATGGCACAGTATGCAGGCAGGGATTTACATAACAGTACCGCCTGCAGGAACACACGAGTGCCTTGGAAACCATTCGAAACGTCCGTTCTGTCCCTGCTTGTGTTGGTTACTCATCACAGACAGCTGGACAAAATAACTGCAATGTGAGAAAGAAACTAAGAGGAATGAAGATTCTAAAAGAAAGAGAAACAGGCTGGGCTCGATTACCCAAAAGAGTCCGAGCTATCCCCTGCCCACCCCCCCCCCCCCAACACAATGCGTTATCTAATATATGATGCAACAGACTATATATAGTGTGACCTCCATCTCTCCATCACTCTTCGTTCTTTACCTTTTGCCCTGGCTGTACATTTTGTAACATTACTTGTATCCAGAAACACTTTTGAGTGCTTGTGTACAACAGGGTGGGCAGAAAAAAGGTTGGCGAGAGAGAAAGAAAGGGAGAGAAAAGGGTGGGGTGGATGTCTAGGGGATGCTGTAATCCTTCTTATGTAACTCTAGATCTTTTAGCATCTCTCCGAGCACCACAGCTGGAACTAATCCCATTAAGATGATGCGAATGTTCTCTTTCCCAAAAACAGATCGTGCACTTGCAGTCTTCGTTTCCAGTTCTTATCAAGTATGTGTCGGTGAAGACTGAAACTGTAGCCCCCTCCGAGTCGCTTAATAATCTCCAGGATTACGCAATGATTATATTAGTGTTTTCCAGACCTTTTCGTTTTACGCACCCTCACAGGCCCATCAGGTGGGCTCAACCCGCCCTTTCATAAGACTAAAGAGGAATTATATTTCAATATAACGAGTATTATTCTCTAACACAGTATTGTGGCTAAAAGACTGACTTCCTTAGTAGCTTAACATCTCCCTAAAAAGATACCCGAGCTTCTGTGTCTTGCACTTGTTGAGATCATTCTGGGATCAATTCTCGTATGTGAGGAAAAGGTGAATTTACGTTGAAAAGAAATCCAGATGGCACGTTTAACAAAAGTAAAGCAGATTGCAGTCTTTGTGCGGAATGATTTCAATACCATAAACTGTATCTTCATCCACACAAAACCTAAAATGTGTTATATTGATCTCATTCTGGATAAAATTAAGCATTATCATTGCAAAATCTGAATAAAACGGATAAATCATTCCTATTCACAATCATTCATATACACAAATAATTCCTATAAAAGCATAACAATTCTAAGTAAGTAAAACTGGTGAGCATATGTTTGAAGTGATTGTTTACCTTAAAAAAAATATATATATATATAGTTTACTCACCCTCATGTAATTTCAACACAACACATGGACACAACACAGCTAAGATCTTCCTCAAAATATCTTCTTTTTATGACATTTTAGATTTTTAATAACTATCAGGACAGGACATCCCAAGGTATAAAACAAATTCCACACAAACACAAATTTACCGTAAGTTTTAATGAGACTTTTTATACAGATTCACTAGATGTCATTCCTAATGTGTCTACGACATTCCAAACAAAGACTGGCATGAGAACGAACAACAGTGGGATGTGAGAATAAACGGTGTTTATGTAATCTGTCTGCGTGCGTGGTATTGCAACACGAACGTCTTGTGCTGTGACTTATTAGAGCTACAAGAACATCTTCAATCTCCGAGGAATCTTCCTAATAACTGGGAGAAATAAATACACAGAAATGCCTCAAACCCTTGACCATGACTTATTGCATTTTTCCAAGTCCTTGACAACCTAGAAACAGGCCACAAACACAGACAGACCAGGAACATGTATCTTACTCAGAGAGCCTCCTGGGTAGCATCAGCTTTCAAGAATCCATTTGTTAAATATGCAACAGTAGAAGACATCTGTGAATGCCACATTAGAATCCATGTATTGCAGAGCTTTATATGATACTTGATTGTGATCGGTCAATTGGATGTCAAATATTTTGTGTGATGATCATTAAACTCGACGCGAAGCGGAGGGTCTTGTATCACACTGAAGGGGCTAATTCGCGATAACAGCCGCCCGCTTGTACATTATCCCGCTTATTACACGGCTACTTGACCACATGAGGAAGAAAACTGGACATAAAATGTGAAATTGAAATATTTTATTAGCTCATTTTTACCGAATGCAGACCTTCCACGAGGAAAAGCTGTTCACTTTCGGTTTTAAAGTAAGAAACAACAGTCAAACGTCACAAACAGGCAAATCATTTGTGAATATAATGTCATATATGTTGTCAAAAGACATATTTATAATGAATTTTTGTGTCATATTAAACTGCCCCTCTCAAAAGGATTTGCGGCATCCGGGTTAAAGGGTGTTATTAGTTTTGAGGGGTTGTTATTTGAAAATAATGTCGCGGTTGACCAATCAGAATCAAGCATTCAAGATGGATATGTAAAAAGAAGATTCAAGATTTCAGTGTTTTATTCAAAGTTTGTGATCATCCCGCCTTGGTTTGTTGAACTAATGATTAGCCAGCTGTATATTACTCATCAGATAAGAAAAACAAGGAGGAAGACTGCTATCGGCTTCTCCATAAAATCCTCAATATTGTAACAGAGTTTATACTGTATATGGTCATATGGGAACACAGCGTTATCTGAACAAAGCAAGTCTGCAGTGAAGACGATAATGACACTGCGTGAGGAGAAGAAACATGCAGAGCAATGCTGTAGCGAGAACATTTAGAAGATGATATCAAGACAAGGAAAACTATTACGATGAAAACCACAGGAGTCACCTTTTCTGGTTCATGAGAAGCTCTCTGTGCAAGTCCTGGTGATTTCTGGAAGTCTTCACCGGGTTGATGAGTTTCTGGGGTTTGACCAGCTCATCGCTGTCCCCGTCCATGTAGTCCGGCTCGGCCATGATGCTCCGCACGCGAGATAATCCCTCTGGTATTTCTGTCAGGTCCAGACCTGAGGGAGAAACAGAAACGACACCATGATTTTGAAACATTAAACCTTGTCAATTATGTGAATTGTTTTTTAAAGGAACAGAACCACAACAATGTACAGAGAACTGAACATCCGTCAACAGGGCATTAAGGTATATTTGCTATTATTACCTAGTAAACATACAGACGGCACACATGAGAACACTGAGCTTTATCATAATAACAATATCAATCAACGCTTCGATGTTTACAGAGATAGCTAGATTTACGACCAACTTTATTAGTCACATAAATTATAGTTTTTATATGATATATTTATGATAATGATTATTAAATATCTAAACCTTTGTTTTCGCTGAAACTTGCATTGCAATAAATGAATAAAGGTATTATTCTCTCTAGCTTATGGTTATCGTACAAGAATAGACAATGAATGCGACATTAATCTCACATGGTTGTGACGTTTCCTCATTTAAGCAGACACTTTATTTCCAATCGATTTACAATTAATAAATGTAACTATTATTCATCAACAGGTTCCACATTAACAAAGCAAGCAAGCATATATCATTCAGAACTAAAATGTTGCCATCAAAAACCTGTATTTACCTAAGCTATATGTTGAAATAAACACATTATGTGCAATAGTCCTCAGTAAATACGACAAAAACTGGAACTAATATAACCCAACTATGTTAAAGTATGCAGATTTATCTCAAATCTCACCTGGAAGGACTGGAAACACAGGGTATCTAAACATGGTAGTCATCTCTGCGTCTGAATAAAACCTCAGGTAAGCACCAAGCACAATACTGGTCCTAACTGAATGAAAGTCTCAGCAGCTCTGAGCGTGCATGAGAGAGATGTGCTCTATAAACAGCGCTCTTCTGACTCCTCCTGTGTCACCCAACAGCCCTCCCATCCCTCAAACATCTCTGTTATCTTGTGATATATAAACATCAACGAGTCTCGCCTCAAATATACGCTGATAAACGATAGACACTCCTAAAGCAAATATTCACGCAGTTTTGCTTCCAGATATGGACACATTCCGAATGGTTACTGTAGTGAGTTTACACGTTGATTCATTTAGGAAATGGATTACAGGGCTACATTTGAGCACACTTTACAGACATTATTATTTTATTTTAGAACAAGTAAACATGACATTATAAAATAGGGGAATGACGCATTTATAAAATGTTAAAACTGACTGCGAGGACCATGCGCAGATCCACTTTGATGTCATTCGGCGCATGACGTCTGGGTGAAGTGAGAAAACATCTGCGCTGTGTAATGTACCTCATGGCCACTAGAGGACGCCGACAACCAGCCGCGAGCCAAGTGATGCTAAATCTCTTTATATTATTTTGCAGAACACCACAAAGACTTTCTGAATGCATCAAGAGGAAAAGAGCTTAAAAAGCCAACTGAAAGCCATATTTGTATCATATGATGTCATGTGAATTACACAAATAATTACAATTGCATTGTTTATTTTGGATTTGGAGTTTTAAAGAACTACACGTATACCTTTGACAGTAATGAAACATGTACATGCAAATGTTTTGTACCCTAATCAATTGTTTTTGTCGATATATAAAAAAGGGAGATTAATTTGTGGCATCACAAAAAAAGTGCATGTTGTCCCTCTCTTTTTAAAACTGTCATCATCTGCAATGTGGTCACTGGTGTGCATTACATATGTTAAAAGGAGATTTTATTGCGACGTCTTTAGTATTTCCCGTCATGGCATGTTTACATGCATATCGTATGTCACCTTAATGTATTTATAACCAATAATTGCATTATGTGTTCATGAAGAACACCTTCGGGACAAGAATGATGGCAGACTGACCTAATGCTGAAGCTTCGACCACTGCGTGAAAACAGATTAATTATAAAAGCATGTTTTCGATCTTGTAGTCAAACTTCCTTTTCAGATTAAAGTCTAGTTACGTTTGCCACCGGGGCGTGTTGAAACATCTTCAAAAAGTTCTGCAAATTCAACAACAACACGTCCTTTATAAGATCTTAACTGATTGTTTCTCTAAAATGCGAACTGCAGGCCATTAACGTTCATGCGTTCGGAGCGTGGTTGCGGTGCATTGCTTTTTCATCATTTTCTTCACAGGGAACAAGTGTGTTTAATAAAAGTTTCTAGTTGCTAATTACGGAGCTGCATTTTTCAACCCTGTTCAGGTCACACACGTCTCTATGGTAACCACCACAATTAGGGCTGGGCGATCGTCCCAAAAAGCATATCACGATCTTCATAACAAAGAACCTCCATCCACGATCTGAATTGAAATACAGGGCTGTGCATTCACTTTTTAGCATATATCACTGGTGCTACGGGGGTTTTAACGTTTTGTAGCACAGGAAGCACAAAAAGGCCTGTTATCATCTTTGCAAACCACAAATGCAGATCGTGACATAAATAGACTGGATTAACAACAAAAGACATTCATGTTACTGGATATACAAATGGATGAATTAGGGCCATATTTTTTTGGTTTTATCCATTTTTTATTGTTCTGTGTTGTCCATTTTGTTCTATACAATAGTAAAATATCTGTCCACATAAAATACTGTAGTATTTACTAGGCCTATAGTAAACTGCAGAAAAATTCCTAGATAAACTAGTGTTTTTTAACCTTACTATATTAAATAATAAAGTATACTTCAGTTGATCTATTCACAACAAGAATACCACATTTTGCTGTATCAAATACTACAGAACACAGAAGTATTTTTTCATTCGAGCGTTTAGGTTAACCCGTGTTCTATTTTGACGGGTTGTCATCAAGACGCTTCCACACTAGACGCTTTCAGTACGTGTTGTTCAGTGACGATAGTATTTTCAGTTGCGTCTGCATCACGGAAATCATAGGGCTCTAGATATATATGCTCTCAATGCAGCCGGTGAACGAGTATCAATAACAAAATAGCTTTAGTCTAAGTGAATTAGCGGTGCGCCATCGATAAACGTCACACAGAAACAAGCACAAGGACAAACACACTTCACAAACAAGCCAATCTGTCAAAACTGAATCGCACGCATGAGACCTCGCACCACAGCGAGAGTGATTTGAAAGCAACTCGCTGTGCTTCAATGTTATACATCAATGTGTCTGCGAAGTGTGAATGATGTCGAACACCTCTTGTTTAAGACGACAGACAAGATCATGATCCTCTCAATTCCATTGAAAAGTGGATTGAGGACGCCTTCGAGATCAATCGTGATTTAAGATCGTCCGATCGCCAACCCCTAACAACAACTCTATGCAAAACAGCCGTGTTCAAAGCCAAGTGTTAACATGTCAGACCTACATGTCATTTCAGTGCACTTTCAGAGTGACTTTGTATAGAACCACCTCTTTTAATTTGCAAATCCTATCGGAGCATTTTCCTTTCTTTGTTGATCTTTGTGTATGCAGGGGCTGCTTCTAAAATGTCTGACGTGTTAGACGGGCATCTGTTTGCAGGTTCTTAGTTTGATAACCTGTTTCACAACATGGACTTACATGTAGTGGACATCACACTGCATATTGGCATTCATGCGTGCATTAAAGAACGCCCTGCTTCAACTAAACCTTTACATTTATGGAACAACTTCGGGGTGAGTAAATGAACACAGATTTGTCATTTTTGGGTGAACTGTTCCTCTAATTCTTTAAAAAGATACGTATGATGCGTTTTAGGTCAATGCAGATGGGGTGATGCTTTAGTTCATATAATTTACAAACTTATTAATATTATATCATAAATTGCACGTTACATTTTTTCATCAAGTTCTTGAATATCACATGGTTCTTTCAGCATAGGCCAAATTTAGGGTTAAAGGGAACAAAATATCATTAGCTCCATAAAAAAAAAAGAGTCAATGGAAAGTCCCCATCAAGATGTCTGGACTGCTTTTTCAGGCATTGTTGAATGCAGAATAAATAAAACTGCTCACTGGCAATGTGGGACATTTATTGAACTTTATGACTCGAAAGGCCTTTATTAACTCCATCATAGAAACAAAAACACAGCATGTGTGTAAACTCCCATGCCCACACACTTCCAGAATAACAGACTGCGGTATTTCAGAAGAGAGAAAATATAAACATCACATTTATACACCCTTCCTTTCAGCACCAGCCACAACAATAACCAATCCCAGCGGGAGCAAACAAGAGCTCCTCAATGACATCATTTGGATCTGTGTTTATAGTTAGATCCCCGTGTAGTCACATGACTGACATCCAAAAATCACAATCTTAAAACCTGACCCTATATAAGCGCATAAACGCACAGAGCAGAGGGCGAGCACAACCTCAATCAATCAAGCTTTTATTTCCAGTCATCTGCAATAGAGCCCACACGTGGGGCGGCAGTAACAGGAAAAGCAAAAACATTCCCATTTTGGTTGCACGTTAAAGAAGAAAAATATGCTATTTACTACATGAATTTTTGCACACAGCTACACAGATGAGGACGGCATGTCTTTGTTCCTGTTCACAAGCCCTCATTAGGGATCTAGACTAGGAAGAATGCCGCAGGGAGCAGCTGGCAGTCTACGGTGCCATCTGACCCTTATTGGGCACCGTTTACAGGCAGCAGGAGGATACATTAGCCCCTCCCTAATCCCAAAAACCCTTTCACAAGCACATTGTCACTTTCATCTATCGTTAATAACCTGTTCATTTCTAATGCCAATAAACGCATTGATTTTTTTATTTCATAAGGTCTTTCACCCTTTTCCAAATTGCAACCTCAGTTTTAACCCCTATTGGTCAAATCGCTCTTCATTTTCAGCATAAAGACATTCTGAACCATCCCCCCACCCCCATGTCCTGCCCCCCCCCACCTACCCCCATTCTTACAGACCACAGGAGTATCATTTCGTATCAACTATCCTCCAGATGATGGCTTTCTTATGAACCGTTTTTCCCAAGGTACAGGAATGATTTAGACCACTAACGCTAGAGAGATCTGCCACGGATGAAAATATTCCAGGTTAAATACCAACGAAAAGCTTTTGTGGAAGTGTTTCTGCATTACACAAATATATACACACATAAACACAGATGACATTCGAGTGAAATGTGTGCGTATCTCGATTTCCTTTAGCCGGGCCAACTGAAAATGTTGAAGCACATATATTGCGGGGGTTCCCACGGCGGGGTGGGGAGGAGAGAGAGAGGAAAAGAGAGAGGGCGATGGAGAGAGTAATTGGTTCCTTTTGGGGGGTCAGAAGTCACACTTATGACAATTTGAAACGCATCGTCCCCACTAAATCATGCATTCAAATGAAAAAATAAGTTCAATAACACTAAGAAACAAGAATACCCACCTGGGCATTCCCTTTAATGGGAGGGGATTGGTGGTCTCTCTCAAACCAATAGACTTCAATCTGGTCAAACACAGACCCGCTTGTTTTGATAGAAAAATAATACATCACAATACCTGAATCTCTTCACTTTGTGCTGACCCCTGGTGGCTGTAAAAAAACCTCACAATCACGGCTGCTATACAAAACTGCGCACAGAAAACAACACAATGTGTTTTGAAGCTACAGTGGAGTCTTAAGTAAAGTTCCTGCCAAGTAAAAGACCTCTGACATTTCAAAGCCTGACCTTAAGTAACCCACCAGAGAATAAGGTCATGTGATGAGATGCTGGGTCACTGCAACACACTGAGAAAAGGAAATGGCATGCATGTTTATGTGCGTAAACTTGTGGTCCTATATGAGACCATTCAACTTTAAACATCTTATAAATCCTGTCTTATATTGCATTTCTATTTAGAATATTGTTTAAAAAACATAATTCTGAACAGATACACTAACATGTTTTGATGATATTCTTTTTTTTAAAGCAAAACATGGCAATATTCCTGTAGACTTTCTTATAAAGCTCATGGGTTCGAGTCCCAGGTCATTTATAGCTTGAATGCACTATAAATTGTAGATCAAATCATCTGCCAGATGCATAAATTTGTAATTTGCATCTGCATTATGAGCTTCTAAAAAAACCTTCTAAAATATAGCAAAGGCTTTCAACCATGGCCAATACGGTTCAATCACGTCCTCCAGTGGATTTGCATGCAAGTACAATCCCAGGGTTTGACAGAAGAACAGAAAAGACAGCGACATCAGTTATATAAAAAGATCTATGTGACTGATCTACAGCGTTCGCTGTTAATTTGCATGACAACAGATGAAAATCTTGTCTACTACCACAAACTTTTTGTGTCTCCATTGTCTGGGTGGGGTAACATTATGACAGGATGTGATTGTTAACATCGCACCAACTTGATTTAAGTCCCACCAACGCTCAACATTTACATTTAGGCATTTTGGCAGACGCTTTTATCCAAAGATCGTCCTATACATTTTACATAGGTATCTGCTATCCCCTAGGATCGAACCCACAACCTTGCGTTGTTAACGCAATGCTCTTACCACTGAGATACAGGAAAGGCACACATTCGTATCTTTACCCTTTTCTGTGGTTGTAAATGTAATTCAAACCAACTTCCTGTAACGTTTATCCACTAACCAACCACACAAAACTTTTTCTCAGTTGGCTTTCAAGTTTCGCACTTCTACACTTCAGCTGTGTAACCAAAAAACAAATACTTGCATTTTGAGGATAAGCACAGAACACATCGTTCAGAACACACAGAACACCCATCAGCAAAAAAACAGCAAACTGTCAAACCACAAATAGACAAACTTTTAACTTAAAACATAGCCTTGTCGAGTTTATTTGTAGTCTAGTGTGAACTATGTAACTTAGGTGCGGCCGATGTGTGTGTAGGATCATAGAATAGAAGACTTAAAACGTTATTCTTTTTTAGATAGCAGCAAGCATGTGGTGTGTGTCCCATTTAGAGCTGAATAGATCAATATTATATAGGCCTGTATAAACTACACATTGAAAGAGTAATGGGGAGGGGGTGGCTGACATTTGTCTGTAATATATCTTATCTGTCAACCTAGCTTTGAATCAGTAGAGTATAAACCTTTCCCAGTAGGACTGCGCAATGTATCAGAATTATCAAAATATTGCAAATGTATATATCGCAATATATATAGGATGTACGTTAACTTTCTTTGCACATAGCACCGCTGCTAAATAGTTTTAAAGTTTTGTAGAAAAGGTCCTTTTTTTCAATGCACTTCTATAGAGTAGTAAATACATTTGTCCATAAAAATACTGTATACTACAGTATTTAACACAGTGGATTCCAGTAAAGGTCTTGTGTACTATAGTATATTTGAACATTATAGTAAATATTAAAGTATACTATACTGTTTACAACAGTTTATACATTTACTACCAGTTCATTATTTTATCATCTGGTTAATGAAACAGACTTTTATTTTGGCAGGTGGTCGCAAAGACGTTTGAGCTTTAGCTTGTTTGAAAGTAGCTTTACACAAACAGTGAAATGCTCGTACAATAAACTAAGAACAACTCTGTGGATGAAGTTCATGTCCTTGTATAGTAAGATACAAAGAAATCCATAAGCGTCAAGCTTGTAACATGTTAAAGTGTGCAACTTACTCACTCATAGACATGCAGAGGACATTTTAAAAATGGTAGATTTCCGCTTTCGTGATTCCTTCTATCTTTTCCCACATTGCGCAGATCGTGGGGCTTTAGATCAATGGACTCGATGCAGCCAGAAAACAGGTTTAAATCGCAAAACGAAAATAAATAGTGGGGCGCATAAGTTAACCTCAACACGCGAACAAGCACAACAACAAATGCACTTCACACAAACAAGCGGCTTTGTCTAATGCACCTGGCAAACTGTATCGCACACGTGTGCTACACTATTAATTTATTTGTAGCATAGATCGATTTTTCCGTATGCAACATATATGTTACTGCACAGCCCTGCATATTGCAATATTTTGCAATAACTGAATTATGAATATACATAACTTTTTGAATTTAGACAACGTAAAGAGTGCTGATCCAAAACACTTCCTGTTTTAGTTTTTTTAACACTACACAATGGTTGAACAAAACGCAAATAACAGAACATTTTTAACTAAATCAAAATGTGAAACGGATTTCTTGTAGTTTAAATTATGTATATGTAGTATATGTTTTTTTTTTTATTATAAAACTGAATCCGGAAGTCCTTCTGGACCAGTGTTTACATCTTGCGAAGTGGTCTATATTCTATAAGTTTTAGGTTGCTGCAGATAGAAAAAGAAACATTGAATACCGCATTATTAAGCATGCTATCGCATATCGCATTTTCTTTACTATAACACAGCCCTTTATCCCAGGCAGCACCTCTATACTAAACACCCCATTAAAGCGCCTGCCCATATGGACATCAGTTCAGGGGGTGCAGCAACTGTCCAGAACGGGTCAGGTGTGTCAGCATGTATATGATGGATCCAGCAACTGCGTTCTATAGAACAAAGGCCACCGAACAGTGGGTCCATTGATTCCGCTCAGCTGTGGCCAGCACCTGCTGGGTCACAGATTACGGTAAAGGCCGTGCAAGAGGTGCTAATGTATGTTTGAAAACATGTGGGTAAAGATGTGAAACTTAGGATTCTTAAATGATGTCTGGTTTCATGTCACGAAAACCACACAGCACACCAGAACCGACACAGCTGACAGCACTTGCTCATATGAGCAAGGATGATGTCACATGCTATGACACACCGACATGTGGTGCCGCTCATGTGGGCGATGTGACTGCGAATCCATTATGTTCAAGTTATCTCATAAATTATGAGTAAATTTGGTACAAAGGCCAAAATGACACTTACAAAAATGATACACCAAAACTAAATCTACAATGAAAGCATACACACATGGTGCATATAGGGCAAATTCTAATAACTCAAGAACACACACACTCTTCTAACACCGTGTCTACACTGGACGTGACGGGCACGTCACAACAAAAGACATTAGAACCCATTATAATTTTACATTTTATTCCTTCTGGAAGCGGTGCGGTGCGACAATCCCATAAAGAACAAGCAGGTCGCGTCCGGTGTAGACACGGTGTAACTGCTGCCATTGACTATTGTGAAAGACAGACAAGAAGACTGCTGACCTGGCATCACCTGTTAAAACAGATGAACTGAGAACATGACATCTGTGGTTTATCTAAATAACAGAAAACAAGTGGAGGCAGTAAAGACATCAAGGGGTAAAATTATAAGAAAACATCTTATAAAAAATCAATTATTCAATCAATAAAGATAATACACATTAAATATACAAATTCAATATTATTTTGTTTTAGGCCAGCAAGCAACTTAGATCACCCTAGCAACCCCGTGGCAATAACTTGACAACAGTCCAGCATACCATAGCAACCAACTAGCAACAATCCAAAACGAAAATGAACAGTAATTCTTTAAAGGGATAGTTCACCCAAACATGAAAGTGCTGTCAACATTTACAGCCTCTTGTCCTTTCAAACCTGTATGACTTTCTTCCGCAGAAAACTAAAAAATATATTTCGACGAATATTGGTAACCGAACAATGGTGGTACCCATGTAAAAAACCATTGCAAGTCAATGGGTACTGCTGTGTTTCAGTTACCAGCATCTTCTTTTGTGTTTTAAGAAGAAAGGAATTCTCACGGATCAAGGATGACTAAATGATAACAGAATTTTAATTTTTGGATAAAATATGCCTTTAAAAAGAACAGATCAAATAGCTTCCACATGTACTACAAACATAAAACATAAAAATCTAGCTATAAAAACAAAGATAACTTCTTTATACTGCTTATAGAGTAACACGAATCATATCTGCGATTTCTCCTGTGGTCATGAATTACACTAAATAGCCCTGCTTCTCTGCCCCGTGAGCTTTCTTTGACCACGTGTGCAGAGACAGAGTGAGGAATGTCTCATTGTTTTGCTTCTTTGTTTGATTTAAAGAAGGAAAAAAATCAATGGCAGCAACAGAACGTCAGCCGGGCGGCTATTGGACAGATCTGACTGAAGGATTTAAAGACAGCTGTCCGTGTGTGGATTACTCTACAGATCTATGATGTGCAAACACCCTTAAACTTATGCACAAACATGCAAATACTACAGCTTGTGCGTAGTTCTTCATAAGGCTTTTAATGACCCAAATTAATTCAGAAGATAAACAAAAACTGCATTACTACTACACCGTCATTCATATAGGGGACAGTTCACCCCAATATAAAACTTCTGTCGTCATTTTCTCACTCTCGAGTCCAACCCTGTATAAAGGATTTGAAACAAGGAGAAAGATATTTGGAAGAATGCTCTTCCGAAAAAACTATTTTGTTCACGAGCAAACAAAAGCACCAGTTTGCACTTCTGTTTGTCGAAATAACGGATGTAATAAACACAACACTTTCACAGAGCACATATGTCATAACACATTTTAACATCTGTCTACTCATTCTAACATCTTAATTTTCAACACAATACAGTAGAGCATCATAAACATCAAAAAGTGAAAACGTCACTGAAGAATTCCATGACAACGGGAAACAAAGAACACAAACATTTCAAATCATTCATGAATATGGTACCATAAATGAAGAGATCTGACAGAAGCGCATGTGCCATCATATAAAAATTATTATCATTTATGTATAACAGACTGAGCAAAGGTGAATGTAATAGTTAGTTCAATATAGGGGGACAAAAGAGACGAGCATAGCTCTATAACAAAAGGACAAAGCACACTCAGCATCACTCACAACTGCCGTGCACATGCGCGCATGCACACGTGAACGCACAGACCAAAACAAAGATCCATTATCGATGCACACATACAGAAGTCCCCATAAACGGGAAGATGTTCATCAAAAGCACCATATTTGTAAAGATAATAAATATTCTGCATATGCATGCGTTCAATAAGCAGCTTAGACAAAATCCAGTCTTGATCTCAGTGTGATGCTGACTCATAGGAGCATGAAAAACGTAATTCCAGCTATGAACATTCCCGAACACTTCCCCTTTGCTGGGAAATTAGCCAAGCAAGTATCAATGTTTAATATTTCAATGCATTTCGAAGCCGGTGAGAGTACACTAGAGAATCCCACAGGAAAACCAAAAAGCGTCTCTAACAAGTGCATCCTTTTTGAATAACCGCGTGAAAGTATGACACCACCGCATAAATTAACCTGGGTTGACCCCATGGGTTGTAAAGCAGAGCTGATGTGAGGACATCATTCAGGACGGGTTGAACGGGAAGGCGACACAGCCTGAAGTGACCAACCCCCGACCCGAAGTCGGAAAAACAGCTGTTTTGAAGCACCGAGGACACAGCGTGACTACATCTAGTGTCCTCTACTCTGGTCCACGGGGGACAGCATCATCGTACGGGAAGCCCTGACTGTATGTCTTTCTCACTTTACTGGAGGAAACCACATAGAGAACGATACCATGCATGCGAAGGAATAGATAAGGGAACCACGCAGACAAAGAAGGAATACGTCACGGCTGCTAGAATGGGTAAACTAGTTCAAAGATCAAAAAACAGATGTACGCTTTAACAAAACAGCCTCCAGATTACAAACACATGTGGCCGGGGACCATCCACTCCCTACCCCCAACATCCCCGAAACTCATTTGAGAGTATAGAACACTATATCCGCAAATCTCAATCTACATGAGTACGTGTATTTAGATGACGTTTGTCTGGATTTGATATTGAATGCACGACACCTCTGTTTCGTGCAGATTGACAGGATAGTGTAAGACAAAGCATATGCAGTGACTGTAAACGGTGAATGAGACAAGCCATGACATGATGACACATACCATGTGCTTCCTGCCCTAACCAACTCCTAAACTCTCACTCTACTTAACGTCGCATGTTAAATATCATCTAACATATATAGTATTGTAGGACTGCGATTTATGTAATAACATACAACAGATTTTCACACAAACCAATATAAAAGTTACCTTACAATAAGGCAGATGTTTATAAATTCAACTCGCTACAAATGTTACATAAACGCAAACATTTTGTAACAGTCGTGCAATATTTGTAACATTTCTTTGTCATTGTTCTCAAGCGTGTGAGCGCTTTGTCGCTCCTCTGGTCGTTGTCCGATACATGCATTACTTTGAGAAGTGCATCATATGCTTGCGTTCACATGCGCTGTTTCCAGTAACGCGCGTCTCGGTTAACGCCACCCCATCGCGTTTCGACGCAAAGCGTTTCCCAAAGACATCGAAACACACACATACCTCAAATTCAGCCCCGAGCGTACTTCTCTATAGCAAGTGACTCGGTGGGGACGTCCAAAGAAGGAAAAGCATCAGTTCGTTAAACGACCACCTCTCCTGTTATTAAGGTGTGTCTATTAAATCTGTTTTCTTCTCTCCTGGAAACAGTTCAGATGTAGACGGGACCCTTACAAATGTAAATTAATACTTGGAGTGGGGGGCGGGCGGACTATATGACCCAACGCCCGAGTCACATGCGATGCTCCTCCCGTTTGCGCTCATGCATATTCATGAGCCGGGGAGACCCCGAAAGCTAACTGGGCGTGGCGCGGGATCAGTGGGCGGGGAAAGGGGTGTGCAGCCGCACAAAGCGAAACCCCTTCATTTAGACGTACATTGCTTTCACTGAAATCACTCGCAATGTGTATACAAAGTCAAATGCTTTGAAATAATACGTGTTTGAAATAGCACGCGATCACATTTTACTGTGTTCCTGGTTTCGGCAAGTGGGTTATTTAAAATTAGAGGCTCATGAAGGACAGAAGTACCCAAAAGCCTCACCAGCCCAACATCCGACCGCCCTTTTTTACCACTTTTGGTAATCCCACGTGCTCGCGTGGGACGTGTGCTGTTTAGAATCGGACTTCCGGTGACGCTTTGACAGTTGAGCACATATGTGTCAAGACAAAAGTTTCCTGTCGAAGACGAGGCTGACATGCAAAGCATCAATCGCATACAACAAGCAACGTTACGCATCTTTCTTTCCTTGTCTGTCTTTTCTCAGATTCAATTTAATCCCTTATTAAAAACAAATACAAATTTGAATGGATTTAAATACTATAAACCAGCTGTTTACCAATAAGATCATTACATTTTTTTACTTTTGGAGATAACCATATTTGACTCGGAATACATTACGTATACTGTTTTAACATCTATTAAAGGGATTGTTTACCCATTTACTAACACAGCATGGAAAATAAATACTATGGGAGTCGATGGGGGATGAGATCTGATTAGTTCCTGACATTCTTCCGAATATCTTCCTTTGTGTTCAGCAGAACAAAGACATTTAGTCGTTTAGCAGACGCGCTTTTATCCAAAGCGACTTACAAAGAGTTCGGGGAGCAATAAGCGATATGTCATACAAGATCAATAGTACAATGTGTGCTAATAGAAAGTGACTAGTTTCAACAAAAGCTGGAACAATACCTGTTGAGAGAAGGGTTAGTGTACTTTTTTTCATTTGTCTGTCAAGTTTTCACAGAAGAGGTGGGTTTTAAGTAGTTTTTTGAAGGTTGTGAGAGATGTGGTTGACCGGACCGCGTTAGGAAGAATGTGTATAAAGGTTTGGAACAATCTGAGGGCGAGTAAACGATAACAGAATTTTCATTTTTGGGTGAAATATTTCACAGCGTGTTTTCATATTAACTTATCATTATTGTTTTTTCTTTAGTACCAGCAACCGTGGTCATTTTGACAGCATCTCTCTCACTTTCGCTCTTTATCGTGGAGGTGAATGTTCGTATCTAACCTTACAAAAACATCCGGGTCCTGCTCCACATGTCAAGGTTTATTTTGCGATAAGGACCAGATGGCTCTATATTTTCCCCTAGTAATTATATGTTTTCCTATTTAATGAATGACTTCCTCAGAGGCAGTTTCAGTGTGATGAACTGATGTAAAACATTACACCGTCATAGCTCATGTGCATAGAGGACTTCCATAACACTAAAGAGGAGTGAGTCATAACAAGGCTTTTGGGAACATATGTTGAAGTTACGGGAATTTGGGAGGGGTCCGAATCTGCGGATCCCAAGGCAAAGCAAAATCCCAAGCCACTCTTTGGCAATCTGTGTGCCATAAGATATAGGAGAAAAAAAACTTAACATAAACCGTTGTGAACATATTAGGTCTCGTAAAAGATTATCAAACCTTATGTTAAGATAGATACTGTCACGTGCATCATGTTTTATGACTTTGGTGTATGTTTTAACCCCTTACGGGTTGAGAAATGAAAGTTAGTTTAGTATAAATGAGTACTTATGGGCTACATTTCTTGGGTGGTAACATTTCCAATACTTTATCATTCTTGTTGACAAGAAACCTCTTCAGTTTTAACACAGATGACCTTGTTGTGATATAGATTCAACTTCTTCAAGGTTGACTTCCTGCGGCCTCTCTTAACTACTCGCAACCTGTTTGCTGTTAAGCAGGAAATTACAGTTCTCTGAAACCATGGCAATGACTGTGGGCTTCCTATTGCGATGGCCTAGGGGAGTCACTTTGAAAAAATATTTGTACATCCTCTTTTACTGGACATACCAGTTTCACCGACGTCCACTTTATGTCTTTTCTTTTTAGTGAGGGAGGTTGTTTTCTCTGGTAATGAGAATTGATTGAATAAATACAGAAAATAAAATAATTGTTTTAATCCCTAAATTCACATTCGTAAACTTTGTCACAGAATGATTTTTTCCCAACTCCCACGTTCCAAAGTCATTAACGTTTACAAACTTGCACATGTGACCAGAGTTTAAACTTTAACCATGTCTTTTTTGCTCAGTGCAATTGAAATGACAGCAGAACACTTATAGTTTACGTCTGTGACCTACTTTGTCTGGGCTGGGGACACACTTTACCAATAAGATTACATCTTACAGGAAAACACACCCAGAGTCTAGTCATACTGGGAGTTCATCTTTATAGTTTTTCCACTGGACTGGAGCCATCCCTGATCTGACCATCGCTCATCTCTCTGTTTCCCCTACAGGAATTTCACTTTAGTTTGACAAGCATGTTGTTAGTGTAGTCTGAATTTTAAGTGTTACACAGACAACATTATTGTTGTGTTTCCCACTAAAAGTGCTGTAACACAATTCAAACATCGCAGCTTTCTATACATGTCAACACTAAAATACATTTGAATTTGTATGCATGCCGTTATATGTCAAATGAACTACGAGAATAATCTGAAATATGTTGCCTTTGAGTCATTTTTGGGGATTTACTGTTTTCTATATAAAATAATATGTTATAAAAAACATTTTGTGGAAAATCAAACTTTTTTTAAATCAAAGCTTTGATGCTTATTATCTCATAAATGGATTTTGAGACTTTATAGCTTGGTTTTTGCTTGTTTGCAAATAGAAATGTTGTTTAAAACAAAACTCAAAACTAACTTCAAAAGGAACAAACAATGACACGTGTTTAATATTTATTGTTATTAAATATTCTTTATAACATCTGCAACATCTGAAGCACCATATGTTTACTTTTAATGAAGCTTGTGAAGTGTGTGAAATAAACATACAGAGACACATGTGTTCGAGCCGTTACACAATGCACTAGGGAAGATGAAATTGAAAATACTTGACTTTTGAAAAAAATATTACAAACCATTTAACAAAAGCTGTGCTACCTAACTGAAATATATTTGCCAGTATGTAAAGATGAATGGTTTAATTTTCTATGAATATATATATTTTATTTCTTAGTTATGTGGATCATGAACTAATATTAAATAACAGGAAATGTTTTATTGAGTTTTTGAAACATTTGTTGTTACTTAATCCTGAGCAAATGCATGAACAATAAGTCACAATGTTTCTTAATGGATACATGTAGAGACAATGGAGTAACATGAATGTTCATATGGTTTTCATTTGCAGATTTATTGCTTCATTTGATCAGTTTGGTTTATATCTCAAACGCCTTTGAATAACAAGAAATATTGGATTCACGTGTCACATAGGCTACATGATGTTCATTTAAAATGCATGTTATAGTGTTAAGCTCCAGTGTAATTTTAACTTGTAAAATAAAATGTAATTCATAATTCAGGTATTAAATGCATACTTTACATCTCTCTCTCTCTCTCTCTCTCCTCTCTCTCTCTCTCTCTCTCTCTCTCTCTCTCTCTCTCTCTCTCTCTCTCTCTCTCTCTCTCTCTCTCTCTCTCTCTCTCTCTCTCTCTCTCTCTCTCTCTCTCTCTCTCTCTCTCTCTCTCTCTCTCTCTCTCTCTCTCTCTCTCTCTCTCTCTCTCTCTCTCTCTATCTCTCTCCTTCTGTTACCAGGCAGAGGACGGTCTTCTAATCGAATGACCCAACTCTGAGTCACACTGCAAACCATGTTTCTGTTGACCCTGATGCAACCTGTCTGACATCATCATACCATGACCCTGAGTTGAGCATGAGTATCAACATGTGGGCCATACATCCTTATACACTACAATGTACACATACTCAAGCAGTATTTGCAGTTAGTTGATGACATCACAGGATGTTTAGATATGAGTCTCAGAACACACCGTGCCACTCTCATACTACTAAATAAAGCAGTAGACATTCTGCATGACATTCTGCCATTACTTTGTATATCCCAGTTTAAAATAAATGTCATGGAAATTTTGCCCTCCACGTCCCTCCAACATTCCACAAGACGAATCCAACCTCTTCATCCATCTAAAAGCGGTTGATCTTCACCCTAAAAGCACGATTGTATGCGTATTTATTTACAGACGACTGAACATGCAGTCTTTTCAAAGGCAGTGCTCAATCTAAATGTGCTGTGCGTCCGGGCTGTATCTGTCACTCAGAGAGAGTCTATCCTGAAGCAGTCACACACTCAGAGCACTTTAGCTAATGGAGCTGATTGGGATGAATGGGGCGCTGGTGCAGGGAAGAGGCGCTGCGGAGGTGAATGATGTAATAGGGCTTTTTTAATACGCTGCCAGTTTAATCAATGCAAATCAATCAGGATTAAACGCTGAAACACACATTAGTGGGCGCAGGCACGGCTGCAGCATGCGTCCTAATATAGAACTAATACGTGAAAGAACACAAACATGTGCGGAGACAATGACACGTATGTGCAAGCACAGCTTGCACGTGTGTTGCATAACTGTATGTGGTAAGAAATAGGGAAGGAAACATGTTGTTTTTGGTTAGAACAGAAAGGAAAAAAAGACACAAAGGCTATTGTAGAAACTTGTAAGCACTATGATCGTATATTTGATCGTTCTGTGCTCAGATTTTTCAAGATAAGTTAGAAAACTTAAAGATTTCTCATACATTTTGTAATTTAAATTTACAGAAGCAGGAGCCAGCAGATCATTTTGTAATCTGTAACTTTTGGCTGTCGTCATCTCTGTGTCTGGTTACTTTATGTAGGCCTGCATTTGTATTGTATGTGGGTTGAAGTCAAATGAAGTCTAACTAACATTTCAGAGAAAACTAAGCTACCTGAGGTCTCGTCTAATAAATCATTATTAGCATTTTATTCCTAAGAATCGATACTTATATGTAACATCAACGAGAACCCTTCTTGAGTAATGAACTTGAGATCTCTGAGCAATAAACCTTTCAGCATAACATACATTATACTGTAATAGGTCAAAATGGATAAATTATAATTATTAACTTTTACAGACATCTGTCTCAAATCCATCTATAAGAAGATAAAAAAATCAAGCTAATATAAGCACATTTTACTTAATCTCATACGTCAAATCTGTCATAAGGGCATGGGCTCATTTTATTTGTTGTGCTGTCCCTTTCCTCGCAGAATTTCCAGTGAGACCAGACAAAAACATTGAATTAAGGATGTCTGTTGTATCAACCACACACTGATTTCCTTTTGTAAGGTTACACAAACATACACACTAGGACATGAAACATAAACAAAGAAGTTTTGTGGAACCGCTCTGGTCCTCTGACACCAAACACATGACGCACTGGACGTGGACAAAACTGAAAGAACAATGGAGAGCAGTCCGACTGACTGACCTTACTGACTATATATGCTGAATCATCAGGTTCCTCTGACCGAGTGGAGAAAGATCGCACACACACACACACACTCCAACACACACAGGGAGATGCTTTCCATTGTGTGCGCATATCCACCCGCACACACATGCACAGATCTTTAAAAACACGTTTTAACACAAACTCTTAAACAACGCAAAAAAGATTTTAGCTTTGAATCGTGCTATTATAAAATGCACTGTAACCCATCGCTTCTTGGGGCTTATTGCTTTATTTGCGACTGCATAGCAACGCCTCTACAGGTGCTTAAACGCCTCTTCACAGCAATGCCATAGAAGAACCGTTTTAGGTTCCACAAAGAACCATTTCTCTCTTACTTTTATATAATAGAACCTTTTTTTCGCTACAATGAACCTTCTTGAAGGTTCACCAGATGCTAAAGGCTCTTTATGGAACCAAAAGGTTCTTCTAAGAACCTTTAGAAGCACCTTTTTGTAGCACCAAGGCCTGTGACTCAAAATAATATTTTTTAAATCTTAACCATATTTTAACATTCAAACCTTCAGAATGCACAAGCTAGATGCTTTGGGCAGACCACGAGAAAGTCCAAGTTGTAAAAAGTGTTAAAATCCAATATATTAGCACATATTAGCTCTCTATATAGGCTCTAACATGACATACACCCTATTTATTATTTGACATCACTAATCCTTTAAGATCTGCACCAGGACACAGATTGAATGCCAGTTGATAAGGATAAGTGTTAGGGGAACTCATTGCTGGAAGCGACAGACTGAAATAAGCTGGGTACATGTCTAATGATCACTGTCTGTTTAAGCAGCTAGTTTAATGAGGTAAACCTGTCATTTTAATCACACAACCCGCAAGCCTTCGTGATAGCCGGTTATTATTTAAGCTTATTTGAATGCATCTGTAAATGTAAATTGTTGCTTAAAGCTACATTTTCCCAAATTACATACCATCTCCTCGTCTGTGATTGGCTGAGACATCTAGAACCTGAAGCAGCCATGGAAAAATGTTTTTTTCTGAATTTACTATACAGATATGTGTTTAGGTTAAATGATCATTTTTGTTTAATTCTGTGACTGTACTAATAACATTTCTCCCACATTTCACATACTAGGAATATTGTTTCTATTAGCATTCATTTGCAGAAAATTAAAACTGGAGGAACAGGTTAAATAACAGAAAAGACGCTCTGAACTACATGAGACCTCATAATCACTTTTAAGCAATAAAACAATAATATTTGTAAGTATTTAGGCAATAAAAAGAAAACCTTGTGATTTCATCACAGTTTCTATGTGTCTTGTCTTCTGTCAGTCTTTCATGTTGATGTAGGAGGACTTTGTCGCTCCTGAGGTTGGATTTAGCTGAAATTCAGACACTGGACCGAATGGCCACAATACAGAAATGCGGATTAAATGAACACTTGGAATGCTCTCATAATATTTTACGCCGCTCTATATATTAAACTGTGTCGTATTGATTGGAATGGCAAAACAGAGTGATGCTTTCA
Organism: Barbatula barbatula; assembly: GCF_947034865.1. Lineage (NCBI taxonomy): Eukaryota > Metazoa > Chordata > Actinopteri > Cypriniformes > Nemacheilidae > Barbatula > Barbatula barbatula. The sequence goes on along the minus strand of NC_136773.1, from coordinate 20,132,398 downwards.
TTATGCTAGAGGACGGCAGTGTCTACACAAAATCCAAATGAACCCATGAATGTCTTACTAACTGAAAGACACTGAAAACACGCAGAGCACTTGTCTGCCTACGTCAATCATAATAAATGCGAAATAGATGAGGCATTTTAGTGGCATCTAGTGGTGAGGTTGCCATCGCAACCAACGTCTCACTCCACTATCACTCCCCCTCTATGTAGATGCACCATGGAGAGTGACACAGGACTAAGATGTCGTCACATTTTCGCTTCTTTCCCAAAGTAGATCATGTATTTCCGAAACCCTCTGTAGAGCAGATTGTCCGTTTAGGGCTACTGTAGAAACAACATGGGGAATTCCATGCAAGGAGACCCGCGTTGTAGGTAGATTGAATCTAAGGTAACAAAACCATATCGCACCTCTTATACCTATCATATTGCATTTCTGTCAAAAGATCCTCTCCAAAAATGACACATTGGACCTTAAAGTGTTTTTGCACCTTTCAGATATGAATCAATCTACCTAACTTAAAGATGTCTTAGTGTATTAAGAAACATTCTAGCATTAAAGTCGTGCTCTTGAGCTACAGACAGCACCCAGACAGACTAAATGCTTGTTACCCTGCCATATGCCCTTAAAACTCCATCTCACAGGCCATTGCTATAATGAGACACGAAAGAAAAAAGAAAGTTTATTGGAGGTTCCCGACCAAACTGCAGACACGGTCAGACTGAAAGCATCAAGCTTGCACATTGAATTGTTCTAAATTCAAGGCCAAAATGCAGCATTATATTTTCCACGAATTCTGCACAGCAGTCTTTTTCCACTGCGTGTGTTAAAACATATTTCCTCTCGAAATCTCCGTCCACAGAAGGAAAGGAGCAGAGGAAACCTGTGTTTGTAATGGTGTCTGTCCTTGAAGTGTGTGTGTGTGTGTGTGTGTTTCTCTGTGTTTTTTCTGTACCTGATAACATTTCATCCTCTGGCTCGATATAATCTACTCTGACGGGCAGGGCTTCCTGGATTCGCTCCTAAATCAAACATACACAGAGAAAACAAAAGAATGTTTCAAATACAAACATTTTATTTCATTATGATTAGATATCCCTTATATTTACATTTATGCATTTGGCAGACACTTTTTTCCAAAGCGACTTGCTTCAAGGACTTTCATGTACGTTCTAGACATTTCATTATGTGTGTTCCTCGGGAATCAAACCCACAGCCTTTGTGACGTTAAGTGAGCAACAGGATCACTGACAACCATTAGAGCAATTTAAAAGAATTAAAGCACCGACCCTTAACAACCTAAAGGAGATATAGTGTGAAATCCAACATGCTTCAAACAGTCATAATGACCTTTTTACAAACTCCTGACTTGCGTGCAAATATATCATTACAACTTTTGTACAACTAGGTGTAATGTAGATAATATTGTGCGTAGAAGTAAATGTTATGGGTGTTGATTTATACTCGACAATGACGTAAATTTTATTCCCAACAGAAAGCGGCTTGTCTGTCTGCTCAAATGTTCTTCTTTCAATTACCTAAATGGAGAGCTCAGTTATGTTTCATTACGGGATCAATTTGGTCTCGGACCCCTTCTCTTAAATTTCCTCATAAAAAATGAATGAAAGAGTCAAATGTTGACATGCAGTCAGACTAAAGACAACTATTAAATTAATGTCGCCGGATGATAGATTTTTCTTTGCGAATACTGAGAATAGGAAAATAACTGATATATAAAAGATCTCATTTGTTTGTGAGTTCACAAAATGTTTTCACGTTTGCAATTCCCAGAGGTTTTACTGTTGTGTCATTCTTCGACTTACATTTGCAATGAATGACTCTGAAAGTGTTTACACAGATTCACAAAAATATGAACGTTTCCCTAAAGGTTTGATGTGCACACAGACGCAGACAATTTCCCATTTTCAACATGCTTTCCCTTTTTCCTGTGGCCTAGATAAAGGAGGTGCAGCTGGGTTGATTTTGAAGGATAATTGATTTTCCACTGAATATCACAAAATATTTAATTATACACCTAATGGAGATCACAACTAAAGTTTTTCTACAGCCAGTTCAAAGTTAACTTATCAGACATCACTTTGCTTCCTGTTTCCACTGTGACTATAGATAAATACTTATAAGTGGGGTTTACTAAGAAAAGACTCACTACGTCACTATGGCTAATATTGCTATATTTAACTATGGTGCATAACTTTCAACACACTTTGCTATTGACATGAATGATTGCACAAATGGCCCTTGCAAATTCTGACCAATGTGACAGTTTTGAATGGGCCACTCACATTTTCTCCTTGAAATAAGGTTTCGTTTTGGTGTTTTTCTTATGCAATGTGTGCATACTCTCTGCATGCATTCATCTTTAGCTATAAGTGATACGATCATAACTTGCAAGCATTCAGCGTGTAGTAAGTCTAATACTCTATTGCAGAAAAGTGATAGCTCTTTAGTGACCACACACACACACGCACATTCTTTTTCTGCATTTGAACTCAAGAGCTTAAGTGACGAGCTATCTTTGTGGGTTCCAGGTGTCTAAAACTAACATATTACTTCACGTCAGCTACTGCTGTGTATATGACTCCCCAGAAAAAGAGTATCGCCCTTAGGTTATCCTTCCATAGCTCATGAAACATATTCAGCCAGTTTTGTCCTAAAATGTAACCCCGGACCAAAAAACCAATCATAAGTCACAAGAGTAGTATTTAATAATAATAATTAATTACATTTATATAGCGCTGGGTACTCAAAGTGCTTTACGTGGATGGGGAAATCACATCAACCAGCACCACCAAAGTGAAGGATCCACCTGGATGATGCGATGGCACACACCAGCTTATTGGTAGAGAGACAGAGTAACAAAGACATTAAGAACATGGGCGTGATGATGTATAGAGCGAATTTGGCCAGATTGAATGACCGCAGAGAGCTCAGTTTAACGTCTCATCCGAAGGACGGTGCTTTTTTACAGTAATGTGTCCCCATCACTAACACCTCTTCCAGCAGCAAAACCTAGTTTTTCCCAGGAGGTCTCCGATCAAGGTACTACCAGGCTCAACCCTGCTTATCTCCAGTGGGCAACCAGTCAAGATCGGCTGAAAACACATCTCTTCCGTCAGCACCTGACCGATCCGTTCTGATTTCTTTTCTACTCTTTCAAAAAAATTCTGTATACTGTGGTAGGCTATACGAGACCAGTTTTATTGCACTTATGTTGTACTAGTTGCTTCCATTGTTTACCTCACATGTAAGTCGCTTTGGATGAAAACCTTTAAAAGAGTATTTAAAATAAATATATGGGAGAGTGGTTTAAGATGAGTCATTTGGTGAGTTGATCCACCTGGCTGATCACTTTTGCTGTCATTTCACAACACGTTTTGGAATCACCCGTTACTTCTGCCAGAATATGAAAATGTGCAGCAATGGGAGATTTTGGACGGCATATATTGACTTTAAAAACTGTTTTTGTCTCGTCAAAGTAACATTTTTGCATGATAGCTGTAAGTGGTGGTAGATCAAAGCAAATGCATCCAGGTCTAAAAACATGTATGATGCGTGTTGGTGATTTACCAACATATTAAACCATGCATATAGTTTGGCCTGAATTTGTGATCTAGATAGTTTCTTCCAAAGTGTCAGCTATCGGGCAAAGTGAGCCAAATGCTGTCGGTTAAAAAGAGCCTGTGTCGACACTTAAGTTAACTTCAATATCTAATTTTTAAACCTGTATAATTTCAATTCAACTTAAGTCACTATTAGCCTAACATGTTAGGCATTAAAAGCACTGTGTAATGCCAAGAATCTACAAAAACAGATATAGTGAGAGCAGAAATTCTGTAACTCTGTTACAACTTTGGTGTTTCACAAGAAAAGTTATTTCAGAATTGCAAATTTAAGATATTGAAATGTAAAGTACCTAGTATCTGTAAGGGAATTATTGAATTACTTTTTTGGAGAATTTATTCAAATTCAGTTGTATGCTCAGTACATCTCCATATGGTTCAACTTACCCCTGAATCGGTTCAACTTACCCCTGAATCGGATCAACTTACCCCTATCATGGGGCAAACTGAGCCACAGGAGCACTTTTTCATAAGAAGCCGTATATTTTTTAAACCGTGTGTCAAAGATGTGTTCTTATCATTTAGATTGATAGGAAACATCCTGAAAATAGATTAAATACTTTTATTGCACTTATGCCTCATTTCCTTTCAATTTGAGGACCACATAAGCTCATCTTACCCCACTCTCCCCAGGTAAAAACAAACAAGCCACAGCAACATGAATCTTAACAGTCTTTTTGCATCAGGGGATGTGAAGGACCCAGAGGTCATAAATGCAGAAAATCAATCTTTCTGAAGGATGCTGGATTTTTGGCTGTAGTGATGTGGAGCAACATTTAGACGTGTTTCATCATGCATGACCAGGGGAGGCTGGAACCTTCAGCCAAGCCAATAATACAGAGTAGGCGGAGCCATGTATTCTGATGTACTGTATCCATCTTACGTGACATAACTTGGCATATTTATAACCAGTGCTGCACAAAGGAGTTAAAGTGGAAAAGTGCGTATTCTATTTGAACATATCCCTAACACATTTCAGATCTCACTATCAGTATCTGCCATGCTTTTGAAGCTCAATGAGATGTACATTAGAAACATTTTATTCGTGAAGGTGTTTAAGACACATCAGAGAATCACACACGTATTATCAAGTGGTCTGTTTAAAAGCCCTGCACATATGGAGCATTTAAGCTTTTGTCGCAGACCAAGACCTCAATTAATCTCAACAGATCAGACAAATCTTAACACAGGAACTCACACAGTCAGGTTACATTTAAATTTAGCAGAGGCTTTCATCCAAAAGCGAATGACAAGAATTACGTGAGGAAAACTGGTTAAATGAAGAGGTCACATTCTATTCTTGTACTGTAGTGAACCCATGAAAACATCAGAGTTTCTTTCGATCGTAATAGTTCATGTGTAGGCCTAGTTGTGCTAAATTCATATGATAGTCTGCATTAGTTTGGTCATGTAGACCTTGGCAGATCATAACTACAATTTTACTGTAAAATCATACCAGTAAATCTTCAAGAAGTTGAAAACAAGCAGATCTCACTTAAAAACATTGTACTCTTACCCTGGGTGGCCCAATGATCGACGGGCGCGGAATATGAGGCCGTTGGGTATCCAGAATGGAGTCTATATCCTCATCCTCTGAGACAACCTCCGAGCATGGATAGGAATTAAGCGCGTGCTGGTTTTCTGATCCCATTTCTGCTGTCTTTAGGTTAGTTCCATTCGTTTTGGACTGGATGGAGACGCAGCTAAATGAAGGCTGGGTGTCAGTTCTGACTGGCTCAACTGGGCCAGGTTGGCTGAGAATGGTAGGGCCCATGACATGATCCGATCCATTTTTTGAGACTTCTGAATCCGGGTATGGAGCCGGCTCTGGAGATACATCCGGAGGACCACCAAAACAATACTGCAGCGCTGAGCATGGGAGCCCGTGCATCACGCAAGATACAGAAGCAATCCGTTCTCAAGAAATAAAACAGCTTTTTACCATCAAATCGAATCCTGTTGTTTTGATATCGAATTTATGAATACCAAAAAATCTCATGATACCATCACAACAAGCTTTCCTGTAAAAGGTCCATGAACTGTCGACCTCCAGGGTCTAAGCTGCAGATGCGGTTATGGTCTAAGGATGAAGACAAGCAAGTCCAACTCCAATAACGTTCCTGTTGTTTGCAGAGAAACCCATTGATGCCTCAAAGGCTTCTAAATCCATCCCTGTCAAATGCATGGCCTAACTCACCATCTTCTCAGTTGTTTTAGCAGTAGCTCACCTGAATGTAATCCGCTCGTTGTGAGCGTGGAGGCCGTGGGTTCGTGGGGTGTCCGCAGTGGCCGGTTACCTGAGCAGGTACTCCCCCCGCCAAGGCCATGTGGCATTGTACTTGTGCAGCCCAGTGTGCCACGAATAGGTGTTGGGTGTCTGTCCTGGTAACTGATAGGTCCTCAGAGCAGCTCAATTGTACTGGGTTATTCAGCGGAGCAAAATAGTGAGAAAGTATTATCAGAGTCATCAGAACCACAGTGAGGACTGAACGAAGACATCTAGGTTAAAGAAGCCAGAGTCAACAAGTCAGGGGTCACTCACTAAACGTGAAATATTCATTTGATAAGAATATGGATTACCACAGATGAACATTAAATATGGACTATGAGACTGCTTGTTTAAAGGGATAGTTTAGCCAAAATTATTTACTTACTCTCATGTCGTTTCAAACCTCAGTGAATTACTTTTTCTGCCGAACACAAAAGAAGACATTTTGAAGAATGTTGAAAACCAAACAACATTGGACCCCATTGACTTCCATTATATGGACACAAAACCACGGAGATATTAGTCAGAATATCTACTTTTGTGTCCTGCAGAAGGAAGTCGTGGTTTTAACGCGAGGGTGAATAAATTACGACAGAAGTTTAATTTTGGGGTTAAACCCGTGACTTGTGAAGCCAATATGATTTCGTGCTTAAAATCTGTGGCATTTTTTTCTTCTACAGAAAAAAAAGAAAAGTCATGCGTCTGAAAAGTAACATAAATAGTTGACTCTTTCATCATCTACTCACCCTGTTGTGTAAACTTCTCTTTCTTCTGCAGCACACCAAAGAAGATATTTAGAAAAATGTTGGTCACTAAAAAGCGTAGGTCCCCATTGACTAATATTGTATGGACGCAAAAACAATGCGTGTCAACGGGGACCAAGGGTTTCAGTCACCAACATTCTTGAAAATATATTCTGTTGTGTTCTGCAGAAGAAAGAAAGTCACACAGGTTTGAAATGACAAGAGGGCGAGTAAATAACCGCAGAATTTTCATTGCTTTAAAGCAGGCTACCATTTCATTTAAACCAGTATTTGCTCTATGGCGGTAAATATAGACGGTCTGAAAATATGACTCATTCTTCTGTTTTTGACAGGGTAAATATTAGCATGTGCTCGTCACATTACACAAGCTGGACAAATTGAACAATGCAGAGGCGATGAAACTTTAATGAGATCTTTTGTTTGATCATGTAAACAGGACTGTAGTTTCCACTCTACCACGAGTGTGCTGAAGGACCATATGTGCACCGAAGAAACACGAGCTCAATGAACTGTGTGTGAATCGTGATGTCAGGTTTCTATGACATAGGCAATTCTTAGTTTGCATTCATTACAAGTGTGCACCATATAAAGAGCATGAAGCAGATAGTATTTTTTAGTAGTATTTTAAGACAACAGGTTTTAAGTTCTAGTCTGAGGTAAAGTGAACTCTGCAGTTAGCAGTCTGTATATGACTGTATATGACTCGGTCTGTGTATTTTGTGTGCATAGGAAGTCAATGGGGGCCAATGTTGTTTAGTTACCATCGTTCTTCAAAACATTTTCTAATGTGTTCTGCAGAAGAAAGCCACATGAGCTTAAAATGACATTAAAGATGAAAGAATGTCAATTTTTGGGCGAATTATGCCTTTAACAAAAAACAAATTTGGCGCCCCCTTGTGCTTTTCGGCTGTAAATACAATCACATTGGTTTAATCCCTTCAGAGTTTATTTTCATTTTAATTCAAATTTGCTGTACAGCTTTATTTTTTGCAAATATTTTAGGTAGATGTGGCATTTGAAATTACACTTCAATTTTGTTGATCTGAAATGCATTTCATGAAATGGACGAATTAGGCCAAAACTCGTCTGTTTCAGATAAATGACGTATAACCTTGACAAGGCAAACAACATTTGTTATACTGTAGGCTAAATCTTTTTATTCGTCACTTAAATAGAGATTCAGTAGAACTTGAACTACAGGTCAAGAAAGTCCAACCAGACGTAAACTTTAAGCAGAAAAACAATGTAACATGGGCAGATCCCGTGAGAAAGTAAATGAATCGTCCGTTATCTCAGAGCAAAGATGGTGCTCCTGTTTTCATCAACACAATGAGTTTCAACACAAACGCATGAATATTGTAGAGATAACTGAGAAATCAGTGTTTTGAACTTTCACAGAGTGAATCTAATACTAGTTACAGTGACCATGTGTTCAATGCTCAAATGTTCAAATCCTCTTCTACACACCAAATGCTCTATACAAGCATGATGTAGAAGAACATAGTGTAGCGTATGAAAAGTTGATCAACAGCAGTTTAAGCAGCAATACAGTATCGTGTCATACCGTAAATGCACTGATAAAAGTTATTGCCAGTGAACGATGAGCACTTCATGGCTGTGGTGAAAAGGTGACAATAAACTAAAACCTTTCAAACACATAACCTTAAACTCAGTCCATGCTTTGACCTAAAACAATTTAAACAGTAAAAGTATAAACAGTACAAGTATAAACTTCATTCATCTGCAATGAAACATTTTCTTCAAATACTAGGAAAACAGTAGTAATACTGAAATGAGTAAACCGAGGGTGTCATTCTTTTGACTTGTTCATGAACAAATGGACAGAATAAAAAGAATTAAAAGGAGACATGCCGAGATTATCAATGACAACCGTTCTGACTCATCCCTCACATCTGTAAACAAATATGAAGCTATGTTTGTTAAAGCTCTTACAATGAATTATTTTACAATTCTGTAAGTGGATTTGTGTCTGAATAATCATTTCTGTCAGATTGTTGTCACTTTCTTTAACGTCAAATGCTTCCTTGAAGGGATACTTCAACCCAAAACAAAAGATTCTTCCATGAATTATTCAACCTCAAGTACTTCCAAACCTTGCGTACAACCAAATAAATAAATGTTTACAGGTATGCAACGATTTGAGTAATCAATGACAACATTTTCATTTTTGGGTGAACTGTCCCTTTAAGCAAGTCAATTTAGAGGGACTGAATAAATGCAAATGTGCTTTGTTAACACGGTCATGACTGAAGTTAAAAAAAAGAATTTAAAACCGTGTTTTGTTTTAAAATGAATCATAAATGCAGTGCCTTGCTCCATAGACTGCTATTATGTAACATTTGCATTTTTGCTTTTACAAACTGAGAGACAAGTCGATGTGTACGGACTCAAAATCATTCCTTTCCTCTATTAGTTTTGGTACCAACAAAGTACTCTCTGCAAAGGCATATGCCAAGGGGAATGATGTCAGTACTTCAAATACTTTTACTGGACCCTATAGACCACCTCGGAAGACGTAAACGATGCTGGTCCAGAAGAACTTCCTGTTTCAGTTTTAAACAATACACATCGTTTAAACAAAATACAACGATAATAACATTTATAACAGATTTAAAATGTTAAACGAATATCTTTAAGATGTTATTATATTCGCAAGATTTAAATCAAATTAAAAATGAATCTGGAAGTGCTTCTGGACTTGAAGTGGTCTATAGTATAATTAAGAGAACACTGTATAGGATCCATCCAATACTGTCTCGTGAAGGCATTGTGTGGTTCATGGCCAGTAAATTGAGCACCAAAACAAAACGGGCAAATTATGTGTACTGTATATAGACAAAATGTTATTAGACACAAAGAAAACACTAAACGTAAACAGATAAATGTAAGGTATCAAAGAGTAGTTTTTCAGTGGGAATCTACAGGAGCCAGTGCAAGGTATACAAGTATTCAAAAGGCAGTTTACACAGCAAAGAAACCACACAACGTAAAAATAAAACACACGCACGTTTCTAACAAAACATTATTGAAAGAACCCTGGTCCAAGTAGAGGCAACATAGCAGTTGCTCCAGAAGTTTATGGGTTGTGATGTCACTGCAAATATGGTAAAAACAAGGTCTCGTGACACTGCTTATGTTGTGACCTCTACTATGGGAAAAATAACAGCAATACGCCTGTTATACTTCAGCTTTGCATTGACCAGAATACTCTAGAAACACTGCCAACTTTTCCATGATAAGCTACATAGGTCACAATTGAATCATCGCTGTCGGACTGAAAGCTTGTATCTCCAAAAACTGCCATTTTACGGGAATTAAAAAGAAAAAAACACTCATTATTTTCTATAATTTAACAATGTGTCGTCTAAGATAGCAAGCTTTTTCAATATGTTTCAATGACTAAATATTCGCAAAAGTAACAGACAAGCACGAAGGGTGGCAAATAAAAACATACACATATTTAAAAATCATGAAAAATAACACACGGTTTTAGTCTGACAGCGACGATTTGTGCATATAAAACTGAATTATGGTTAAACGATGTTAAATTTATTAGAGAGACCCTCTAAAAGAAGGACCTGTCATGTTCTGTGTAGATGTGACTCATGTTTGGAGAGATCCATGCCGAGTTGGAAGTACAAATAAACCTTAAAGGGCTACATTTCTACTCTTCTTGTCCTAACGCTCTCCGCCACAGGGTGGCAGCAGCAGCTACAGGACGTACAAGTCGTCTCAAAAAAGCCACTTCCATGGGAAGTACAGTGCAGTCTAGTGCAGTTTTTGGGTGGAGAGCCTGATGGGGCAGGTCTCAGCTGTGGTAGCTGGGAACCGCCGCCTGTTTTTGCGAGAGGCGCATCAGCTCCTCTCGGATGGCTTTGATGAGCGAGGCGGATGAGTGGTTGGGAGGAGAAGGCTCCTCAGGAGGTGCCGAGGGAGGGTAGCCCAGGCCGAGAGAATCCAGATGGGTGGGGGCGGCAGATGGCTCCTTAAGGCCATTCCTGGAGGTCTGGAACACAGAGATGGAGGTGTAGTCAAGAGAGCCAAGAACCTAAACAATGACGTGATGGACGATAGAAAAAAGGAAAGGAAGAAAGGCAGGAAAAATGAGAGGAATGGGAGTAAGAAAGAAAATATGGAGGAAAGGAGACACAAAAGGAATTATAAAGTAAGAGTAAAGCAAGAAAGGAACTTTTCACTAAGGTAAAGAAAAGTAAGAGAGTTTCTGGATTTATCATAGTACATGTATATTATTCCACAGAAAAGAAAGCTTAATTTAAAACAGCAAATGAAGAAAAAATTCTTACAGGGTCTCTGTTGTTAGCAAATTTGTTGTTGTCCTCATTATACAGACCCCAGTTTAGCCCACCGGGCTGCCGGCTGTCATTGACACGACCCGCCAGGCCAGCATGAGTTAAATGATGCAGCTGACCCCCTGAACACCATAACATTTTTTGCGTTAAAGCTTTGCATAATTCAATAATATAGCCTTTCTAAAAAGAGCGCAAAACGTTTTGTTGAAATTTGTGACACATTTTAAATGATCTTTAGATTCTGATATAACACAAAACAACAATTGGAACAAGGAAGTTATTTATACTTTATATTACATTTTATTATTTATTCATTTTATTATTGTGGTATTATGATTACCAAAATAACAAAATGCCTAGGAAGACATGAAATGTGATTCAAGCAAAGAGATCTTATAGTTATACTTAATATTTTTTATAGTTTACAACAACTAAAACTATTAAAACATATTAGCCTAAATATTATTTGAATTATTTTTGAATATTATTAATATATCTAAACAGTAAAATTATTAAACTACACAAAACTAAAACTAGAAATAAAAAATATATATTAAACCTGTATATATATATATATATATATAAATAAATGACAATAATGAAATAAAACTAAAATGAACTTGAAAACTAAAAAGCTATTTAAAACTATGAATACGACAACAATAAAAATAAAACAAAGTGATAATCGCTCAGAAGACTTTCTTTGATATATTATGTAAATATATTGTTCATAAATTATACAATTTTCATTAGAAATTCCAGAAGATCTCAAGAGTTCATATAGGCAGATTATTTTCATCGAATCATGTTAGCACACACCTGCAGTGCCACCTACAGGCCTTGGCCTGGCAGAGGAGGGGGGCTCATCTATGTGGCCCACTCGACCATAGTACAGCGACTCTGACTGGAGCTGTTCAGGTAAAGCATCACCTGGTGGGATGTAGCCAGAACCCAAACCTTGCCTGTAATGTTGTCACAACCAGATATAAACAACTGACACCGCACACTCACACCAAAACAAGTCTAACTGTGAGTGACATTAAGGACACTCGTTTTATCACTCACCTATGTAGTAAACCCTGTACCGTTGAAGGAGGCAGACCTAATTCAGCATATCTCTGAAAGAGAAATACAGGCTATGAGCTTAAAACAGTCAGAAAGGCCGCAACTGGAGCGTTTCAGTGCATCAGGCTAAATAAACCATGCGTCCCAGAAAAGAGCAAAGCTTTTGAATAGCTGTTCTACTCTTTACACAGCGAAGGCAGCACAGAAACCGAATCTGAAGCGGAAAAAAACACGAAAATGTGTCTTTACACGGACCGTTAATGCGGCTCTAAAGCAACATAAAAGCATTTACACAGGAATTCATATTATGCAAAATATTGCTGAACATAACAACAAAAGCACAGTTCTAACAATATGCTAATAAAATAATGTCTTAAATTAAACGATATAAACTCCCAAAAAAATACTGACACTAATGATAACAATGCATACTTTGGATAAAGCAATATTAGGCTTATTTCACAACAAACGCTCTATAGAAATGTGTTATAATCGGGTCACTGCGGGTACTGAATCACTGCTTACTGAAAGACGCCGAAAGTTGTTTTAAAGAGCCAGAAAGTCTCTGTCGACCAGATAAATGAACATATCTGGTGTAACAGCAATTGCTATGTACGAAATATTGTTCTCAATGAGATGCGTTTGGAAACATAACGACAAAATCCTGCATTTCAATCCTTGCCCGATGCGACTCGAACAATTTAGGCCACGTTTACACGATGAAAAATGAAAGCGTTTTTGAAAAGTATCACGTACACATGATAGAGTTATCAAAACGGTCTGCATTTACACGGATCCAGGAAAACGGATATAAACACTGCAGTATGCACGCCAAGCCAGTGGGTGGCGATGTTGTTGTGTAAAGAAACGACGTGCCTTGGCACATTCACAGTTATAAGCCAAAAGTGCTTTTTAATACCGTTGGTCGATGTTTGTGTGTTTTAAGTCTGGCAAAGGTAAGAAATAGTGTGTCTCGGCTGGTCTTATTGGTGCAGCAAATCCACATTTTGCTGAGGAAACGTTAATACATAGTCGAGCAGCGAAAGCTCACAGTACAGGAAGCAGCCATATTGTTTTGGGTATACTCGTGCAACTGCCTCACTTTACGATCTGCACATTTACATTATTATGATACAAGTGTTTTAATGTAAAGGGTAAGAAAAGCACACACTCTCTCATCACAATATAAACAGGTCTCAACAATCATTCTCCAAACATCGCTATACACGATCTACAATAAAAGTATTTATTTAATTTGACCGATTGAAAAAACATATTATTTTTTGTCCACGGTTACCGTGCAATGAAAAAAAAGTTTGGAAATGGCTACTCTAAATAATTCATTCTTACCCCTGTGTAGGGATTGAGGGGTGGGTATCCAGGGGCCCAGGGCCGTGGACCACGAGAAGGTGGGCTGTTAGGGGGCGGGGCTGTGGGGTTGAGTCCGACCCCTGGCAGGGTGATGCCAGCTGTGCTTCCCTGAGACGTAGGAGACACAAGGGCGAAGGCGTCATCCAGTAGAGAGTGCATCTGCTGACGGGCTTCTTCTATAGATGGCTGTGGTGGAAGGTAGGGAGGAGGAGGAGGAGGATGGCCTGGAGGGGGAGAAATGGGGCTGTGGAAAACGTCATCCGTTGGGGATGGGCTATGATGCTCAGGGCCCTGGTCTGGGTCAGACTGCAACAAAACAATTATAAATGTAGAATAAAGTTTGCATAAGGTTACAGACATTTAACCTTAAAAGGCGCAAGTGGTCTTCACGTCTTGCTGGCAAATGTAACAGTGGGCTTGATCTTTAGAACCAAACTAAGCATTATGTAAATGTTTTTTGGTTTACTGATGTAATTATATAAATATGCCATAAAAGTAATTGCAGGTATCAAATATATAAATAAATTCAACAGTATTCAGCAGGTCATGTGACCTCAATATGAAGGCCTCCATTAGGGACGTAATAAACACATGTAGGTTCAGTGCACTGACCACATATGCTATGTTATTGACTCCTGGGTATTTTCTGTACGTCCCGTCACAGTCTGTTATGAGTCTGTCCCTGTCAGCATCTGTCATATCACCGTTTAACTGTTTCTTCTGTTTAGGAGAACGCTTGCCTCTGTTGCTGAAAAAACACATCCAATACAAAGTATGTTTAGACACTGTACTGTTAGGACAACTTAAACAGTAGAGAGAAAAAAGAAAGAAAGAAATGGTACAAAATTGATGAAAATGAACTAAACTTTGCAGGTATTTGGCAACTACAGTGTCTTAAAGAATATGGGGTTTATTTGTATTATATGTATTAAATACAAATTATGCATAGAAAAACAAAAAGCTCATCATATATCATATATTATAAATATTGTAGTAATATAATTTTCATTAAAAACCGAACATGTGGTCACTACTGTTAAGATCATCTTAATGGGGTTTTATTCTGACTTGGTTTGAATAAGTGTTGTCTATTTATTTGATAATAATCTGTGTTAACTGTTTAATCCTTTTGTACCTTTTCTTGGGCTCCGTGTAGAGAGAAGGCATGTGAATGTCTGGATCCAGAATCTTTTCAATCTGCATTTGGGCCTTTTGGTAGATTCGGTCTTGTTCTTTGGAATCACCGAGCCCATCGATGAGGTCATCCATAGCGGGGAAGTCATAATGGCCCTTCCTTTTGGCTCGCAGTCGGATCTTGTTACGATGGTGCTCGATTTCAGACTTGTGCCTCAGAGCCACCTGGATCTGAAGAAGATACAGTCACACCTTTTACCCCTTTTAAAATATATTCGATCCTGTTAAAGTTTCTTTTTGAAACTTTAAAGTTTGAGACCCTAAGGAAACGCACGCTGATTGCATAATAGATAAGAAACAGATGCATGATGGGTACCTCTTTGCTCAGCTTGGCATTTTCTGCTTTGTCATTGGGGGCAAGGCTGGGTAAGGGCAGGGCCGGCATGGGCTGCATGGCGATGAGCTGAATTTTATTAGGTGGACGTTTCGGGCCGTCAGTTGCACGGGACATTCGGTCAACATGCTCGAAGATGGAGGCTGAAGATAAAGGTTCATCCATGTTGTTGTTCATTGGCGGAGGACCTACAGAACAGATTTCCAGATTTGATGACGTTATATTATTTCAAATATGAAAAGCAATAATAAAAACGAAAAAGCAAAACATTCATTGCCATCCAAGACAAAAAACACGAAAGGATGGGAATTGATCATCTGTTCAAGTATAGTTGCACACCAGAGGGGGGCAGTGTTTGACTAATTCTATAGACACACATTTTAAACAAAGGTAAAAAAGCTCAAGGCAGGCGGATGATACATTGTTTCTAAAAATTGCAGCAGGATGACGTCCAAAAAACCCTTGCTTAAACTAACAAAGCAGACAGAGTCACTCTTACCAATTCTGTTCTTCACTGTGAGTCAGTAACAAGATGAATGAATGGAGGTGTAGAGAGGAGGCGTGAATAGAGAGAAATGTTAATAGTTTGCAAAAGACTCAAGTGAAAAGGATAAAAAGGTCACGCACAATACTTGTATTACACAGAATTCAATTACTTTGAAATAAAGATGCTGTAAGACAATTTGTATTGTGCAAAATATATCATCACCGAGGAGGAGAGAAGGGGATAAATGGATGGCAAAAGTGCTTCTGAAAGAGTTCAGTTTTATGGATAGAAGAATAATTTCTTGGCTTGTCAGACTGAATCTCATTTAGTGTGGGACAGCAGAAAAGAGTATTGAGAGAGAGCCATTGCCACAGGCACTGTCTGACAAAAGTACATCACACAGAGAATAGAAAAAACAGAGAGAGAGAGTGGAAAAAAACAAATCAGCCAAGAGTAAAGATGAGGGTTAGTCACAAAAGAGACAAGACGAATGATGCCAGGCTGACTGGAGAGAGATCCACAAATCACTCCCTCTCTGTACTTATTTACTTCTTTACATCGCACATTTGTTTATAACCTCACGTCTTAAAATCGTGAGACTCAAGAGTTTGTGTTTATATAGATGACTTGCATCTTCATTACACAAAGTGCTCACGCATTTTCTAACTCCATTGATAAAATAGGGCCTCTTAAGCATTAACCTTGTTAAGCTGTGTTTTATAAATTGTGCTGCGTTTGCTCCTCATGTAAATCTGTAATGTTTTGACTGGAAACCAACCAAAAACTTAAATAGATAACATGCTGTTGCACCAATGAAATAAAATGGATTTAGTCAATCGCTTTGGTAAGTAAAAGAAATACGATTATATCCGCGCAACCCAACTCGCACTTTGAACTGACTCAAAATCAAAGCTTCTTACCGTTTAATCCATTAACAGCCGCTCTACGGGTTTGCTTGGGATCGTTGGGAAGCCCGGCAGGTTTCGTACCGTCCTCAGGAGACGCTCTCTCGCTGCCTGGTTCGCTGCCCACTGAGTCCCCCTCTGACGGAGAAATTCTGAAAGACAACAACATCCATCATGAAAACACAATGCCTTTGCGTTTTACAACTTCCTATTATTAAATTCGACCAAAACGTGCTTTTCAAGCCCACTATAATTCTTTAACCAGATGTTTTAATATTATTTACAATGCACATTTAAATACAATATTAACAGTGTTTTTAAAGAGCACAATGAGAGATTTCCTTAGACCCCACCATCAAATCATCATCTTGATAGAAAATGATATTCAGGCATCATCTGCTTTCAACGAGGCATAGGTGTCAAGGGAAAAGCATGGAAAGATGATCCAATCGCCTCATGCTTCTGAAGTGCTCTTTCAATCTAATGTGACCATCAAAGGTTTATGACTTTGTATAGCGCACATTATCTATTTACTGACTTGAATCCTGTGTTGTAAGTGTAACATCTTTTAGTCCAAAGTTATTCAAGCATTTGTATCTATGAATTTAACACCTTAACTTACAAGAAATGCATTTCTTTCTTTCTGGAGAAATATGCAACTACGGTGTATTTATAACATACAATTATGAATGTGCTTGTTCACAAGCTATTAGATATTTGATCGTTTTACCCCAAAGACCTTGTTATTGATCAGTGACGAGTTGTAATCCTGTTAGAAAGCTTTTTATTGATCAGAAGTGGTCTCACCCTTAATAGATATGTGCCTCAAAATAATAAAGATATTACGTTATGAAGCGATTCTCAGAATATGTTTTAAGGGTTTTTCTACTGGCTTTCAAACTGGTTTGCTGTTTAAAAGTGGCCTGTGAACGGAGTTGTCTGTAAAACTAATCGGTAAAACTTTGCAATAAGGTGTTAGTTAACATTAGTAAATGCATTAGCTAACATTAGCTAATAGAGTGTTCACACCAAACGAGTGGACCGAGTGTATTCGAATCGTAAATTCGAGTGTAGTTGGATGCTTGAACATTTTGACTTTACTCGCATCATTCGCGGCGTGAAATTCGCTTCATTACAGACGCGAATCTGGTCATGGGAGGGGCTTATGCCGCTCGCTCACGGCCCTACTAGAGCAAACTTCTGATTGGTTAACGCCGCGCGAAGTTTCGCCAAAGTTCAGTTTTTCAACTCGCATGACTCACGCTAACGCTCAATTCGCGCGAATCGCACCGCAAGTAGGTCATCGTGTCTTTTCATTGACTTCACATGTACATCACTCGCACTTAACGCTAGATTTGAGTTTGGTGTGAACACACTATTACAATGAACAATTTAGTTTATCAGCATTTATTTTTATTTATTTATTTCCTTGTTAATGTTAGTTATTGTCAATACAGTTATTCATTGTGTATTACTAATATTAACAGTGACAACGTTGGATTTTAATAATGTATAAGTAAATGCTGAAATAAACATGAATGAATATTAATAAATTCTGTAGAAGTATTGTTCATTGTTACTTCATGTTAGTTAATGCATTAACTAATTGTTAACAAATAGCACCTTATTGTAAAGTCTTAAGAACTGATCATATTACATTTTAATCACATTTTTAGGGTACCATAAACACTTACTGGCCCCTGCGTCGCTGGCCATTGCGTGAAGCTTTAGAGGAGCCCTTGGACTTGGGTGTTGACACATCTGCGCTCTCAGGTGGGCTTTGCTCCTTGGTGGGCACAGGAATTGGCATCGGCTCTTGAATGACCATGAGATCGTCTTTACTGTGCTGTCCCATGTGCAGCTTGGCGAAGTCAAAACCCTTCACGCTGGGAGTCTGCAGCTAGAGACCGCCATACCAAATAGACGAAGAGGTATTATAAAACGAAATCAATTTGCGAAGGAAACTGTGAAGGACCAATGAAGGATTCAAGAAGACGTTTGTGGTTTCATCAGAACAAAATACTTATAACATTATGCATTTACAAGAAAAGGTTTCATCTCAATTTGTGTTCCATGGAAAAGGAATGATGGGATGAGTAATTGATGACAGAAGATTTTTGAGTTGGCTACTCCATTAATGAACAGCTATTTTTTTCCAGACCAAACAAACCAAAGGGTCACAGCGGGTCAGATTATAGTCAATGTTTCATAAGTCGCCAGAAAACACTGAGATGTATGAAAAATGCATAAACTAATCGTCTTTGTTCAGCGAGCAGTCGACACAACAGAGAGCGTTTCACAGAAATGTGCTCATCTGATGGGAGTAGATCGATTTCTCTCTTTCCCTTCACGTTCCCTTTCAAATGCAAATTAGGCTGTTTAGAACAATTCTGTACGTGAAAAGCTTTTTTCTCATTGCTGTGTGACCGCACATCTGCTGTAACCAAATCTAGGCCACAATCCAGGGGCTGTCCAGATTTAGCTCACATGGCCACAGACTAAGATTATTATTGACCCAATCTAAAACACACTATAAATAAGATATTTTTCTCCATTCAGTGTATTAAAGGGAGATTGTCAACAATTGGAAATGCTATAAACAGGACTAGCATCCAAACACAACGTTACACTTCTAAGCACATCAGATACCTCCGGTGCCCTTAATTTGTGCTGCAACTGTTTCTTTACAGGTTTCTTGGCCTCCTCCTCCTCTTCTTCTTCTTCTTCTTCTTCTTCCTCACTGCTCTCCATTTTCCTAATGCTTTTGGCAGCAATAACAGGTTTCTGATTTGGATGAAGGTGAAAGGAAGTGTTTGCACGTGGTCAACTATCGAATGAAACATTCTGAATAAGATCTGATTATAAATTGACTACACACTACAGGCTCTCGTGTCAACGGGGTCCACGCAGAACTACAACACCACAGTTACAGGGATGCTGGAGTAGCACTCGACAGGCTGCTGAAGGGTAGGGGAGAGAGTGGAATCTTCTTCTTCCTGTTTGGGGACTAACTAGAGGATTATTCTACTGAATACAGAGCACGACACCTCTACTATATTCTACCTTCTCATCTCTCCTTTCTTCCTCCTCCTCTTCGTCATCTTCCTCCTCCTCCTCTTCTTCATCATTATCATCACTAACCTCTAGAAGCTCTTTGCTCATTGACCTCTGGATTACTGGTGGGGATTTTTGTGATGAGGTCTTAGACTTCAAGCATGAGGGA
This sequence comes from Barbatula barbatula, assembly GCF_947034865.1. Taxonomy (NCBI): domain Eukaryota; kingdom Metazoa; phylum Chordata; class Actinopteri; order Cypriniformes; family Nemacheilidae; genus Barbatula; species Barbatula barbatula. The sequence goes on along the minus strand of NC_136773.1, from coordinate 20,112,817 downwards.
AGGCATAAGTGTAATTGTAACAAAAAGACTTTCCAGGAAGTGCAAAAAGAGCAGTGCGAGACTGCTTAACATTGTAAATAGATTACATAAAAACCTCATTGAAGGGCAGAGAGGGTGATCTTTAAGAGGGCAGGAGTAATACCGCCGTACAGACATACAGCCGGCCAACAGGCTCCTTTCTGCGCTTTCTACATCACGCACACGCTTGTTATAAATGCAGTGCAGAAGAAAAATCATTAGCTATGCTAGTATAGATGTTTAATTGTTTTGACACTGAAATCAATATCCTATAATGTTATCGCACAATTTGTTGTATATAATCTTTATATAATTTTAATTAACATCATTTTTTTTATTACAGCTATTTTTCCACAGCTTGACAACCATGGGGTCAAGAGGTATGAAAGTCAGTGACTTAGGACTGCCTAAAACCTTCACATGTATGGTAAACACACGTCAATATTCATATTTGATAAAACAATCTGGTATAGATGTTTAATTGTTTTGACACTGAAATAAATATCCTATAATGTTATCGCATAATTTCTCAAATATAATTTTTGTTATTGTTATTTATTCTTCTCGTCTTTCTATAACTGAAATTTTAATTGAAAACATGACAGGTTACATGACAGGTTTTCTGTGACTTTGGTGTGTTATAAGTTGTCCATGCATGTCTTAGAATGCATCTTTCGTTCTTTCATTTTTGTGTCTTAGTGTCTATCTAAAAGCGAATGCTCGCCCAATCCTGCCTGAAAGCCTCGTGTAACCACACCCCCACAAATCTACGTTGGTTCGTGGTATGATTTAACTCAGACCGCCCAAATGTATATGCAATGAAGGTGGGCATTCAATTGCTTTGGAACCAGGCCTTACATTTCTGTCACACGATTGCAGTTTTCGACCGATCACTACGCACTGGTTAACTGGCCAATCTTAGCACACCTTGCTTTTCAGAGAGGCGGGGCAAAGAGGAGATACAAACATGCACGGTATGTGGAAAATACAGCGTTTTTGAACCTTAAATCATGTATACACATTGCATTTCATCTAAAACAAACGATAATATTAGTTTTAGCCGTTTCAGATGACCCCTTTCAGCTCATACTTGGTATCTTCTCTCAAAGGCATTTGGAGTAAAACAGCTCTATTTGTAACAAGCGCATACAAGTGACCTGAACCGGATGCGATGAGACCTGTTTTCCGGTTTCTATAAAGCCTATAGAAGTCTATGAGATGTCCTTACTAATTTAGTGATAGTTTCCTCTGTGTGTGTGTGAGTAAATAGGTACAGTGCAGCTGATAACCATCTTAAAAGCCATATCCTCATGATGTAACCATAAAGGATTATAAAAAAAAACGCGCACAAAAAACAGCTGGCCAGTGTCCTGCAACAGAGCCATTTGACTCTGTAGTGAGATGAGATAAGCAGCTCAGACACACAGGAGCCACACGGACCGATTAGCAATATTACTGGAAAACTAGCAGACATGCAACCAAACGCAAAAACAAAACTAACCACGTGACCTGATCTTGTCAGAAAGGAAAATAATCACATCTCTGGAAAACTTCCATTAATCAAAGCTGAAATATTGCATTTCATAACATATGACTCATACAGTCGGACAGTTCTCCTCTTTCTTACCTTCTGCCTCTGTTGGACTGTGCTCATGGTGTCCGGCTGGAATTCCAGTTTATCGGTGCGGCAGAGTTTCCAGTACAGGATAGATATGATAATGATCACCACCACCGCGGGGACCACCACCCCCACAATTATCCACGTGTTGGTTTTGTCTGTATCTGAGGGATGGGAGGCCTGTTTTTCCACAGCTGGACACAGATGGGGTGAAGAAGTATGAAAGTGAGTGGCTCAGGACAGCGTGTAACCCTCACATGTATGGTCATCATATTTGAGACAAAGACTGTTCCAAAAGTTTTATGCATGATCATTAAATTGCTCTTATCTCACTGTACACCGAATTCATTTTACTGTAGAGTGAAAGAATGAAAGGTCGGAAGGCTTACGCTGTGCTAATATTCCCTGGATGCGGTATCCCATGACGATAGCTGCATGCTGCATTTCCAGACTGTTGAGCATGTTGGCCGTGGTTGCAGCAGGAAGCCTCTTTCCGTTAGCTCCTTCCACAAAGTAGATAATCTCCAGGGGATTGTCAGGGCCCACCAGACGAGTGGTCTGCACAATCTGAACGCAGAAAAAAGCATGACGTTCAATACAATTATTATTATTTCAATTCATTTATACAGGTAGTGACTAGTAAGGAAGAATACACAATGCGAAAGAATAAAAAAGCTGACGTTGTCTTATACAAATTCTGTATTCAGTACACTACTTAAGCGTCATATACCTTCTCTATATATTAACTTTTTAATTGTGCATATGGAAATTTCTAACACATTAACACGACTCAGGGATGTGATTGTTCCGTATAAATACGGATTTTCAAATTTTTTTACCTCGCTGGGATCACCCGCGTAATTCGTGACGTGATTGGGGGGTGTGGGATGTGCGCAGTCATCATACAGCCGTCCAACAGGATCCTTTCTACACTCTCTACATCATGCACACGCATGTTATAAATGCAGTGCGGCCTCTTTATTCCGAACATAGTTTTGCGAGTTCTGAATGCATACAATTAAATGAACTGAAACCGGAACATGCAGCGTTTGCAAAACCTTTATTACATGCGGGTTGCGGACTCTGTATGAATGACGTAGATGCGCCATCTAGTGGCTGTATATGCAAGTCTGTTGAGGCCACAGTATTCTTTAGTCTTTGTGTTCAACTATTGTTTAATGAATTAAACTTTAATGAATTATTGCTGGTAATGTTTTTTAATCATGCCTAATATAAACTTCTGAAGGGGTGTCATTTGTTAATGCCATCTTATTTGACATTAGCATAAGATATTTGCACAAACCATCAACCTTCTTTATTAAATACTTAGGTGACTTTTAAACTAATAAACATTTGAACTGATATTTCCAAAATTGCCAGTCATAATTGGGTAATTATAATAGTTTGTTTTTGTGTGTTGCCAAGTGAAAAAATATCTTATTGGCGAACAGTTGCCTGTTTTTAGTCATGTAACATTTAGTTACTAACATTAAAGACTTTTTTTGTGGTGGATTGGGTGAGGGTGTGTGCAGTCTTCCTTCTTTTTTGTCCTTGGCTGATCACATGCCTGACAACTAAATATCTCACAATTCTCTTATATAGAGAAGGAAAGACAAAGGATCTAAAAGCTGGATAAGTTAAGAGTTTCCAGGGTTATTAGGGTGGAAAAACAGCGTGCCGGGGTCTGGGCTCACCTTAGCTTGACCTACATTGAATGAGCACCTTGCGTGGTGAACCCTCACAGACATTAAAAGCTCATTTTGAAAGTGCTGCTACCTCAGGGAGCTTTACTAAAAACAGAAGATGGCTACCCCATTTCCCAACTAAAATATGAGTGGTGCTTTTATGTGCCAAAACCAGACGTCACAATCCCAGGGTGTTGCGCATGGTTAGTAGAGAATTGCAGTTTGGTTTCTGGGACATTGTAAGTGGTTGATATAACATTAAGAAACACCACAGAGCATCATTACGATAATTTTCATCTTATTTCTTTGTTACTAAGAGTGGATACATTAAGACTCATTTGGAAACCACAAGGACAGCTAGTCAGGCTTCGGGGAAGGTTAATGCACGGCAGCCTCTTGCTCTCCATTTCCCAAAATAACAGTGCCAGTGACTCCAGACCCCCACTACCCTCGAAGGTGGGTTTCAAACATTGCGTGCAACTGCGCAAAAGCACTTATTATATCTATCCAAACACACGCATAATGACACAGTCTATCATAATATGATTTTATAGTTATTTACTTATTATTTTACTAGTTGTTATACATAAACCATGAACTTTTAGTACAGCTGGTCAAATTGTATCAAACTGTTCCGTGTGCTGATGGATGTCCTCTTTCTGCAAATGGCCTCTTTTCGTACCTTTCTGACTGCAGCGCATCGCAGTCCTCCCTGCCTCCCTCGATATTAACCAACGTTTCATTTCGACAAATACAAATATCCTAAACTTAAAAGCGTGAAAAAGAATCTGCCTGCACATAAGCTAATGTTTAACGTGGTGCTGTAAATTGACTGCACCTAACCTAATGCGGTTGCTAATGTGATTCAATCACCTCAGGGGTCATGATCGAGGGGGAGGAAATTCCAAAGGCTGATGGCTTTTTATTTGCATGGTTTAATTTAAACGTAACTAATATTTTATTACACTTATTGATTAAATACGCTATTCATAATAAAAAAGATTTCTGGAAATCATATGGTGACCCCTCCCACTTGGCCTTGCGACCCCCCCCCCGGAGACCCCTTCTTTAGGAACCTCTGCTCTATACAACAGTAAAATCTTCCCTTTGCAAGCTGAAAAGTCAATTAATGGTTTAAAAGTCCCCTGGCGAGCTGCACATTCAATAATTCATGAGAGCTTGGAGCCGGCGTACGACACGTCAGCCGATCAACAAGAATAAAATGGTTGCTTTTTAAGTAGTTCCAGGGGCCAGTGATGAACAGGAGGATGTAGCCATGGATACTCATGTCCCTGAATGATGATGCTCGGTGGGAGAGCAGAGCAGGTATGGGGAAGTGGCAAAGACGGATTAAGAGCCGGAGAGACATTAGACGTACACAAGAGGGGCTTCGATAATGAATTCAATTATCTCATCCACAGAGAGCAGAATGGAGGAATACGGCAGACTTCATGGTCACATTACACACATTTATGTGATGTAAACTCTGAAGAAGACACCTGAAAGTCCAATGAGAAGAGAACACAAACCTGCACACTGTTGTTTCCGACACTAGTTGCTCTTCTAAAGCGACGCCCCGTTCCCAGTGCGTCACCCAGCAACAGAGCCAATTTTCTCTCCACGGAAGCTTGGAAGACCTTGTCATTCATACGCTGGTCCAAAACACCCAGCAATACTGAAAACACAGATGCACGTTATGTTAAACGTGACCGAATGGGATTGCAATTGCTCATTTGCCATTAATCAGTCAAAAACCATGTTTATTTAAAAGTATGGTAACATTACTTGGGAATACAGGAGTGTTAAAGATATTTTTTTAGGTATACTATTTCTTTAAGATGATCTAACTGGAGAAACGTCAGCAGGCCGGTACCTGATCTAACCCATGAGGAACGAAGCAGTTGGGTTGTATTCAGCACAGGGTAGTGAAAAGCTAAAAATAAAGAGAAAGAAAGAAAATAACGAAGATGTAAATTGTAACATTCACTGTGTCACAATTTCAAATTTAACTACACAAGTATTGTGGCTGAAAGACTTCACATTAACAACACTGACTTAAAGACAAATTCATCTGAAGAGATATCCATGAAAGGATATTACACCCAAAAATATCAATTCTGTCATCATTTTCTCACCAAATCTGTGTACATTTATTTGTTCTGATGAACAGAGAGAAAGATATGTGGAAGAATGCTTGTAACCAAACAGATCTTGCCCCCCATAGTAGGCAATATTACTTTATAATTTGTTTGGTTCTGTTGAACACAAAAGAAGAAGAATGTAGGACAGCAAACAGTTCTGGGGCACTTTTGACCACCATTGTATCTTTTCTTACTATGGTTGTCAATGGGGGGCAAAATCTGTCTGGTTATAAGCATTCTTCCAAATATCTTTCTCTCTGTTCAACAGATTTATACAGATTTGGAACAACTCGAAGCTGAGTAAATGATTTTTGGGTGAAGTATGCCTTAAATCCTGTTCACTTTTCGTTTTCTCTTTTTCGGCCAAGGAATACACAAAAATAACCATTGTGGCCCTATTTCTGCACATTTACTTTTTTGCTTTTTCACAACAAAAACGCAAACCTATACACCAGGCTAAAGTCTCAAAATCTACTTCTTATAACTCTGTCAATATTTAAGATATCAAGGTGATTTTCAAAGAACATTTATGTTTATACTACTGTATGTACAAAGATTTTTGCGGAAAACATTAAATCACAAAACATTTACTTTAGCAAGATCACAATTTATAACAGAACAAATCCATGACAGAACCACTATCTATTATCATATGTGTAGAATTAAAACACTATATTGTCAATACCAGTACACCGCAACACCCCTAATTCACACATACGATGTGGCACTCATTATTCCTTGTTTGCGAGTGTATTCGTGTAACTAAACCCAATATTTACGTGTGTACTCACGCTCTGCGATCTGTTTCACTGGGTAGCCCAGATAGTAGCTGTACTCCACCACATTGAGGTCACGAAGACGAGCGCTGACCTCTGCCCCCAGCACATACCCACCGATGTCACGCACCACAAAGGTGATCTCCACGGGAACCTTCTGCTGTTGCGTTGCCATGAGGCTCATGGTGATGTTCAAAATCTGCAAAACAATTTAAAGCTACAGTTATCTGAACGTGAATCATTATAAACCATCTAATACTGTAGCGTGTGTATTTTGTGAACGATAGTGAATGAAATGAGATTAGTTTTGTTGCCGTGACAACGGTTGAATAAGGGCAATTAGTGAAATGATCTCTGAATTCTCACCGCAGACCAAGCTGGATGAATGAAAGCCAAGAAAAAATGTTCCAGTATAAAAATATTGAGAATAATCCCTGTTTTAATAACATTATATAGCAGTTGTTAAATGAAAACAATCAGAGCATTCACTGATGTTTAAAACACGATGCCTGATATAGTGCCTAAACATTGTCTCTACTGTAACAACATGGTATGACATAAATATTTGTAAACAACTGTAATACATTGAATATATGAGCCGTACTTACATGCACAGTGAAGTTTGTGGATTCCTGTGCGCGTCGGAGGACTTCAGCTAACGCAGTGATCAGACCCTTTTCTATATGCTCGCTGAACATACACATATGGATGTCTACATGGCTGGGTACAAACTCAAGCACTGCAGACAAAAAAAACACAAGCTCATGGAATTCTTAAAACATCAAATACAAGATGATTACAGTTCATTCGGTCGCAATAGGTAAGTACTGAGAATTATTGTATGAAGGCTATACTGCACCTGAATGTACGTGGTACTGTCGCCCCGGTACAGGACTGATGGGTGACACGCTGATGAAAGAGTTGGTGGTTTGATTAACGAGGGCGTTAATGACCGATATGGCGGTATAAACCACAGCACCAGACACGGCACGAAACACAAAGTCTGGAGGAGCTTTCACTACCTAGGACAGACAAAAACACTTTAAAATTCACATCAAATCCCTATTTGAACAATTTAAGTGCATGGTCTAAAGCGTACAGCTCAGCTGTAAAACTTTGTAAAACAAACTTTTATTTGTAATATTTGGCATGTTTGTGTGCTTCTGCTCTGTGTGTAATAAGCAGAATGTACGAGCGCTGTGCACCCGCCTATAGACACATTACTTACATGCTCTTTAAATGACCAAAAACATATTGAATAGGTTTGAGTTGGTCTATGGCACAGTCTATGTTCAGTTCCTCAAAATAGCAAAGCGCCAACAATGCACCTGAAGACACCTCTTTGTCAACCAGCACGCCCATAGGCGCACAAATGGGCTCAAATGCATTTGCTACTTAAAGCGCTACAAAGTAGTATTTGGACACTTTTGAGCCAAATTACGCAACGTTTGTTCATGAGGACCCTTCAGATAAAACAGGAAAGAAACTGTTTCCAGAAACTCTGAAATAAGTATGGTTCGCTTATTTTACAACACATTTAAAAGTGTTAGTGTTTAATATACCTGTAGCTCCACTGAGCGATTAAACTCCGCTTTCAGAATCTCTCTGACTTTGGCTTTGGCATATCCAGCAGTGGATCCTGGAGGAAACCCTATAAAAAGCAAATATTAGGCTGACTGGTATCTTTCAGCCTTGCTAAAAAAGCTTGTAGAGTTGCTTAAATCTAGGGTTGGGTCCCAAAACCTGGTGCCATATATCCGGTATGTAACTGGACAGAATAAAAACGCAGATTTCGAGGCCTCATTTCGGTGCAACTTAAATGCTGACTGAGCCGCCTATTGAGACATTTGCCCTCGTTCACATGAACGAAAGTCGGAAAGCTCAGATAATACAAATCCAACACATCTTGCATAATGGTTAAACGCATCGAGAATGATCTGTGGACCGTGCGGAACGCACATGACCCGTGGATTCATCATACTGGAAGGCGGTTTTAATGCACGCTCTCTCTCCATCCCTTTATTAAATAATTATACTTATTTATTATACATACTGTCTGATTTTAAAATAATGCACATATAATGTAGCCTAGAAGGCTCTCTGTAAATGGACTTAATCTGTTGATATATTCAACGCATTTTCTGCCCATATTTAATACAACTAGGGTGAGCATTTAGTTGTAGCTGGAGGGTAAACAAGGTAAACGGTAAACACTATAACATCTTTCAATGTTAGTGTCCATGCGCATTTCACATTCACTTAAACTGTGAATTTTTTTGTGTATTTTTTATTATTTTAATAAATATTTTTTAATTGAACATATTTTTCTTTAATGTCATCCACCTGTGTTTTGCGGCTCTTTTTTAAAAGTATCGATCAGGGACCGTTACCGGTTTAAAAGTATCGATTTGGCACCGGTATCGAAAAAAACCCAAACGATACCCAACCCTACTTAAAGCATCAAGTTACACATTGAGATCCACTTTGTTGATATGCTACTGTTAAGCAAATGTAAAAATATCTTACCGACTCTAATCAGGTATGTGTCTGGTTCAGTGATGTTGCAGAGATACTTCCGGGCAGTGGTTGTTTCAAGAGTTGTGCTTAGTGTTGTAACTGACAAGTCGTTTATTGTAGTCACTGTTGCTAATGTAGACTCAGTGTTGTCATTATGTAAAACTGTGGGAGAGACTGTACTGTTACTCATGTCATCACTGTTAGTAACCGCGGTGACAGGAGTGTCAGATGGCATTTCAGAGAGAAACTCTTCGTCTGCCATCTCGCTTACAGGGGGAGGTGAGGTCACGTTGAAGGTTGAGTCAGTTGGGTATGTAGAGGTGCTCAATGCAGTACTTAGAAAGGGAGTTTTGGTTGGAATTGAGGTGAAATCCCATTGGCTTTCATTAACGGATGACACGCCATCTGGTTCCACAGTAGAAGGAGGTTGGTTGGTTACCAGTAAGGAAGTATTGTAAGTTATAGTAGGTGTGGTATATAAACCACTGGTTGAGTCTTGACTAACCAATGAAGATGAAGGGTCTATTGAAGGTGTCGGTACAAATGAAGATTCCAAATCTAACACTGTAGTATTCGTAAGGCTCGGTTTAACGTCTGAGGGCTCCAGGGTCGAAGTGTTAAAAGGTTCAAATCCAGAGGTATATGTTGAAGATTCTTCTTCAATCCACGAACTGTTGTCTGCAGATTGAAGCGTGTCATCAATCACTGTAGTTAGCATGTAACTCGGGTCAATCGTGTACGTACTATTGGGCACAATGTGTGTAGTGCCAATTGAAGTAGAGGAAACACTAAAGGTTATATGTTTGGTAGTGTGCTCTGGCAAGCTACCATTTTCCTTGGTCATCTGAATAGTGTAGAACTCCAAACTGTTCATGTCTGGCAAAAGAACATCTGTGGGTTGGATGGTGACAGTGCCTGGCCAGTCAGGTGCCATCTCTAAACTCTCATTCACAGATTGATTCTGGTTTAAAATATCTGACGGATTTGAAAAAGTGAGTAAAGAATGTACTCTAGTTGGTTGGATGGTTGGAAGGGATGGGGAAATGGTTTGGTTGGGCTCAGAAGTCGAAATGCTGGGTTTAGGGGTTAAAATTGGAGACGTTGGCCAAGAAATGGGAACTGTGATTGTCGAACTGAGAAATGTTGTTTGGTGTTGGTTTAAATCAGTGGTGGGAACGTTTGAGGTTGAATTACTATTAAAACTTTCAACATGTTTGCTGGAGAAATGACTGGTGTCACTTGTAGAGGTGGGATTCAAGTGTTTGCTGGAAAATGACATCACCACTCTTGTTGGAAATGTGGTGTTATAGGTCTCAGAGTTTGAGTATTCAAAATCATACACATCAGAGGGAAGATTACTAACCAGAGAGTAGTCATTGTCTTCCGATCCCATGAATGACATAGTTTCCAGGTAATCTCCAGAGCCATAATCCACATCCATGGTGTTGGTTGGGAAAAAGTCTTCAGGTGGGCCCATAGTTGGCTCAACAGAGGCTGATGTCACAAGAGGGTTAACGAAAACATGACTCGGCTCTAACTCCTGATAATTTGGATCAAATTTTACTTGTGGGCTATGGCTGGGTTGAAGGACTTGAATTCTGGCGGTTGGTTCCACTGCGTCTCCAAAAGGAATCTCAGTGTCACCTTCTCTCGTCGTTCCATACTGGATCTCAGGAGAAGGAATGGGAGAATCAGCAGGAATTCTCCAAGGCGAATCTCCAGATGGCACAGATAAACTGTCTGTAGGCTGTGAGAGGAACTGTGGAGCTGGACTGATGGAGGGGGGCACTGAATGAGAGATAGGCACTGGAGACTTAACTTCTCGAGGCTGTCTGGAAAAAACTCCTTTTTCAGACTCCAAGGAATGTAAAGGGGGTGTGGCAAGGGGATCTGGGTGCGGGTCAGAGTTCATGGAGTAGGTGAATACTGAGCCAAATACAGCATTCGCATTGTGATTCTCTGTGGCTTTAGAGGTTATTGAACTTGGTGATGTAGAAAATCCAGACAAGGTATAAGATACATTATGCAGCACTTCTATTGAAGATTCTTTTGGCATGTTTGGAGCATCCAATGGCCAGTCTAAGGGAGACACAAAAACAGGAAAGTTCAATAAATTATTCAAATAATGCAAACCCAAACAAGCCCTGCTGCCAAAAACAGTGACATCAATTTTGGAAATATCAGCTAAAAACAATGACAGACCTTGACGTCAGACAAGAAACGTATAACCTACAAATAACAATATAGGTCAAAATTATTAAACATTATTAAACACTGTTGATGTACATCACAAAGCATCTGTGCCAAGGACTTTCGTGACACCATCGCGGCCAGATGCTCAAGGTTTTCTTTTGTTATTGGTTTGCAAAAACTCAACTGTCGCTGTTCAGTCAATTTGAGTCACGTTCTCCAACAAGTGCGAATGGTTGGAATGTGCCAAGGCCACAAAACAAGAGAATATTTAAATAATTAAGCGTGCCACCTTCACCAAGGATTCCTGAAAGAAAAATCTGACTGTCTGGTTTATATTCCGCTACCCGTTTTATAAACATTTATTTTATAAACATTTCCATAAGCTCTGCATTTACAACGAGCGTGGATGCTGGGCACTACAGCTGGCAGTGTTTGGCCTGGTATTCACAGGCAGCTGCACAGTAATTGAATGGTCCTTTCTGAAAAAGAGGATGAAAGAGAAGGGTGAGAAGCTTCTTAATGAAGCACAAGAGGATGAAATGGTCTCAGAGAGCGTGTGCAGAAGCTTGGTAGTGTGCTGGGGCCAATAAACTATAACAAGGGTGCTGAAACCATAGAGAAACCTAGAGATGAATGGCCTGTTATTAATTGTGTATGCCAGATGTCTGGGTGGCTGAGCAGCAGCCCTTGAAACGGAGCATCGGCCTGTTTAAGACTTTATGAATAACAGGGTGGATTAGGATGTATTTGCAGTGTGTCATTGAGCAATGCGGAACTGGTTTAACGTGAATTATATATATTTTGATATATATTTTGTGTTTATGGAATGGATGTGATATAGGACCAATGTTACTGTTCTTTAAAATATCTTCTTTTGCATTCTACAGAAGAAAGTCATCCAGCACGAGGGTGAGTAAATGATGAAAGCGTTATCGGTCTATGGAGAATGTTATTGTTAGCTCTTAATTTCTTATTACAATCTTTCTTCATTGCATATGTTTACAAATAAAATCATCTCAAAATGAGCCATGAAAAGAGTTAATTCACAGTAGTCACTTAACTACACAACAGACTTCAAATCATAAGCCAGGCAGATCTGTGACTTAGTTGACATCACTCATCTTCTGAAGAATCCCCCCACACACGGACACAGCTAAATTTAGTCTTCTTCCCCAAAAGTGAATAAACACATGGGTAAAATGGATAACACTTCATATAAAACCTTGGCTGTGTTATCAAAAGAAACAGTGTTGAGAGAATTGAGATAATTCCATAGCATCAGCCAACTCCACTGACCACTTTAAAAGGCGAGTAAAAAAAAGCTATAAAAATAGTGATGACAGTGAGGCAGTAAATAAAAAGTAGCTCACCTTCTATCACATGTAATCACACAAAAATTATGCGCTACGGAACCAACATCCTATGCTACATTAATAAGATCAACATGCTCCATGTTTGGTTTTCCTGAGTTCTTTCTTTGATTCTCTATGAGGCCGAGTTACTCACTCACATGCTCTGGGCCAAGTGTTTGAAGCCCCTGTTAAACAGACAGCCAAGTAACACAGACAATCATGACTATATAGCTTTAAAAGATTGGTCACAACTTTACAACAACAGCAAGAACAAAAACACTTGTAAAACACGAGACCCAAATATACTGCTCCACAAATGGAGAATAGATACATCCCGGTGCCAAGCTATTTAATAAAGTGATGTGACGAAATAGCTCATGTCAACAAGTGATAAGAATCCTGAAAGAGTTCTTGTGTTCAGTTAAAGAAACCAACCAATCAATTGTTGGTCAATCGTTTTCCAGGTCACTGAGCGACAGTGAAGGCAATGAACACAACAAAGGGGGCAAAGATTGCCCGACCTCTGACCTCACAAGTGTTCAATTCCTCCCATTCAGTAATAGAGAAAAGCATTAGTGTAGCAATATATCAGCACTGAAAATACCTGTGATGTTAATAACCGTGATTGTTGATTTTGTTGAAATCCAAAATAAACAGAAATCTTTTTTTGTGGATTATTTTGGCTATGACAAATGTGTAATGAAAATCTGATAACGTGACTGACAAACCTAAACAGCATGTAAGATTAAAGCCACAACAACCAAGGCTTTCCATCTCCAGGTCACGGAAAACAGACTGTCGACCCATTTTTGGAAACGACACAAACTACAAGCCATGAATGTATCAATGATTGACAAGCACAAGACTTTAAAGGGCCGATGAATTAAGACATCAATTTTAACCCGAGCTTTTGTTATATAAGAGGTAGTCGGATTCAAGCGAACATCCTTTAAGTGTCAGAACTGAAAACGCCCTTGTCACTGAATTGACAACTGTTATTGACACCAGCCCCAGCAAACGCCAGGTCCTGGAATGCACTTATTGATAGGTTGAACTTCAGAGAAGAATATCAACGACTGCTTCTCTAGCCCCGCCCACTAGTTCACGAATGACAGTACTGAAGTAACACAAGTGGAGCTTGTGAACCAGATAGAGCGAGGAAGCAATAAACATGCCGTCTTCTTTTGGATTCCGACATTAGGAAAGTTTATTTTTAAAGACGTTCCAGCTCTGAATTTGTGAAGAGACTAAAATTAAAAAGCAGTGCTGTTAAGTCAATGTTGGATCCGAGAGGATTGGTGCAGCAATATGCGAGTAAAACTTGTACTATGCGTCCCCATTGCTTTGTTAAAGATCGCTGGTTATGTCCTGATAATGTGTAACCTAACGTTACGTCTAACCAAATGCACAGAAGGCTCCAACTAAGGTTTCTTCGCAAACTGCTATCCAATCATAGCAGTGGGCGTTTACTTCCAAGTCTTCAATGCGCCACGCCCATAAAACAGAGTGTTTGTCCAGCTGGCCTCAAAACCCGGGTAGAACGTTACAATGATAAACATTCCCGAACATTACATTACAAATATAAAAACTCAGATGGCCATAAAGTAATTAAAGACAAAGTGACTCAATAGTACTGATCGCAGGGCAAGTTAAATAATTCATTCATTCATTCAAGGTCACCTTCAGCCTAAATGAGCAATGTTTATCTTGAGTAATGGCAGACGGTCTCTCACCCGACAGACGAACAGAAGGGGAATACCACGACCCAACAGACGGGCGTGCCAATGATTCCCTCTGCCACCTGCTACAGAAATACAACCATGTAGCGCATGAACAGTCTGGCATTGTTGGAGCTATCGCTTTCACAGATGTACTTTAGCAACACGTATCAGGTAGACGTGTTCTTAACTATATATGAACCAGAAACATGTTTTCTTTGAGTCACAAAGAAAATAAACATTTATAAATGTGCATGTTTTATTTTATGATCAAAATTACAAAATAACACATACTTAAATGCCCTCTGACTCGAAAATGTTGTGACTTTAGGCATATGCACAGAGCACAAATAATCATGTACACAAAACTTTATAGGTTAGACCAAGACAAAGAACTAGTATTGCATTTTCTTAAAGAAAGAAACTTGGGGAAATTAGTCGTGGCACTTTGCACACGTTGTTTCGGTCACTTGAGAGTCAGCATAACACATCTGCCATAACTTTCTCTTCTTGTATTACATAATTTAACTTTAACATCTGTAATATGTGCAGAAAAAACAGCAGAGAAAGAACTACAGAAAGCTACAGAGGGTTATCATTGTGATCACAAAGCGAACTACATTTGATCGTCATTTCAACTTTTTCATGTCCACCTTGTTAACAAAATAACAGGTATGACTGACATCTTCAGTGGGTTGAATGAATTGACAAAATAATACTCAAAGGGATTCCAAATTAAATGAAACGTTGCCATAAACAAGATTATGGTTAACATCCGTACAGTATGTGTCCCTCTCTCTCGATGTGAACTGGCTGACGTCGTAGTGAAACCACAAGAAGGCTGGAGATGAGATCAAACCCATATAAATGATTCAGTTTGGCACACCCAAATGTAATTTGGTCCTCCCTAAACTCCCGCTTAGTCGAAAGAGGAAGGAATAACACAATATACCAACCCTGGATTGAGTCACTCTATAGCCAAAACAATCTGACTGTTGGTCTGACATTTCAGACTGATTGACTATTGTTTCATCAACAAACAATAAAAAACACCAACATGCTATAACCCTGGCACCACAGTGATGCCATAGTATTTTTATTGTTAGTAGAGGGATGGATTACTGTATCTCAAAGCTTTATTTGTTAGATCCATTTAATTGTGCAGAAACAGCTCACAGAGCATTTCATAACACGCCCTCCTTTAATTTTAGGGTTGTATTACCGGACCTAATTTAAAGTGTAACAAACAAAAAAGCTAGACTGGATCCAATACCTACTGCCACAAACACTGAGAAGTACAACCCCCCCACATCCCTGGCAATGATGTAATTTCCTTTCATTTGCCAGACTCATTTTAAAGAAAGTCTCATTTGATGGTTGTTGCTACTCCACCAAGAAAGAGGGGAAAAGGAAAAAAGCACTAGGAAAGGTCTTTGGTATTAATTCAAATTCCTGTGCCCACACATGGTTCTGTTTTAACTGGATCCCATTGCGTGACTGCCGCTCCCTAACGCTGGCATAAACTCCCCATGCGCAGCCTAATCGAACAATCAAAGAAACAACTGTGCTAACATTCGTTTTATCTCCAAATGCTATAATGGGAGCCATATTTTAGATGGTTTCTTTTATATTGTTATATTGAAAGTATATCCTGGAGCCGGACAATAGTCCTGTTAGACCGAGTAGTACACTAATTCAAAAACAATACTTCTTTAGATTAAAGTAGAAGTAGAAAATGGAAATCGACAGACTATGTGGCAAACTATTTCAAAGAAACAAATATTATTGTTTTAAAGAGTCATTTTAAGTTCCTCTATGGCACATTGTCATTTTCCAGATCCCTATCCTTAAATATAAATAAATAAAAAAGTTGTAGATATAATTAACAATAACAAAATTCTGATACATTTTATCAATAAAATGTCAGATAAGGAATGTAATGATACACACTCAGCTCGATATTTTGAACAAAATAAAAAAGAAACTGAAAGTCAAATAAAAGATTTTCCATAACATTTATGCTGTACATAGAACTTATTGACAACAAAGGTTAACTTAACCATCTGTATGCATTTTCAAAAAATCTGAATAGCTATATTATATTATATATTAGCTATAATATTCACTGAAAAATAATAAAACATTTCCTAAATGCCAAATAGGATAATAAACAGTAATAATAAATGACAAGGCCTATACATACAATGTATACATTTTCTTTTGTTGTAAAGCTAAATCAGCATGAGGGAGTTAAATGGCTTCTTTGACACAAAACAGAACACGTTTGTTTGTCTTATCTGGGACTATTTGCTCGAGACGACTGAAACTTCCCACGGACATCCACTACAGACAGAAAACAAAGAGTTAACAGCAGCATAAACACAGCTCACCAGTGGCTTTTCTCATGTCACGAACACTCTCAATATTATAATCACAAGGCTGAGGCAGTTTTCCAAAGGAAAAAGTGAATAGGGTCAAACCACCTGAATTTTACAGGTTAACATCTGGAGATGTTAGTATGACTATATGACTGTGTTTCAAGAAAAACCAGGAAGGAAGATGTTAGCTAACGCGGCACACGGGTAGAGCAGAGTGACATCACGCGAAACGTTTTTCTGACTGCTTCAATTGATCGTACTGAGGTCATGTCTGCCCCGGTCACATAAACACTCTAGGGGGAACTCAATAAGCGTGAATTACGCTGCTGTTATTGTTCATTTGCACGCACGGTCTGTGTTGTTTTAGCACCCGATTTACTGGAGGAATTATGCTGAGTGCAAAGTTATGGAGGATGCAGCAGGCTACCGCGATTTGGCATATACTCTATCTGGCAACTATACAGTAAACTGTACATCAAACACACGCTCCATCACTGTGATCAAGGCACCCGAGTCGGCTCTTTGAAATACCAAAAGTACATACTACTGTGTATATATATAATGCTGTTCTGCATCATTAGACAAAATACTGTTACCATAATCAAAAGTGTACAAAAACATTTTTTTAACTTAAATGATCTCTAAGACTGTTTTTCAATGGAGGCAATAGCACAAATGTTGTGCTATAAATAATACAAATAAAATTTTTATCAAAGTGTTTTTGGCTGAAAAGAATCACAATTTTGCAAACACTCTGCGCTGTTTCAGTGCATATACTGTAGCATCAGGTTAAACCGCAAAGCGGGTGGTAAGTGACCAAGATTAAGGTTTCTGTAGTACAATACGCTTTTGTACAAGACACTGCAGGTGTTTAGTGAATTCCCTCATCTGTCTTGAATCCTAACACGCTAAAAACAAAGAGAGAAGAGAAAAAAAATGCAAACAGGGAACATCTTGACTGTGTCTGAGGGAGATGATGAGGAGCGAGGAAAACAGAGCTTATAAGGGAGAGGGAATGAGGAAGGTGAAAACACAGTTTAACTCCTAACTGATATCCAGAAACAGACTTTTCCTTAGCTGGAATATTGTGTACGTTCCCTTCATGCATTCAGTTTTCTACAAAAGGCAAGGCGTGAAACTGGAGAAGCCCTGAAGACAGTGTAACTATACGGTTTGGTGACTGAATTCACTGCATAAACTACACACTGGTCTTTTAGACTGGACTTCTAACTCACTGAACCTTTTATAGATCTTTCAGTAAATAATATGAAATGTAGATGAGAACGCAATTATGGTCAAATGCTTGCAATAACTTAAAAAACTGAACTAAAATGGCTGGTTCCACACAACACAAGTGACAAATGTAATTCAATAATCTAAAATCTGTCGCGCGATCAATTCAATTACATTATTTTACACAAGATTTAATTCTTTTTTATTGTAAATTTGAATATATAAACGATATCTTCATAAACCCCGACTGTGCTTGATGAAACCATCTGCTCAAAGTGAGATGATCCAGGCATGTGCTGAACTGTACAGAAAGATGAGACACTTATCTCACTAGACGAGACACGAGAACAAGGTTTTTAGACTTTTCTAAAGAAATCCTCAATGATAAAATATATAGGTAAATTTTGTTTGTCTTTTATTCAACTTAACACCGATGTAAACACTAGTGCTTATGCGCGAGGGGCTGCCAAACAGTTCTCTGTGTTCTTCAGAACAAAAACCATTTAAACCATTTTAGGGTGAACTGTTCTTTTGTAATGTAAATGAGTATGCATTTTTATTCATGGCACACATTTAACATGTAAACTACAATACTAAGCAACCTAAGGTATAGTACGGAAAAACAAGCAAAACAAAGATTGATGAATGAAATATCAGTATATATCTGTAGGTGAATGGGACATGGTTTAATGGGTAGTTTAAAATTGTCTGCCTGCTATTGTGTACGGTCCTTAACACAGAACCGACGCTATCACCGCCTCACAGGGCTTTATTCACACAGTTCTTTAAAAACTACAATATAATGCCTCTTATCTGTGAGTGTCACTTTATGCAAGTACTCTACAAAACAAGTGTTGTCAGAAGATGAGACCTGATTTTTAAATATAAAATGCTGGTTATATCAGAAACGTGACACGTCATGTCTGGCAGGTAAATAATAAAACCAGAACAAGTCCAAAACAATGGAAACAGCTTAACTTAATTTCAGCCGTTTCGTTGAACTTTATTGTTAAGTATGTGCTGTGGAATCTCATAAAACAACAGAGTCTTGATCTGTACTTGTTTTGATGAAATTCTTGATGCAAGAAAGCTGTTCGCATAAAAACAATAAAAAAACAGAACGCAAAACACAAGCTGTCGGCTGTAAACACTGCTAAGCGCAACAGACAGACAGAATAAAGCACCTGCTTCGCTTCGTGGCAGATAAACGCACATAAGCTTCACTTTTTTTACATTTTGCTGCCTGAATTCTCATAGTCCATGAAGATTCTGTGATTGTAACAAGAACTTTAAAGACGTGAGAACACGTTTTTTACAGCAATTACATAAAATAAGAACAACTGGTCTATGATACTAACTTGTTAAAGGGGGATTTACCCATAAAAAAAGAACAGAGGCGAAACTACTTAAAGAAGTCTTTTAGACGATATAGGGCACAAACAGAATTGGATATTAGAAGCTTCTCTACGGTGAAAACGAATTGTATTTTTGTTAAAATAAATCAACCTGAAATAAGGTTGGAGGTACCTGTATAAATAAAATGACGAAAAATGAACATTTTATCTTAACCAGATCTGATAAAGTGAGAATTCATCTCTTTATTCCGTGGAAATTTTGTACAAACCTGTAAGGGCCAAAACAAAAACGGCAATCATCAACATCCCTAAATTGACCGTGGTTGGATGTTGATGGTCTACACAGGGAAAGCCAAAACAGCATCCTCCAAATGCACACAAAAACTCTCCGTCTCCAATCGGCAAGGGTTCAACATCAAAGAGCTTGGGATCCAACAGTCCCAGTTCCAAAAGTTTCTCAATGGGACTTTGTCTGCTCATCCATCCTTAGAATCCAGCTCCTGTGGCTTTTGATGGGCTCGGCGTATTGATCTGTCCCCAGCCCTAAAGGACATGAATAATGAATGCGCTCATTGTCGTCCCAAACAGATTAGATTTCACTTGTAAAAGAGGCAATACTTGTAATTAGCCGTGGGTTTTGCACAAAGTGCACAAAAAATAAAACAACACTCCTCTGGAAGCTCTGATACCCTGTTTCTGAGAGTGGTTTTTATTTACAGTAATATTAATAAGAGCTACAGGTTTCTTAAAGACTCTGAGTGCTCTTATCCATGCCCATCCTTTGACTCATCGGTTGCCATTGGTGATGAAACGACAAGGTTTCTTCCAAACTTCCTATAGGGAGGCAATGATTGCTTGTTTCACAGTGAATTTCTGCCTATTTTAACATTCTGTCAAACATCTGCCATATTTATCATACACTGGGAATGAAAAAGCCACATGCAGGCTGGTCAGATGCATACGAGCAGAAATCCGAGGCATTACGGGATGTGTTTGCTAAAACATCCATACCACCCAGATAAGCCATAGCAATCACCCAGGATACCCTAGCAACTGTATAACATCCTGCTAGAACTCACAAAGAGCACCTTAGCAACGCCCTGGCAGTGACCCACAGCATCCTAGCATGTTAATGGTGAGTTTTGTACGCGCAAGCCACATTCACATACTGTATTATTCAGACCTGAAATCCTACACTGTCATAAATTCAGGACAGAAATAGCCTGTTTTCAAGATTTAATTCTGAACACTCACATCTAGACAAAAGCAGACAAGCAGGCTTTCTTTCAGATGCCAGTCTAAACCTTTAGGCGTGTGTGACATCAAACTATTGCCAAGGCAAGCTGTCACGGTGGAACATGCAGCGATGTAGACAGGTCCTGGAGATAGGCTGGGATTTTGGCTAAGATCACAAAGATGGAAATGTACACACACACACATACCGCTCAGACCCGGTCTGGGAGAAAAAAATCAGGGCTTATTTGTTGACTTACACCCTAACTGACTCCACCCACAATCCATTACTGGGTGTTTGACATCTGAATGAGAGTATCTCAGCTCTTTTACTACAGACCTGTGCAATGCTTCTGCTAATTTTCAGCATCAATTTGAGAAAACAAAACCTATGACCTACATCAAAGTGCCAAGATAAAGCTTGCAATTACACAGCAATTCCAAAATGCA
The DNA here is from genome assembly GCF_947034865.1 of Barbatula barbatula. Lineage (NCBI taxonomy): Eukaryota > Metazoa > Chordata > Actinopteri > Cypriniformes > Nemacheilidae > Barbatula > Barbatula barbatula. The sequence goes on along the minus strand of NC_136773.1, from coordinate 20,092,150 downwards.
GCCAAACTAAAACACCTGTGTGCTCCCAGATGATAGAAGCATTTGAGCCACTAAGCTTTAGTAATTATATTGCATATACACATGCCTCAACTGATATCATTACATTAAATTTCATGATCTGAAGAAATGAAGAGAATCACAACATAGACCTAAACCCATTACAAATCTACAGGATAATGAGTTTTTTTTTCCTATAATCCTACACCACTCCTGAGGAATGGTGTTGGTGTTCTCGTTTTACAGCTTAATGCTATCAGGGGTTAGAGATATTCTCGAAAAACAAGACGACGGTTTCGTCTCCGCTTGGAACGGAGTAAAGAAGCGACAGAACTGACAAAATCCATCTAGGCTCTGAATATGACCGGTCATTGCGGAATAAATTGTCACAACAGACTGGTGCAGTTGGAAAGTCAGTGACTGTTCACAAGCAGATTTGATAGATCTGAAATATCAAATCTCTTGACAACATGGTCTTAACATGAGTAAGGAGTTTTGAAATGTGTATTAACCTAATGCCGTCATGCATTGTGAAGATTATATGTGAAGAATAATGGTTGACACGAATGATCCTTTCATACTAGAGACAAACATAACAGAATATAAAAAGTTCACCTCATTTTACTTGTGAAACATGTGCCCTACTGCAAAGGCTATTTTCAGGCCATCAGCACTTACACTTGACTCAATAAGCAACTAATATAATTATTTACAGCTTGAATAAATGGGTGACGAGATGACACGCATACTGTACAGTAGCAGTCGATTTCTGATCTATGAAAACGCTCTTGAACGTGTCATCCACAGACTTTAATGTTCTTTAAAAACTAAAATAAGAAACATTACCATGGTTCTTACACATGCACCTGGTACAACACTGCAATGCGCAAATTAATACAATTTCTTTTTCAAAAATGTCCTTCTATCACTAAAAAGCATCTAGGAGCAGATGTTTTTTCTGCAGCCTAGTTTCTTGTTTTTTTCTGTTTGCAGAAAGCTCTTTGATCCACCAGTCTACAAGAAGTCTGGATGACATATACAGGCTGGAACAGTTAGTCTTTCAGCTTGTAAAACGAGCCATAACTAAACCGTTACTGTTGTTTTAATGGTATTAATTCACTACAGTTGTTTGGAAACGCGTGGGTTCTAATGCTATACATCAATGACCTGGATTAAGGTAAATCTACGGCCATTCCGTAACAACAGACAGGAAAATATTAACATCATCATATTTAAAAATCACATGAGAACGACCCGATTTAAGATCTCACTAAAAAACGAATATTTACCGCATGTTTTCTTTGAAGAATTAAAAACCTAAAGATGTTTGGACAGAATGGTTCAAAAGTTTTGATTCAAACACCATGAAACTGCATAATGCCAGTCTGGCATAGTAAGAAACCTCTCGGGTTGCTGTTTTTGGGTCTGGCTGGTTGATTATGCAAACCCATCATCTTTCATAAGGAATTAAAATGTACACTTTCCGTTTATTTTGTTGTTGACGTCACACGTCATTTATTAAATCAAACTAGTCTATGTGCACTAGTTCAATATAAAACCAAACATTACATACCGATAAATAAATATGATTTACGTTGAAAACGATGTCTTACGTTACATGCAGAGAGCATTGAACCATCAAAATAATTGTCTTCAAAACTTTGCATTACAGCAGTCTGTCATAAGCCCAGAATAAACCCTTCTAATTATTGGCTGCAAACTGATCCCCCTTCCAAAATGAAGTATGACATCACTTACCTGCAGCAGGTGAATCAGCGATCACCATGGAGACGAACATCATCATCTTCATCAGCCTGGCCGACTGCACGCGCGCGGCGACCTGGCTATGTCCCTCCATCATTAGACCATCCATTTAGAAAAGCACATGTTTTTGTCCGACGTTATCCGAGGATTGTGGATGACCGTGAGCTGCAGGTGATCCAAAAGCAGACGAGAAAAAACAGTTAAACGGGTCTTATTTTAACCATATTCCACAATTCGATAAAATACCCAACGAATAATGTGTTGCATTATAACAGAAATACAAAATGCGAAATACAGCTGTGCATTTACCACAAAAACGCGCCGCAAAAGTGCTCGATCCGTTTCTTTGTTCCTCGCCGTGCGTATCATACGAGCTCATCTTTTAACATCAACATCCCAACGCGTTGTACTAATGTGCTGCTACTTAAGCACGAAACCTCCACATTCACCAATTTTGCGTCCCTCGGGGTCATCGCGTACTAGACTTCGCGAACTCTTTAAGTGCCGCTCCAGTTACGCTACACATCAATGCGTTAGCACGCGGATTAGGATTTCCAGTACACGATAACTGATCGATTATCCATCGCGACGGAAAAACTCCTTAATCTTTTCCATTTTACGTCGGCTAGTCAAACCGGACTTGAGTAATTAACATACTCGGATGTTGCGTTATGCTAGCTGGATGAAATATAACGGGATCGTTCTGACAGAAACGAGCGCGGTCACTGTCTGGTGAATGTAAGGCTGTTTAACGCGAACCCTAAATGTGAGCGGTGTGAGTTTCCACCGTTTATCCCTCAACTTTATCCTAAAACTGAATCGGATAGATTACGGCTCGTAAGAAAGACTTGCACGGCGCGTGCACGGACCCGAAAAGCAAGTCCTTACCTCAAATCCCGACGGTTGTGTAGAGTCTAAAGTCGATGGCTAATTTTAAATCAGCAATAGACCTTTTGTTTTCCATGACTGCGTGATGTGTTATTTTTCATGAGAAGTGTCTGGTTCCTGCCCGTTCAGTCTAAACATCACTCACTTTATTCGCAGCAAACGCTGAGCCGTCCTCGGGATTTCGCTAAACCCGCCCCGTACAGCAGGACGGACAGCCATTGGCTCACCCGACTGTCGCTCAGGAGTACGGGTTAGGTTGACACCTCCATTGGCGTTTGTGGTTCCACTCACCCTACGGTGCAAATATTAAACTGTTCATCAATACCACGAGTGCATCACGGTTACTTGACAGGTGGCAACTTTTGATAGCTGTCGAAATAATTTGACATTTGTGAACGAAGCCGTTTTAGCAATCTGATAACGCGTGGCTGAATGCGTTTCGTCGACTCGTTTAAAACAGTCGTGTTGCCTTTTAACGATTTTAATCGCGACAACAGTTGATATCACGAGATAATGTAGAACAAACGTTTTAAACAGAGTTTTTTTAAGTCATAGTGCATTCTGGTGGCCATTGAGTGCAATGTCATCATGTATGACGACATACACGATGACGTAATCTTTATGAGTCATAAGGATTTTTATCAATGCCATAAACAGGAACAATACTGTATACAAAAGTAATGTTAATTCAAAGTATAAAGCAATAATATATTAGAACAATTCAGTGATACACAAGAAAGGTCAAATAGAAATATATCATGCGTGCAATGCTTTAAGCTTTTTTACTTGTGCGATTTTGTAAAGCAGTAGGCCTACAGTAAATACAGCTTAATGCTGAGAAGTGTGAACGGACAGGTGGTGTGGAATAGGAAGATCACAATTTTTACTTCGTACCGTGTGAGTATTTCTCACAGTGGGAAATAATTATACACAGTAAATCAACCTGGTCTCAAATTAATTTTCCTACCTTTTCTCATTCGGCAGACCCTTTTATCTATAGCGACTTATAGTGCTTCACGTTTTTATCACTCTGCGTTCTCTGGGGTCCAAACCAATGACATTTCAATTGCTTAAGTAACACTTCACCAGTTGAGCTACACGGGACCTTCTCTCCTCGTGCCGACAGTTTCAGGCTGGTTTGTTTAAAAAAGATTAACCAAGTCACAGAAAATAACAGAAAGACAAACAGTCGAGACCAATGCAGTGACTTAACAGTTTATTGTAAATCCAAGACAAAGTGTTATTACATTTCTACACATATACAATATGCATATGTGAGCATACAAATTTCCTTTAATAACTCGATTCACCTTGGAGACCGAAAAATGATCAAAAGTAACAGTGAATAACAAGCTATAACATAGTTCACCACGACGCAAGCCCCTTCACATCCTACACTTAGTAAATAGAACGATTAAAATAACTATATTCTTCTATAACCCCCGTGTTTGTTAAAAATCCTCCATGAATTTACACTGCTATCATTAGTTGTTGAAGCCTAATAAAATTCACTTTTTCTACAACGAAAATGATTAAGAGAAGCACACAACATTTGTAATGGTAACACAAGCGCCTAGTAGCGAGTACTCAGTTTTGAGGAGTTAAATCATTCTTATTGTTGTCATTATTATATTCATTGTAACATTCTATAAAGCCAGTAAAATATCCATTCTCATAGCATACTTAATAATGTTAGCCTAAGGTACAGGGTACATATAATGCTACGTTAACAGATTGAAATAATGAGACATCACACTTCTTCAAATCCCCAATAAACAAAGCAAAATGATAATAATAATAATAATAAAAAAGGACAATAAACAAATAAGTATACCTGGAAATACTGCAGCACAAAACAGCTCTGACAACAACTAATGTGATACACACTATTGAGAAACCATACAGCAATTGACAAAATTAGGGTCAGGGGGTCGGATGCGTTCTTAGGTCTTGAAACATTGTAGAAAAATATTTAGTTTTCTTTTTTTACATTTTACTGTGAATGTTTGCTGCTGTGCAAGTAGAAAACTGTTCATGTCTCGATGGGCTGCACACACGGCTACAGTGTTATCACGGCTACTTGACAGGTTTCTGTGGCAACTTTTGTGATAGATGACATTTCGGTCAGGGTGGAACTGACAGCTTGACAACTTTCACAAAGAAGTTCATTCACTGGTGTTTGTTTTCGCTTTTCTAAAAGGAAAGTTTTTACTTGGATATAATACAGATGCTTAAAAGTGGATGTCAGTCCATAAAACATTTTCCTGACAGGAACTCTGCTGTACATGACTCTAAAAATGAGATGAATGATGAGCGTTCTTGGGCGTGAAGACTGTTTATCTTTTTGGTTCTAAAACAATGCACGGAGAATGGCCATATTGTCATATTTGGCCTCTTAGCACATTCATAAACAAGATCAATGGTGTGTTTAAATACTTAAATACAAGAAAACAAAAGATTGACAATTGTGAAGTACAGTGGCCACTTCAATGAACATGATGGCAAAGAACAAACACTGATCCTTTGTTTTGAGTTAATTCATTATTGTGTGCTTTAAAATATTCTTGGGCTGATTATAGCAGTTTGGGAACCATCATCCAGGCTTTACCAGGCAATGTTTCTTGGAATGTTTTTAACTTCCACAGCTTTCCAAGAGGCGGAAAGCTGGACATTTTGTCTGTTTAATCGTAGGCTGTATTTTGTAACCAAAATATGTTCCCTCTCCAAAAACAAAACAATACAGCACATCCACAGTTCCTTAAAGCTTCATGTTCATGGAGATGGTGGCAGTATTTTGACATTAAAATCACATGAATAAGATTGTTCACATAATATCAGTTTACATAAAAATAAAGGGTCAATCGATTGGTTCATTTACAGCACATATTCGTAACATAAAATGACCGTCTACTGTACTTTGCTGTTAACAGTTCACGCTAAAAAAAATCTAATTTCTATGAAAATTTGAATTAAACCACAATGAAATGTACAATATGATGGACAGTTCAAAGTGTAGTGTAGTAAAGTTTAAGTGTTGTTTTAGAGGGACTTATTGCATTACTGTGACATTTCTGTCACTTGCAAAAGTGAAAAAAACCAGCAATAACAAGCAAAGTAATCATAAAACAAATGAGATCTTTTAATCTTAACTTTACATTCATTAATAGTGGCCCATTTATAAAAGGGTTAATAAAGAAAATACTCAGATTCAATTCATTCATGTATCTGATTCAAAAATATCTGGTTAGAACAAAAACTGTAAAGCTTACAAACGGTAACAATTTAAAGCTGCAGTGTGTAAATTCTGTGTCACTAGCATCATCAAATTGAACGGCAAAAAAAAAAAAAAGACATTGTTACAAAACGTTTTTCAAAAAACATCTTCCTCCCTTGATCAGACAAACAGACGGCCCGTCCCAAACTCGACCACTGGTGGAGCCGGTGTTGCTATGTCAGGCCAATTAACCAAATAGATTGAATGCGCCACAGTGTTCATATTCCTACAAATCACAAAATAGCATTAAGAGAAAGTTATTTAACATTGGAAAAATACACAAAGCAGCTTTAAAAAGCATATAACTGCATGTGGCATTGACAAAACAGCCTTCCTAAAATAATCCATCCTTCTGACCCAAATAGAGATCTGGACATTTCCGTTTTGTACCACTGACAAAATTATCATATTGTTTTGCAGATTTGTTGTTTTGGTGATTTTTTAGCGGTTTATTTCTGCACATGCAATTTACAAACGGGATCTTTTCTGGCCTAATTTTTCTTTGAAACTTCCTGTTCTACTACAGCCAGGGATAAAGTCTGTGCATCAATGACATGAATATCTTTGGTGGGAGGAACAAAAAGTACTTAAATGCCAGGGGAGCCATGATTTGGTCGTATTGGCTAGCTCCCGTGTCTGGAGACTACAGATACACCAACGGCTCCTCTACTGAAATGGAATGTTTTATGTGATTTCAACAATGAAGACGCCTTTCCTTCACTGTGTGCTAGAATTTGCATCTGAGAAGCTTAAACCAAATATGATGGAGAAATCTATTTGGTATCCTACTGAGCAATGACACACAGCTTTGTGAATAAAACCGGAAACGTCTGGTTCAGAAAGATGGGCGGTAGAAGGTAACTGTAAGGTGTTAGACCTCAGCCAAGCACGTTTACAAGGTATAGACTTTCTACCGGATGAGGATTGAATAAATCAATTTACATATCAATCACTAGAAATCAAAAACATGATGTCTGACATATAACAGAAAAACGAAACAAAAATGCGTTAATGAACATTAACAAAAATTATTGCAACACTCTCTACACAAACACAATATATACCTATCAACGTAGAAACTGAAAAATTGAAACACCTCGAAGTAAAAATAAAACGACTTAAAATGCAAGTTCTATGGCATGAGGGCAGTAGGGAATATATTTCATACTCCATAAGCACGTGCCCATGTTCTCAAGACGAAACCAACACGCTAACACTGTGTCCTAACCATCACAACCCAAAACTAACACAAATTAATAGAATTGATCTGTTCACACTAAAAACCACAGCAAGTAAGAGTAAGTGAAGCTGAACCAATGAGATTCCACTGTGGGCAGAGCTACCAAGCGTAATGCCACTGGAGTTCGAGTGGCCGACAAAGCGCTCCGTGCCTTGTCACACCTTTTTGGATCTCAGATTTTAGGAAAGAGCTTTGATCACTTAGTTACGTCACATATGGTTAGGACACAGCTTACAATGAAACGATTACATATCAATGTTAAATTAAGCAGCAAAACACAAGCATTGGCCCACAGTTTCTTACACTTTCTGTATCGTACTGACTGGCAAAAGTGATTCATACGATAAGACAAAATTGTGATATAGTCTTGTATGTTGTTTCATCTTCAGGCATTCAAGCCTCCAGAGCAGACGTTAAAATAAAACCCCACGACACACAGAATGCTGAAATCAGAGTATGGTGCGCTGTTATATAATCCCCTCTGCTTTCTTTCGGCATCTACTGTACCAATGTGCTCAAAGCCAACATGCTATTCTCATTAAAAATGTGGAATTTGCCTTCTCTTGCTCCTCAACAGTTCCCATCCAAATCCACCATCATCCGCATGCACCTCAGCTAACACTAATAAGACCTTCTTTCTCGAACTCTCCCGGATTTACCGTCTCTAAACCACTCAGACAGGCCGTCAGCTCCAGCCTTCCACAACAACGGGATTCACCTTGGATGACCTCTCCAGGCCTAGAATGCTTTATTTGAACACGTTCCATGTTTTTCTTTACCATGATAGCACACCTACATCTCTCAGAAATCTATTTGATGTCTGCATTTACATCTGCAAGACGTATTTTTTGGATTGATGCACATCTGAAAGACGTCTCCGAGACGTCTGCTGTCAGATGTCAAATAGATGTTTATGATTTAGAATGTATGTAAAACTGCTCTAAGACGTTTATCAGATGTTATTACACAGCAGATCTTTAGCAGACATTTTACAGACGTACATGTGCTTTCGGGGGTAACGACAAATGGGCCGATCTCTAATCGACTTTTCTCCTAACGTTCCCATAAAATCAGTGATGTTGCATTGATCGCAAGAGGACTAAAACATACGAATAGCTATGGTATGTACAGTAAATATGCTGTATATAATTATATCCACTACCCAGAACAAAAGCTACTTTATTTTATAAGACGACTTTGGTTCATTACCCCAGGCAAGTATCTTCAGCTAAATGTAAAATAACCTCATGCACGCTAAACAAGAAGCAGGTGCCTATTTACGTGGATTCCGATATAGCACAATAACATTTGGGGCCGACGCTTACACATGGACCTAAATCAAGATAAAGATGTTCAACTTAGGAGCCGATTCTCAGACTAGCATCGGGTTCTAGTGGGCTTCCAGCCAAGTAAACCGTCGTAATATATGTAAGGCACTACGAGGTAACAATGATAAACCTAAGACTGTGGAGGAATATATTGCACAAATGTGCGGGGAAGCGCCTCACACGGCGCACACGCACACATGCACGTGAACACACGAACGACTACCATGTTGAACATGCCTATGTTATTGAAACTACTGTTGTGCAATCACATTAAAAGAGAAACACAAAGTATCTATTGGTATCAGAAAGGTTCTTCATTAAATAAACGGGTGCAGACTGCTACATTCTACATAGAGGGGCCCAGCTAATGATCTACGGTATGACAAACATATTTTCTTTTCTAAATGTGAACACAAATAAAAGTCTATAAATACACTAGAAAGTTCGTCTTTTTCGTATTTCCAAAAGCTTCCTCCAGGTGGATTTGGGAGAGGGCGGCAGAGTAAACGCATATGTCATTTGGAAACGTTTAAGACAGTACAAGGCCATCGTTTGATTTTTCATTGAAGAGCAGCAGATTTCCGTATTTCACCTTATCCAAAAATTCTCTCAGGAATTCCAACATCCCCACTGTGACGCCGGCTCAACAGTCTGTGAATGATTTCAAGAAAAGGAAAGCCAAACAAAACCCCGGCATAACATAACTCTGTCTCTCCCAAACGGCCGCTCATGAGACCTTGTTGTGAAAGAATTGAAGGAAGTTAAATCGTCGTCGAATTGTTTTGAAAGAAACCAAATCCAAGATCTTTCTTTCTTAAAAAAAAACAAGAAAAGAAAAATTAACTGGCCTGTTTGAAAAGGCAAAATAAAACTTATCAAAAAGAAAGCTCCTTAGTACCCTTCTGTTTCATCCGAGAATACACTTGCTCTATTCATCAGCATCTTCATTGTCTTCAAGTTTAAGCATGAAGGGGCGGGGTTAAGGGTCGATAGGCTGTCTCTGGGGGGAGGGTTGTACAAACGGCAAGCAGCGATTGGCTGGGCTCCAGTGTTTCAGCTTTAGAGGTAAGAGTACTGGTTCATCTTAGTGGGGCTCAGCGGATATCCAGTGTAGACAGTGGAGGCAGGTGAGGCGCTGATGTAGGTCTGATGCGCAAACTGGGCCTGGTACTGACCGTGGTGCAGGGTAGGCGACGGCAGCACGCGGTGACCCATGCTAACAGGCACCTGGTGGATGATACCCGGCGGATAGCTGGCGTGCTGGACCGCGTGTCGAGCCGAACCCTGGGAGGTGACCAGGTGTGCCACTGTGCCAGTGGACCCCAGGGCCGTGGGAGCAGTGTAGGTGTAGAGGTGAGGTTGCCCCGGCAGATGAGGTGGGGCCAGATGGGGATGGAGGTTAGCTGTGTGGGTGGGGCTGTTGTGGAAAGAGTATTGAGCTTGGGTAGCCATAGTGGGAGTGATGTAAGCCTGTTGCCGTCGGTGACCTCCGTTGCGCTCAACCGCCATGTGCTGCTGGGCCTAAACAAGACAATTTTATGTATTAGTGTTACTTTTATGATTAAGAGCAACTAAACCGAAAATACATTAGTGAAATACCTGGCTGAGATTGAGAGGCTGCTGTTGGAAGGGGTGTGGCCCAGAGCGCTGGTGCCGATATGAACCGCCTCCAGCACCACCCCCTGATGAGTGGTTGTTGCCGGCAAAACCTCCATTGGAGGTCTTGAACTTGTAAATGGAGTTTTGGTGGTTCATGGTGTCTGTAATGACAAATATAAATGTTACTATCGTTAACTAAAACTCTTAAAACATATCTGCTAATTGAAATAAAAACAAAAACATTTAAGACTGAACTAAAAACAATTAAACCTAAATAGCAATGTTAAAAAGAAAATAATAGTAATAAAAAAACAACAGGTTACAGACTTATGCAATATATTTTTTTACAGTATTCTAAACATAATGATAGTTATTTATGATAACTAGCCATGAAAATCAAATGGAAATGATATATTGTTGAGTTGGATTAGCATTTGTGCGCCAGGTAATTTACTTAAACAAACTCAAAATGATTTATGAATTTACTTCACATTAGAGTACAAATATCTCATAAAAGACCCTCAACAGACAGATCTGTTATCGTGCAATGCTTGAGGAACAGTGTTACTCCATATCTAGCTGATGCAATATTTCAGAGCCGAGAAAAAACAAGACACTTTTAAATTCATAGAATTCTCTGATATTTCCAGGTTTTCCATGACCATGAGAAATCCAAATAACATCTCAATAGGGATTATGAGGTTATTTGTTCAAGTTTACAGAGCAATACAGCGCTTCATACTTGATGTATCATAAAATATTCTTTTGACAAACTCTGAGCTGTTTGAATTATCTCCCTAACTTGATTTAATAGCCTTGGCAATAGCACAGACTATTATCTACTATAAAAGTCTAAGCTGTATAGCAGAGGCTGTCAGTGAATTAAATTGCTGCTAGACTCAAGCCCCGACAGATATCTCCCTCTCTCTGTCATCTTATCAGCCCGTCCCCTGTCTCACCAGGCAAGAGTCTATCACACTCTCCCAGGTTGTTGCCGGTCTGGTTCTTCAGAGGGGGGATAATGATGGTACGCGGGTTGCCGTTGCTATAGTTCTCCAGGACTGCGACTTTAGATTCGTAGCCATTGGCGTTTGGGCCGTTGGGTCGGCCATCCACAGCGTAAGGGCTGGTATTGCTGGAGTAGGAGTCGGGGGAATCATGGACCGTCACGCAGCTGATGACATTTTTCCTCTGTTTGGATGACGTGCTGTCGAGAAGTAAAAACAGAAGTCATTACTACAGTTATGTAAAGACATGATATACATCAATTTTAATAAGCCCTTGTCATATGGCCCAGCGTAGTTTCCCAATTCTCCTTCTGATCACCCGTTTGTAAGTTACTACAGGCGGCTACATATCCCCTTTTGCTGACCTGGTGTTAGTGGCCTGTTTGTGGTCTTCTTCTTCATCCGTGTCGCTGCTGATGGTGATGATGCTAACAGCCGGGCTGGGCGTGTCCGGGATGATGATGGTTTGACGTGGAGGGTTGTGTTGACCGTGGTGGTCTCGTGTGGTGCTAAATGCCTGCTCTCCGCTCCACCCCCCTCCTCCACAGGTTTGTGAGGGGGCGCAGGTGGCAGACTGGCCGTTCTGAACCAGGGCGCACCGTGGGGGGGTGTTCTCCTTCACACGCTTGGAGCGCTGAGGTGATGTGACCGCCTGGGTGGAGGACATGTCGTACGACAAGTTTCTAAAGAAAAGTGAAGCTTGTCAGTGACAACTCGAGAGTTTAAGCTGGTTACTTTAAAAGGCTCATGCGGGTAAATATTCTATGTTTAGACACAAGGTTCATAAAACAATGGACATTAAACCATTGAAGTATCTTGTAAACACAAACATTTATACATTTTGCCATTTCAAACCATCCCTGTACCATGGTGCCATCGCATTAGCTCACCTGTTGTTCATCTGGTGCTGCTTATTCTTTTTGGAGGAGGAGTTATTGTTTGACGGTTGTCTCATGACGTGTGCAACGCCCACATTGAGAGGTTGCTGGGAGGGCAGAGCGACGTGACCCGCCAGTAAAACTGGCTGTTGCATAATGGGATTGTAATGGCTGCCATGGGGATGTGAATTCCTGAAAGACAAGCAAAGTAAAAGATAGCAAGAATGAATTTCAGTGAAAATGATAAAACAACATCCTTAAAACAACATGAAATGACCTAAGAAGCTAAACTGAAATATAGTAAGAATAGATTAGGATTAAGATTAACACATAGATTGTTAATAATATAAGTAATATAATGTTCTCTGTAAGAAGTTATATTTGTAATATTTTATTAATAAAAGTTTTGTTTTAATGTGATTTTTCTATTTTGAGCATGCTTGTCATTTGTAATAGGAAGCAAGATAAAGATATTGATAAATACTATAATAGTATTCCTGTTCAGTAAAGAGCTCTGTTGAGTAATACATTGTTCTACAAATAAAAATATAAATAAAACATAAACATAAAACTTAATGACAGGCAACAATGGACAATTAAAACTAATGAAGAATTACTGCTAAGCAACATCTTGCAATAGGGGGCAGCAGTGACTAGAGTAAAGACAGCACAGATCTCAGATACAGTAAAATCCGAGTAAAGTGCCACGGTTTTCCAAACAGACTGGCTCAGGAGAACTGCCAAGCCCTCAAGGTTGAGCTTCAGGCACTGATGTGAGGATCTGCAGATATCAGCACACATTCATCTTAATAGACCCAACCGATGCAGGTCGGCACGACCCGACTCCATTAACCTGCCCTGGCGTGAAAGACGCTTCTGCATTCAGTGTTCTGAGACAAGAAATCATCTAAAAAAAGACTTTGACATGAATCCTAAATGAATCTAGACTGAAATATGCTGAACTTTAGTTGAAGACTTAAAATATTCTTTTACTTCATTTTGAATGAATAATTCAAAGCCAAGTTGGCCTTGCAGGTGCATTTGCAGACTAAGCAACCTAGATAATTAAATTGCCTTAGTCTATACTCTAGTAGATGTACAATGTCTTAAAGGCACCACACATACAGTGTGCACCAATATTCCACCCAATACTAGGTGCAGGTATTTTAACACTTAAATATTCCATACGTAAGCTTTAATTTAGTGACCTTTTAAACAGAAAGAAAATGGGGTCGACTGGCATAGCAAGTTCTTTATTGAAAAATATTAGTCTCACCGCCAGTTAGCCAGTGGTTGCGAGCTGGCCATGGAGTCGGGGATGACGGTGGCATGTTGAACGGAGGTGTGCGTGAGCTGTTGCCACGCTGGAGGGAGGAGGATCTGCTGTGTACCAGATGGCCAGGCCTGCTGAAGGGTCAGGATGAAGGGATAGGAAGAGAGAAAGAGAGGGTTAGCATCGAGGTCAGGTGCTTGTCAAGCTGAGGTTTGGAAATCTGCAGATAGCGACATAGTGAGTCGAAAGTAACCCAAAGTCAATGAGAGTTCACAAGAGATTACTTATTATTTTTGTCTTGTTTTCTTACCCCACTGGCTAATGTAGATTGAAGTAAACAAGACTTAATATCTTAAGTAATTTTGCTTCTTAAGTGTATGTGGCTTAATTTAAGAATATTAGATATTTTTACTGACACAAAAACTGAGTTACAAATAGTTTTTTTTGCAACACAAATGACAGCGACTACACCGCAAATTTTGGTCTTTTTTTCCAGTATAAATATCTCAAAAATGTATAAATCAGGAGACATTTACCTGACAAGGAAAGTGACTTAAGATATATAGTCTTGATTTATGAGAGAAAAGATCAGATATTAAAATTAAACATTTTTAAAACAAGCAAAGAATCTGCCAATGGGGTTTTTTCAGCAGTTTTTTTGCTCGTTTTAAACTGAATTCATTATTATATTTTTGTTCATGTCAAGTAAATACATCTCAATTTAAGTTTAGTAAGAAATGTATTTTTTCAATAACAACAGTTGATAACACATCAGCAAAGTTAAGAAGAATTCAACTGAATACCCATCACTAGTAACAAAAATCTAGTAAATAAAAGTAAATGTGTACAAATATCCTAAAAAACAGTGTTATATTAAAAGGATAGCGGAGTCAGAACCTTTTCTTGCCTTATAAGTGAATAGTTTGTTCATCTTTTAAACATGAATCAAACAAAATGTCATTTGTTTTAAACAAAACATGTATACTACAAATTTGTCCATCAACAACAAACAACTACTTGACTCCAGTGATATAAATGCTGTCAATGTGAACGTAACCCAGCACATAACAGGGCTATGGCACAGCTAAACAGGCCAGGGTATTGCAAGCACATATTTAGAGAGAGGAGAAAAAAGATCCAGCTATTTACAGATACGCCCGCTAGTAAGTGCTAAACTGTGTCAAACAAGCATCAAAGGGGTCATTTAGTTATTTAAGACACCACCATCAGCATTGCAGTCCTAGATACACATTTCACTAAACACGCAGACAGGACTTATTTTACGTCACGTCTTTCATCAAAACGAATAATTCTAATCGAAATTTAGCAAAATCTTTATTTTCTAATAACAGAAGACAAAAAAGATGTCCTTGTAAAACACTAAAACGCCTTCGCCACTTTCCGTAAAACTTCATTTATTTCTCTCAGTCGACTCCCTGGTAGCCGTATCAAGATAAAGAGTTGAGATGGGCCGAACAGTCTCGGCTCCTGCGTGTAAAAAAGATAAGACCCTAGCCTAATAAAGCGATGTGGCATCTAGCAAGCAGCGCGCTGATGTGTCAGACATTTTCCAAATCAGCCCCGACTTTAATTAAATTCAGGAGCCTCATTCAGCGGCTTTGTGAGGAACTGCTTTGTATGGCTGGTGAGGAGTGCGGGGAGTGCCAAGCATAATTTGCCCCGAGACGAGAGCTTGAAGACGACTGTCTGCAGCCTTAATAGTTTAATGCAGCTATATTGATTAGCAGTTTAATGTACAACTAATGAATTGTTTCTTTAATACCCTTTGCACATCTACTTGCTGGCTCGTTGGTATGGACCGCTGCGCTCGCACAAATGACGGAGGGAACGGGTGATAAATACTTTTACGAGGCTTGTTTGAGGCCGACAACATTTTTTTGGTTGTATTTGCATTTATAAAACGGATAGTTCTGGACTGTAAAATCTAATTGGTTGTGCTGTGCTCAAAAGCTGTTGTGAAGTGCCTTAAGCAGGGGTCAAATCATTTTAACAAACAGCATCTTGTGGCTTTAAATTAAATTGCATCGTAATAAAACAAGATTTTGACCTTTTTATGTGATTCCAAATCGTCTTGCTACTTAGGTTCAACTTTAAATGCAAAGAAATGGCATTTTTGTCTGAAGCAACCATAACTTCAAAGATATTCCCACAATAACGTCATTTTTCTTTTTCATTGTTATTAAGAAAGTCAAAAAAGGGCACAAGAGTTTACAATTTCACAGCAGACCTACAGTAGATAAAGTAAAAAATATTTCATCTTTATTCATGTCGTATGCATTCAAAAATGAATACCGACCAATCTGTATATTGTGCAAGGCCTTAAAGTGCATACTTAAACTACTTGCTTTAGGGTCAAGCGTCTTTATCTCTACATACTTTGTCTCATCATCACATCAATGACTTGAATATTTCCATCAGAACTATGTTCCCAAAGCCCTTTGCCTACGTTCCTGACACTTCACCCCCTCCATTCTCACTCTGGGTTGGGTTGTGAAATGGTACCGTCAGCCCCGGAATGGTAACCCAGATAAGAGTACAGTTTTCCACTCAAGGCCATCTCTGCAACTACCCCCTAACAGCTTTTCTGCCTTTTCGGGGCGAAAGCCTTTTGTCACCCCGAGGCCTCGCCTCTCCCTCGCCAATTGTTTTCGCATTTTCTGCATTCCTGCTCGAGATAAAGGCCGAGGTCTTCTGGAGATCCACTCCGCTGGCACCAAGAGTGATGTAGTATGGCTGATTGGGTGGAGGGGAGGGGCTGAGGCCCTGGAGCAGCGATGAGTCCAGGGAGGAAAGAGAAAAAACATCTCCGTGTTTATTCTGGAAAACCGCCACTCTCTGCGCAGTGATCCGATAATCACTAGTGGAATGTATGCGTGAGGTTTTCTTTATGCGGGAAATAATAAATATGCAATAAAGGACATGGGGTCAACAATAAGGATGGATCTTTGGCCCTGGAGCCAGTGTTTGAAACAGAACAGTCACTTGCCTAAAAATCTGTTTTATGCCAAATGTTTCTGTGTTATTTTTGTTTGCATTCTGTTGATTTAAACATGTCACTAGGAGAACATTATCCGACCTGCTAATGAAAAGGAGGAAGACTCAATTTTAATAGAATGGGTTGAAAATATGTCAAATGATTCCTTTACATGAAATTATATTTTGGTAATATTTTACAAGCCTGTATTTGCTGCAATGCTGCAAAAGTTTTGTTCAGTCTTAATTCAATGCTACTTAGCTAATTAAAAAAATATGTTTACAAATGATAATAATAAAACAAAATATAACAAATTGAAATCAATTTTATCATTGCTATATATTTTATATTTATTATAGTGATTATATAATATTATGCACAATAACAACATCAATAATAGTATGCATAGTAATAAGTATAACAATAATAAATAAACATAGTAATAATAATAATGAATATCAATAATGCTAATTATATTATGTATATTATTGCTTACATAATTACCATGATAAATATCAAATAAATAAAAGCGATCTTCTTTGGGATGGATGACCAAAAGTATTGCTGTACAGCTACAAATCTGAACTAAAAGCATCCTTATTGTCTAGCCCTCAAAGGAATCTTAAAACAGAGATGAGAGCTCACTTAAGCAATATTGAAAACAATCCGCGGATAAATTACACTTGGTTAAACAGCCACACTGTTAACATACATCTGGGCCCTGCCTTACGGCTCTAGAGAGCGGACAAATACCTGAGCATCCACACACCTCATTTAAATTCAAACTTCGAAAACCAAACCATCATTCTCATCAGACCGTGACTAGCCAAACTCCAGGTAAGCAACACGGTTGTCTGGTCCTAGTGGAGGCAGGAGTGCAAACTATCAATACGCTAAAACCACCAACAGGGAAGAGGCGGGTCGGTCTAGTTGCTCCTGCAGAGCACACTTAGATAAATTCAACCCGACTTCCATTAATCTACTTGGCACAAAATGAGATCGTCTTCTCAACTGTTGAAGAGGAAGTGAATTATACTTATATCATTAAAACAAAGTAGGTCATGCTAATTGCTCTTCGTTGGAGCTGAATTCGGATGGAATTGTGAATTTGGGAAAAGTCTGAGGTGTGTAATTAGTTTGGGAAATCTCTCCTATTGCTATGGCAATGTCTGGCAGTACCTGTGTCAGCAGGCCTGGCTGGATCTGCAGGGGTTGAGCACCAGGAGCTTGTGTTACTATGGGAACAGCATTCTCCATCCGCACCGAGTAGCCAGTGTGTTTAGAGGGTGATGCTTGCAAACCTGAGAAGATATAACAAGGGAAACGCCATTAGATGGCAAGATGGATGTAACCTACAGCTTGGCTGTTACAGTCATCCCTTCTACGTAAGGAATAGCCCATTAAATCTGCAGAGTAGCTCTATAGCCACATTTCCAGCAGCGCTTACCTTGGAAGCCAGGTGGGCAGACGATGAGGGCCTGCTGGAAGGGATCCGGTCGGGCGGCGCAGAGTTGCGGGCCGCCGGGCTGGAGGGGCATGGTCCTTGGGGCCACGGCGGCCATAGGAGCCGCAGAAGGCTGGTAGAGTGCAGATTGGTAATTTAGTATGGAGACATCTGGATTTGCTAGGGAAAGGGTGGCACTGGTGGAAGAGGGAGCCAGGTGGGTGGCCTAAAAGAATCGATGGATTCAACAAACAAACATAAACAAACAAAAGCATGAGGAAGAGGGTTTGGTTTAGGGGATTGGGTGGAGCCACAATGAGGCATGTGGGGGGGCATTTCGAATAATAAGATGATGGAAAATAAACGGTCTCTTGATATGCAAGATGGATGTGGAAGTTAAGGAAAATGTACTGTCTGACGGTCATTAAAGCAAAATAATAAGTCAAATAATTAAATATGGGATTATTTTTAATGACGACTAATTTACTGTACATTGTACAGCTGCTCAAAATAATAAATAATAAAACCATATTCATTTAACATTATTTTGATATTAACATTATATTATTTTGAGTGTGATTCACCGGCAAACGTTTAATAATATAACTTTTAAAATAATATTAATAATAATAATCATATTTAAAAAAAATCTAAATGCATTAATAATATTTATTTATTCATATTTTTGTTTTTAATTTTAATAAATAGTCACATAATTCATTAAAAAATACAAACATTAATAATCAATAAATAATCACAATATTATTGTTAACATGAATGAAAATCTGAAATCGTGACAGCCCTAGCAGAGACCATTCAAAATAAAAAGCACAGCAACATGGAGAACATAGATGCGTCCGTTCAACCAGATTGCGCTGATCAATCAGAATCAACTATTCCATTAAGTGTAGTAAAAAAATCACAACTGCACAAATATTTTCTAAAAGCAAATGCTACACAGACTCTCTGTTCACTGTGTGCACGCAGCCTCATCGTTCTATAAAATGACTTTTATCGAGTCTACAGGGAGAGAGAAAAAGAGGGAGGTGAGGGAGCTTCAATCAATGCTCTTGTGTTACAGTCTCCATCAATGCTAGGACCCTTCAACTCATTGAATTTGCTCGCTCTCATTAGCAGCAGATAATGATCCCTCTTTGCGCTAAGCTATGATTAAATATACACAGATATAACTGGTGAGGGGAGAGACAATCTGTTCTTCACAAGCTCCTGCGCAAGATTTCCCCTCCAGTGCTCTTTAATCCGGCCTGACTGCAGCTCATTCTGGAATTTTCGTCTGGGGTTCTAGAACGGCAAACTGAATGTGTTCCTCAAAAGAACGGAACAGCTTCCTTCCATCTTAGTCACTTTCTGTCTAGCAAGACCCACGTGCGCCTCAGCCGCTGCAACCCAAACCGTCAAATGCCAATCTCGCGAGAGTTCCACAGAACGTGGTTTCGTGTAACTGTCCGAGTGCATTTACATGTTGAAGGCCTTTGATTTCTGGTTTCAAGACACAGGTGAAACTAAAGAAAACAAAGACACGTGGGTACGTCTTTGATAAACTCGTCTTTTCAAAACCTGTTTGTTTAATGGAGGATAGTGTTATATACTTTCATCCGCTTGCAAAGCGATAGCGTTTCATCTCATGCCACCGCAAGTCATTATAGACTTTTCATTAAGGTCTGTATGGAGAGAATTCAGAACAGGCCTTTTCATTTTTCATTTTCCCCGTTTAGCAAGGCCGACGAGCACCAGGGGAGAAAGTTAATCAATACGCCGCCATGGCATTTATCACACAAAATAAACACTTCAGCCTCACAGCTGGCTAACGCTACATGAGCTTTCTCTCTTCCTTACACACACACATGCTAATCCAGACAATATACAACATTCACATTATTATGACAGAAACAGTTCTGTAAGTTTGAAGCCGTGTGACTTTTTGACTTTAGACATTGTTTACGGGTAAGTCACAGTCTGAGCGGTTCTGAGGAACTCAAGGCATCATGGGATACATGCCTGGCTCTATGTCAGCAGTTTAGACAAACGCTCCCCGGTGAAGCTAAACTGCACAGAGGCAAAACAGAAGGAAACAAAAGGAGGGAGGAAAACAAAGTGGTGCAATCCTCAAGGCTGCGTCGTAGTAAAACGCAAGCCAAGCAGGAAGTAGAAGCTGTCGTGTTGTTAATCAGCACATTGTGATGGAGGCCTGCGAGGCTGGAAATGCACACATGCACACGGCCCAAATGGTAAAACTGGAGCTTTCGACCACTGGGGGAATTTAGCAGATACTGCCAGCGGTTTATGGAGCACCTCTACACGCGTTTCATTGGATTGCCCCATTGCAAGCGAGCAAGCATGTAACACAATTTATTATCTGCAGCTTTAAGGGAAATTAAACCGTACTGGGGAAAAGGGAAATCTTTTTGCTTATTACAATGATCAATTTCAGATACAGGCAAAAATAGGCCGGCGGTTTAAATGAATGGAATGTTTTTGATCAAGCTCTGCCTTTGGGGTAAAAAAGCCCCTGGATGATTGCTGCATTTAACAAACAAAACAAATCTGATATACTTGATAGATTCATAGAGACTTAAAACATGCAAATTATTTTCTTATTCAGTACTTTTCCTTTTGTAGTACAAATATTCTTAAATAAAGATACTGTACTTTAACTTAAGAAGACGTTGCAGACGTTTTCTTCTGATTTTAACTATTTACATATAAAAATATAAACAAACTGATACAAATAGGCGAGTTAACTGCTTGAAAACCATCACCAATGTGGTAAGAAAAATAAACTTAAACCAAATTCAAAGAAAACAACATATTTCTTGCCCCACTGGCAGATCTTTTTCTAATTTAAAATATAAATTTTGATAATATATTAAGTAAAAAAAATAATAATATATATATTTTTGAGTCTGAGTTTCGCTTTAAAAAAACAATGAGATGAGAAAAACCTAAACCATTTTTTACCCCATTTGCGAGTTAATTAACCTTAATCTAAGTCATTAAAAAAGTCATGGGAATTTTGCTTTACAAAAAATACAGAAATACAAAGAAAGAAAAGCTTTTGTTCAGTGTAATGTGTTAAAAGAACAACAATAAACAAAAACCTCAGTAAGCTTTCATTCAAGATATATTCTTTAAAACAATTTTGCTTCTTAATTGCCCGTTTTTATCAATATTTTTATTGACTGAATACAGAAAATAATTTTTAAAGTCAAAATCCATGAAATGTATTTTATTTTATTATTTTCATTTAAGTTTAAGACTAGGATTTATAAAGAGACAAAGAACACCAGAACTATAAAGAGCTTCATTTAAGAACACAGGAAGTGTCAAAATCCTTATTAACACATACAGTTGTGTGTTTGTGCGCGCGGGTGTATACTGACCTGACTGTGCACAGTTTTAAGCTTGTTGTGTGTGTGTGAGTGTGTTTGTGTGTGTGTGTGTGTGCGTGTGCGTGCGTGCGAGTGTATACTGACCTGACTGTGCACAGTGTTAAGCTGGTTGTTGAAGGTCATGGTAAGATTGGTGGAGGTGCTGGGGGCTACATGTGTAATAAAGGGGGTCTTGCTCTGATTGACGGTGTCGTACATATTTATCCGACGCTTGCAAATCTCCATGTTCTGGAAGCAGGATTTGACGCTGCAGGAATAAAGGAGGACAAGGTCAATGATGCACATCATAAAACCATTCAACGCTCTCCATACGGAGACACGTTGCTGTTGGTGTATATATAGCTCAACTGACTGTGCGCTGTGCGGGAAGTCCAGCAAATGTGTCATTGTGACGAAGGGGTGATTGAGCGTCTCTATAGGTGTGATTCTTTTGTCTGCGTCGATGGTCAGCATCTTGGTCAGCAGGTCGATGAACTCTCTCCTGTCTGCTTTCTCCGCCAGCATATCGCTACCCTCCAGATCTGTAGTCATATTCACCTGCGCACAGCAAGTAAGGAACGAAGGTGAGAAAGGGGAGAGACTGACTGACAGACATACAGAGAACAGCAATATTGTATTGTTGCTCAAACTAGGTACATCCAGATGACAACTTTGAAGTGTTTCCAGTTTTGTGTGCATAATGCATCAGACATTCGGCAAGTGGTCGAGGGGCATGATGTCGGAGGCTTCGGTTAAGATCTTTGATTCGCGGCACTGAATCTGTGCCTGTAGATTTTGAATCACAGCACGTACAAAACGTAATTCCTTCATTTAAATTTTATTTACAAAGCCAAACACACCATCTTGCTCTGAATGCTTAAAAGTATTCAATTTAATTAAATTATTTTAAAATTCGAAAAGTATGTATATTCTATATACTGCATCATTTTCTGAGTTCCCTCATGTCTTCACTATCCGGATAAATAAATGTACAGTAAAGATGCTTTGCATCCATAGAAATACATTTAAATTGAACTGCACATTTAATCATGTTTACAGTTAATCAATTTTCCAGGATTGAGCTGTTCGAGATTCAACCATCTAAATCAGAGGTTCTCAACCTCTTCATGGTCGCGCACCCTTGTAAACCCATTTAAAGAACTGGCTGATGAGCGAGAGATTTGAGCGCGCTTTACATCTTACAGTTAACAGATTTAAACAGGTGTCCAAGTTAATAAAAATATATGAAAAGGCACTTTATTTTCACGCAAAAGGTTGGGGTTTCGTAGAACCCTCGTGCCCCAACTGCAGTACCTCTGGGACCCCTTGGGTGAGATCCACTGATCTAGATCAAACATTGTGTTGCAATGCAAAAATTGCTTCTGGGCCTGAATAAGGCGAAAGTTTAACAGTGTGAGATTACAAGAATTATGTGCATTTAACACAATATTTGTAAACTGTCTTATGAAGTTTGTAAAGTGCATCACAACCCTGAGTGTTGAAGTCATAGAAATCTGTCAACTGTATTTTTAGCATTACATAAAATTTCACAGCATTTGTTAAGAACGCACAAAGCATTTGTGTGCTGGTAACTCCAGTGTTCCACAGTGCTTGGCACGCATGGCTTTGTTAATACAGGCGGGTATGTCAGTCAAAAGTTCTCATTTATTTCTTTTAAGACAGTAATAACCTTCAACATCTGATACATTTGATTTGAAAATTACAGCTATTCACTTAAAGTCTTCAGAGCATTAGAAACGCAGAGATTCCCCCCGTCTCAGGATGTCGAAAAAAAACTACAATAAAATTATTTGTAAAAGTTATATAATGCTTTTAATTAAGCACATAAGGTTGATAGAAAATAGAGAACAAGGGGGAGAAGATAAACAAATAATCTTCAACCCAAGGACTGTAATCCGTCAGTGATCTCTTGGACGTCAGGATGATCGGCACAAGCGAGCAGATCGTCTCTATGGCTGCAAAAGCTGCCCGTGCACATTTACAATTTCTTTTGGAAATGATAAGAACCATTCTTCATAACTTCTTCACTTTATAAGTCAGACGAATTCACAAGTAAACTCTGAACGTTTAAAAGCAGAGATACACTTGAGAACGTGAGATCAAATCGTCCGGAATTTTCTATTCATGGTTACAAATGAAATTGTAGTGAGGTAGGCGAGGCCGGTGCGTGAATGATAACGAGCGTCAGCTGTACGCGCACCGGTCTGGTATCACGGAGGAGATTGTGAAGCATAAGTGGACGAGCGACCGGACCGCGTCAGTGAGAGAGGACCGGGCCCGCAAATAGTGTTTGTGTTTTGTTCTTTTACGTCCTTGTTTATTTGATTTGATTAAAGATGTTAAATGTTCGCCGGTTCTCGCCTCCTTTCCCTTCATGGAACTTTGTTACACTGGTGCCGAAACCCAATAGTACGGTGCGCGTACAGCTGACGCTCGTTATCATTCACGCACCGGCCTCGAATCCCGGCTCTCGTACCACATACCTCGCTACAGAAATTTTTAACCTTTGAGCGGTATCCGGTTTGGTCCCATATATGGGATATTATTTCCGTGCCCCTGAGAATACGGTCCCAGATATGAGATTTAGAATGTTCAGTGACTGCCAGATTCAAATTGTGCTTTAGCGCGTTGGTTTGCGCTGAGCCAGAGACGGACGAGCTCAGCGCTGTCATATATCACAACTATGCAGTGTTTTTAACCTAATAATGTTTATTTTAGGTTTCAGCCATTTAAATACACATACGCACTAGTAGAACAATACATTTGGATATTCTATTCAAATATAATTAGACGACGTGTGTTATTCACATCAGACAAACATAGTGGAAGTAACTATAAAGTTTACAAGAGTTCTCGGAGTTCACCGGCCACTTTCTTGCATGTATTTCGGGAGAAACTGATGACAGACAAAACTCTCTGAACTGCGTCGCAAAGAAACATGGTGGCACCCGTCTCACATATAGATCAAGATTATTTATAAATGACCAAACACACTCACTTACACATTTTTGAGAATCGGAATATCATATAGTTGACGACGTGGTAAGCAAGTTTGTGAATATTTTGAAATAAAAAAGGAAATTAAGGCGATCTGTCATAAGGTGTGTCACGTGACAAATATGACGCGTCGCCATGGAAACATTAAAGGGGTAATCATTACTAGTCTATATGGAGTCTGTATTAAAAACATTAGATATGAGACCCCGAGAAAAATATAACCTGGAACCGAAGTGCCAAAATAACGTGACATCGGCATATTAATTGTAACGGAACAAACTTTCGCGGCCATATTTAAATGTTTTTTTACAGATTTCAAAATGGCACTTTTATATCTTTTCTCTTTTTGAAATTAGTAGTGCACAGCTGAAGTTTTATTTTCTCTATTTTTTTTATTTCATGAAAGTTATTATGACACAGCCGCACTTTTTTTTTCTTTATTTTAGAACTTTCTGTTATTTGATGTATATAGTTTGTATTTTAGATACAACTTGTTACTCTGATACTACTTTTAAGTTCAATAAATTGGAACATGTTAAGCTTGTTGCGCATTTCATTAGCATTGTGTTGGGGCGATGGGGGCAGGTGGGGCTTGAAAATTCCCCCTTGTCTAAAGTGGGGAATGACCAAAAAAGTTTGAGAACCACTGCATTAAACAAAACACAACATATCTTATTATCGTAAAATAGTATCTTGGTCTATACTCCGACACAGCCAAGATACAGTCCACCTGCCCACTAACCAATGCAAGTACATGTCGTGATTATATGAAATATGTTTATGATCTCAGAAACTGACCTGGAGATGTATTCTAATTCTTGTAAAACAAGGGGATCTGAAGCACATGACTGTAGATACGTTGTAGATTATGCGTATCTAAGCGCAAGGACATTTCTGATATAATGGGATACAGTCAGCTCATATGGGAAATCCAAACTAAGCTTTGAATCATTGCTGGCATCAGCGTGACCCGGCAAGTTCAGACATCAAGATGACTGGCCGGTGATGAAGCGTGTTGATTTAAATAACTCGCAGCAAGCAAAAATTCATAAGTCATGTATCATAGAACTCATGGGACCGAAGGTTCCCATTCAACATTACTTCACCATTGTGCTTTTGTATCGTGGCCTTAGTTATGTAACATTTTCTGTTGTTTAACAGAGGTATTGCTGGGAACTCTCCCCGCAGACTCAGAAACAAAATAGAAGTTTATTATTGAAGACTAGTTCTGTGATTTGAACACAGGTACGAGCTCTTACCTGTGCCATATCATCCAAGCAGTTGAAGATGTACTTGCGAGCCTCTTTAGACTTGATTCCTGTGTCTGCCTCGTGGTCCTCGGGTGTCTGTAAGTACAAAAACAAAGTTTGTCAGAAGGGTCCTCAATACAGATTTATATATTTACAGAAACGGTATGGAAGCATGAACGAAATCACATATCTTTTCAATATCTCAGTTGTTCCTCCCTGACAGCAAGGAGAATAAAGGATCTCAAACCGTGCTCAGATTTCTAAAATACTATACTCAGAAATAAAATTGACAGATTTATATACAAATTCAACTCAGTTTTTCCTCAAGATCACATTTATTGAGCTACCTGTATGCTTTGCAGATTGTTATATTGTCTGTGTTGTATGTTATCTTATAGCATCTCATTGAATTCTACAATATTATTTCATTTTAGGAAGAAGCCCAGAGACAAAGTTGACCCTTAAAAAGACACAACTGAGAATTACCTTTTTAGAAACGTTCCTCTGGGAAGAACTTGACATTAGAAAAAAGTATTTCTATCATTCTCGACACAAGCATTGAGGTCAAAAAAGTGCAATGATTTATCGAATCGAAGGGGAACGCTTTAAAATGTGGATTTAGATGACAAGCATTGAAGTTTTTAGATGGACTTCACAATTACATTTAGATGTTCAATGATCCAAGGTGTTGTTTTTACAGTGTCATGTAAAGCCCTTAAAGTTCACCAACAGTTCAATAAGAGAGAAAACTGTTTAGAGACACAATCACCCAACGAGAGAAATTAAGCACAGGGAATGGATAAAAAAAGATGAAACATCGCTCTGGTTGCCAAGTCCTCTCACACAAGAGTCCATTTAACTTTTAAAGAGATTGCTTTTGCACTGTCACTTCATATCATACAGTAAGTGAAAACATCAAGAGTAAGTGAGAAAGAAAAACGGGGTGAGAGAGTTTTACCTTCAGTCTCCACAGAGGGTACGTAGAGTCAGGGTCTCTGTTGAAAAACCTGGTTGTTTTCGTTCCTGCACTTAACAGATACTCTGCTGGCAAACCCTGCGTCTGAGAGATGTATCGGATCTGATAGAAGACACAAACACGGATGGTTAGAGAACTATGTGTCAAAAATTCGCTGCTTTGTTACAATTAAAGAGGACATAAAACAAATAAACATTTAGTTTTATGTAGAATTCAATAATCAAGACTTTTTTATTATGTTCCCAATTCTTCTTATTTTTTGACTCGCATATCATTTATTTGTGTTGAAGAGACGGTATTTCGCAGACAGTTTGTAAATTAAATTGATATTTGTTTATATACATATGATTGTAAGAGAGCTGGAAGTAGTGTCCGATCAGCATCGGTAGCCTTGTAGTTCAAATCCCGATCTCAGCCGTCCATTGCTGGTCATGCTCCCCTGTCTCATCCCAATATCTTCCTGTCAACTCTCCAAAATATAGTGTCTATGTACTGAAGTTCAACTCTGACCCTTACATTTGTATAGACGGTTTCATCGGACGAGTACATCTTTTTTGTGTTCTCATGTATGTAAATTCATATTAATTTGTATTATTATTTTATTGTATATTATTTGTATTAAATAAAAACTAATCAACACTTATTGATTCTTTTCGGAGATCTACCGGAAGTTAAGTTTGGGCCACATTATGTTTATGTTGTTGCCCCGAAACTGTCTATAGAAAAAGGTCCAAGTCTTACATCAGAGCCATTCGGAAATCATCATGACTCTTAAGTAAAAAAAAGGTTAACACTTATAGTATAGGGACCAATTCTCACTATTAACCAGTTGCTTATTAGCGTGCATTTGTGAATATGCGTGAATATTGGCTGTTTATTAGTACTTATAAAACAAATATTCTGCATCCTAATCCTAATCCTACCCAATACCCAATACCTAAACCTAACAACTAACTATTAATAAACACCAAATAAGCAGTTAATTGAGGCAAAAGTTGTAGTTAAAGGTTTGTTAATAGCAAGCACTGGACCTTAAAATAAAGCATTTCGTGACCGACAAAAACATAAATCCAGGCTGACCATATATGTATTCATCACCTAAACAAGGCACTCCTATCACACACAGCTAGCCCATCATATCTAAGGTTATCATTTCCAAAATTAGATAAATCAAAACAAACCAACAAAAAAGTGATTTAACTCAAAAAAGACAGCTTACTAATACAATAAAACACAATAACATAATGAAAACGGAGTTGTATCATTTTGGATCCAAACTCTTCATATAACATAAAAAACCTTTAAAGGGACGTTTCTCCCCCAAATATTTCTTTTCATCATCTTCTCACCCTCGTATCATTTCAAATTTCAAATTTATTTTGAAGAAAGTTGGTAACAGCGCCTGGACACGAGACCGAGGCTAGTGAACGGGTGCCGGTTAACAACATTCGGCGAAATATCTTCTTTTGTGTTCTGCAGAAAACAGAAATTTATACAAGTTTGAAATGACATGAAGGTGAGTAAATGATGACAGAATCTCTATTTTGGTGTGAACTATCCCTTTAAGGTAATGTTATGACAGGCAGCTTAACTGGTAGAATTTTAGGCTAATAATTTCATTCTGGGAAAACAAGTTGGCCGAATTCATTACTAAAAATGTGTAAAAATGCAAATGCAAAAATTTGGGTTCTTTGTAAGTCTTGACTTACATTATAAATTGACTTTGGGGAAAAACGCTGTTGTGTTAAAACAGTCTGCCACAAAACATGGCCGCCACGCTGATGACAAAACTTCAGCCTTCCAACATTAGAAACCCTGTAAACAGCATCTGTGATGAATGCTGTCTCCACAAGGCTCATTTCCCCTGCCAAAACGTATTTTTACAGGTCTGCCTGGGTGCCGCAATTACACAGGATGCCATTCACACACCTGAAAGACTTAAACACAAGAGCTTGGCCGCCGAATGAATCCACAATAATAATAATCTCCCCCACAGCCCCCACCAATCACCCAAACTCTTACCACGAGACTGAGCTCATAGCTGCTCAAGAGACCTTGATCACCGCGTTGGCTCGCTTAGCATCTTGTGAAATGAAATCACAGCTTTTTTTCATGCGCTTGTGAAGGATTCTCGCTCGTGCTTCCAAAGTGGCGTAATTAGAAATGAGCTAAAGGCTGAAAAATTACTTTTCAAGATCTGTTTTTAAAGGGACAGTACAAAATGAAAAGTACAGTCATCGTTATGTCAACTTCAAGCATGTGATCTTTTGTGGAACTCAAAAAGCATGACAGCTTTTCTCGGGTACAACAAAGAAAGAAATTCAGATTGGTTTCAAACAACATGATAAGCAAAGTCACGGATTTGGATTTTTTGGATGAACAGCATGTTTTCTCAATTATTTTCGCCTGAAAAGTAGCCTAGCGCTTAGTGGTTGGCCTTCATGATTTGACTAAACGGGGCACGGGAGTTGAAATGCAATGAATATGTCGGATTGCCTTCAAAGTCATACAAAACCTAAAAACCTAATAAATGCACCAAATAAATGCCAGCCAAAAGAAAGTAACACCAGCCATATTATTTGGCCAGCCAAAGATGTTGAGAGACGAATCTGCAAGGTCCTTTACTGTACTTAAGAGCTTGTTAAAGACAGTTTTGTTTGCTTAGAACTACAACACTGGCCCTGGGCTGTTTCATAAAGCCAGGATCCGTCTTTTTAAGGGGAGGCCCCATTGTAGAACTCAGGTTCTGGGCTAATTGGGCAGTTTGTGGCATTTGTCCAGAAATACAGAGAAGCCAGAGGAATGAAAGTCAGGGGCGCAAACTGCCCTTGAGGAAGGATTTTGCAGTCATTTTCTGAGCAAGGAGAACACAAATGATATCAAACTCTTCCACTCTGTCTCTCAAAATGAATAACATACAGAATATGTCATTTCATGTCAACTCAAATGTTACATAGCATTACTTGTTACCTTTCTGCGCCACGTGGGGGGATGGCTGTCACATGATCAGCCTAGCTCATGAATATTAATTAGACGATATAATATTCACCCTTTAAGTTGATTTATTGAGAGACAGGACCTGAGAGCCAGTGGAGGTACAGTATTGCTTACCGCTTGTGCACATTGTCCTGCCAATGCAACTGGCTGGCAGAGGTTTCCGCCTGGTCTTCAAGTTTACGTTTTATGCGGCCTGCTACACTATTTATTTTCCACCATTGCCAAGAAAAACAAAACTTGTCCGCTCTTATAATGAACATTTCCCAATTATTCCTAACATTTCTAAAACCCTTGCCTTTAAAGGGTAGTTCAGCCAAAAATGTAATTCTTTCACGATTCACTCACTCAAACCTGTATGACTTTCTTTCTTCTGCAGAACGCAAAATAATATATTTTGAAGAAAGTTAATGTGAAGGACATTGGACCCCATTGACTTTCATTGTATGGACACAAAACCACTGAGACATTTTTCTAAATATCCATTGAAGAAAGAGTCATATTCACATTTTGAATGACATGAGGGTGAATAAACAACGACAGAATATTTTAATTGTATTTATCCATCCCTTTAAGACGGTAATAGTGGAACCTGTAGACTAGTAGTCACTGGAACCTCAGCAGACGCATTCAGCGTGCATCTCACTGCTCTATTTTGGTTATGTTATGGTATTGTATTTATTATTAAGGAATAACACACGTCTTACCTGGTCATACTCAGACGCTCCGGGGTAAAGTGGCCATCCCAGGAACAGCTCGGCAATGACACAACCCAGGGACCACATGTCGATGGCCTCACAGAAGGGAAGACCCAGGATGATCTCTGGAGCTCTGCAAACACATGCAAACAAATGGAGGATCAACTTCAGGAACACTGGGCAGAACATTTGAGAACTTCAGATATTTGCCTGGTTATCCACCCTTATAGGACAAGTTAAAGGGTTTCTAGCAGCACCGCAGGGTCAACAAAGACGCCTATTCTTATCAAGAACCATCATAATAAAACAACATGGAACATGGAAGCTGAAAACGCTGTAATTTGGAATGGATAATAAACAGGACAGGACAATCGTTATCCCAAAATAAACCCAGAAGTACCCTGAAGAATGTATATCTCCCTTTATTACATAAATAAATGAACAATGAAGATACTAATCTGTAAATGGTACAGTACAAAAACAAAGCACGTGCACTGCCTTTCTGACAACGCTCACCAATTCATCTCCATTTACAGTTTTAATCTTATTCTGTTTAGTTAGCGGTTAAAAACCCTATATTGTAGATACATACAGCACACGATCACATTGTCCCACCCAAGACCAGTTTATGCACACCCTGTTCCACTGAAAATCAAAGCTGGCGTTTATTACATATGAGCTACTCAGACTTCTCTGTGCCCATTTAAGTTGACTGAGCTGAATAATAAAGACAAAAACTCAAATGCCTTCTGTTACCACAAACACGAAAGAGGAGAGAGAGTGTGTGACACAACATTTATCTGAGAGCCGCCGGGAGCTTGTGAATCATCATCCCAAGGATAGACGAAGGTCCATTCATTTGGCTGGAGGGTTTGTAAATAAATAAATGTTGTTTGGAGGAAAATGAGAGGAAACATGTGGACAGACAGATTGAAAAGGTGTTGCAGAAGATGGATATAAAGGCTCATTTCAGTGCGTCTTCAAGGTTGCAGACAAGCAGTGCGCACGCACTCACACGGCTGTGTTTACAGGTATGAGAGTCATATCATTTGCATTAAACTTTCAACATTCTGTCAAGAAAATCCACAAAACAACATCCATTTAATAATCATTACAGCAAAGCAATATCATGCTTGTAGTTTCCTAATGTTTTGTTACTTGATAAAACAATTTCCAATTGTTTCTAATTTTCCAACCGTATGTGTATGACCTCTTCTCATGGATGCCACAGGGATAAAAACAGTTTGGAAGGTAAACATCCCATAGGCTCTCACACAAAGAACGGTGCATGACATCATCTGTCCCCAGTCATGCCATGCCACACAGTCGTGTGCCTGCTGGTCAGTTCTATGTCATTTAAATAAGCCACATCGATGACTACCCCAAGAATCATCTCTCTCTCACACGCTAACAGCTGTGAGTATCTCGGTGACACTGAGGAAACATTATGGCCGCCACGTATGCAAATTCATATCCCACTTCCATCTTTTCTCTCTTTCCTTCCAATGCCATATGCAAAACAGACCAGCAGCTGCTGATGCAGGACTTTCGGCGGCTGCGATAAACACACACAAACGCGGCACTAAATATCGCCCTCATCCGCACGCGTGTAGAACCACTGCTCATAATGCAAAAACCTGTGGTGAGAAATTCACAGCATGGGTACAGAAGCATAAACACACAGACAAAGAAATATGAAAGCTTCAAGCTCAGAAGGGACAGATCACCCAAAAATGTTTGATTTGATTTGATTTGATTCAATTTATTGTCATTACACACATACAAGTACAGTGCAACGAAATGTATTTTAAAAATGTAAATTCGTTCATTATTTAATCACTCTCGAGTTGTTCCAAATCTGTACAAATTTCTTTATTTTGATGACATAGTGAAAGCTATTTGACAGAATGCTTGCAACCAAACACTTCTTGGCCACCATAGTAGGAAAAATGACAATGTTAGTCAAAAGTGCCCCAAAACGGTTTGCTTTCCTACATTCTTCAAAATATATTATTTTGTGTTCAACAGAACTAAGCAATTTTCCTACTATGTTAGTCAATGGTGACCAAGATCTGTTTGGTTACAAGCATTCTTCCAAATATCTTTCTCTGTGTTCATCAGAACGAAGACATTTATACAGATTTGGAACAACTTGGGGGTGGACAAATGCATTTTTTTGGCTCAACAGTCCCTTCGATGAAAACGATTTAATAATAAAACATCATTCATTTGAACTGAATATGTATTTCTTATTATGTACAATACACATTCCTAAAAATGGTCAAACAAACACAGCCATCAAAAATATTTTAAATCTTTCCACATATAACCATAAAATGTTCACCACTTTGTTTCCAGATAAGTGAAACCTAAAACGGTAATCATGAAAATCAGTAACACCTCACATGTTGCGTGACAACTTTTCATATGCTATTCATACCGAAAAAGCTTTTTTTTCAACTGAATCTGAATTCAAAAAGCATTCTGAATGGCCACAACCCTGGCTCATTTGTGTCTCTGTTTGCATACTTAAGTGTGAGATGGTTAGCCAGGGTTGTCGGTTTCACCTGTCAGCTGTGACTTTGCAGGTGCGTATTTGTTTGCAATGCATGTGTTGTTGTGTAGCTCGCATGTTAGCCAGAGGTGAAAAGTTAAGAGTACAAACATCATTTTACGGTGTTGATATTTGCATGATGTACTGTACTTGCACACATACACACATCTAAAAACGAACACACACACAGAGCTGTGAGAGTCGTCTTCACAATGAAAGATGTATTGATTGTAGAAGGACTGTGCACCTGACATCAGAGCGCAATTGTATATTTTAGCAAATGCAAAATATGTGGAAAGAATATTGATGGAGTAAATTGAGTTAAGACTACACTAAAAGATTGATGGGGTAATTTTGTCACGCATGGCCAGTTTGGACACCTGCATTTGCATATTTTATGCAAACAACCTGCTAATCACTTTCCAATATACTTAAGTTGTCCAGCTTTGTTTATTAGACTTCAATTCATTCTTAAATTAACCGGGCAAAGACAAGTCTTAACAGAGACCAGGGTTTGTTTCTCTAGTACAAAGGGATGGGAAGCTTTTAGTGCTTCGGCAATGTACTGGATTGCATAACAGCAGATGTAGTAGAAGTTATTCACATCACATTCTTTACACTCCAAAGATTGTCAATGACCCCTTCAGTAAGAACGCTTTTTCAGTCCCTAACTAACTTCTTTTTAGAAAACCCCTCATACACCCATGTGAACATAGTTGTTATTTGAGGCTCTGACATGATTCAGCGTGGGCATGTCAAAATGCATCCATCACAGTTGACCTTCAACGCTGACCACCACTCATACTTACCAAAGACGTTTCACTCGAACCAATTAACAATATGATGGCTGTATTTAAGCAATATCACGCAAGCAAGAGTGCTCTCTTGAAAACTGAAAATGGTCTTTGAAATGGTCTCTTCATTTTCTTTCCACCGCTGTTCATGTAAATGAAAAATGAGGCATGAAAATATTATAATGGGCAGTAGGAAGGATGGATTCTTCTTTATACTTCTGAAATGAAAGAAAAAGGACATTATCCAAAATCAGACTGATGCTGATTGTCAAAGTATAATACTGATCCATACAAACTAAATACATTTGTTATACATATGTATTCATTATAAATGCTATTTCTTTTTTTTAAGATTAATTTTTGGGCGTTTTTGCCATTATTTGTACAGTAACAGTGAGAGGAAAGGAAGCGAAGTGGGCGAGAGAGAGAGAGCGAGAGCCGGGGCTCGAACTCGGGTCGCCCGGAGCGCAACAGTGCCATATGTCAAACAATATGGGTCAGCTGTGGCCTAGTGGTTAGAGCGTTGGACTTGTGATCAGAAGGTTGCCGGTTCGAGTGCTAGCAGGTCATGACTGAAGTGACCTTGAGCAAGGCACCTTACCCCTGATTGCTCTGCAGTATTGTGCTACTGTAAAAAAAACTACACGTAAGTCGCTTTGGATAAAAGCGTCTTCCAAAATGTAAATATGTCGGAGCACTAACATCAAGGCTATCTGCTCCGACACATAGTATCTTAAACCCAAAACGTTTTATGGCTTTCAATCCATGTCTGTAAAGTTGAAAGTGATCTAAAAAGTGCACCTAAAACAAAACTAACTACAGCTGACAAACTAGTAGGTAGGTTAAAGGATGTGAAATATCTAAAGTCCAATGGCCATTCAAAAAGGGGCTCGGCCCAAAATATTAGTTTTAACAGTAAATATGTTAACACAGACACTACTATATTATTTTCCTCTCGCTGTCTATCTTGTGAGCAGAACCTTGATCCTCCAAGCAACCCGCTGATGGCTTCACTCCCCCTTGAGTTTTAATATTCATGTCATCGCAGCGCAAAAGAAGCGGAGGCTGAAAGTTCCCGGTCTGCCATATTAATAAACATTGCATGAGATGGGCTCAGTGAGGGGACGTCCACACCTACCCTGCATCTGAGACTGATGGTGTGAGAGGGAAAGAAAGACAGAGAAGAGTGATGTAGGGGGAAAGGAGGAATGACGGAGACAAACCAAACAGTCCAGGAGTGTGAGAACAGGGGAATGAGAGGCAGAGGGAGCTGGTTGGATTTCCATCTCCACGGAGTGAAAGCGCGGTGTCGTCTCTTCGCAGTGTTTCTACAACTTACTGAAACAACACTGGAATAGCCCTTTTTTGTGGGAGTAATCGTTCATTTCAAGGCCATGTGAACCTCTGCCTCCCTTTCCTCACAATGCAGGAAAAAAAATAGCTGACGATGCTGTCACTCCCTCAATCTTCAGTCATTAGCATTCCCAGGACAGAAAGACAAGTAGGGAGTGAAACAGAGAGGGTCACAGAAAAGCAAATCGAACGTCTCTGTAAATGGTGCTGATACAAACACCTATAAAAATATCTTTGAATAAACAAGTTATAATTTTTTTACTATAATGAAAATAGTATATATTACGTGCACAAAGCTCTTTGAAATCAACATTTTAGAGAGGGGGGATAAGAGACAGGGAGAGATGCCCGCGTCCCACCTGACGCGCCCGGCCCCTCACAGTGTCGCTCATCTACCTGCATGAAGCTGCATCGGTCCTGAGCCCACGATCCTCTCTCTCCCTCCCACTTTCTCTCTTGCACGCTCCAGCACATTTTTAAGCGGCCTTTGTAAGTATGTGGGTCACGTCTGGAGCTTTCTGCTTGAGGAAAAGGTCCCCGGAACGGACACCCTCTCACATTTGCAGTCAAGCCCCGAGTGAAATGCGCTACAAGTGGAACTCTCTTCCCACAACTTTCTCAGACACACACCCTAAATTAAAGCCTCAGCTGTTTTATCAGCAGAATAAATGATTCAGGGTGTGTACGTCTCTCTATTTGTGTGTAAAGTCTGGAAAAATATATATCATGCATTAAAAAAAGAAGAGGATGGTAGCTGTCACAGGGAAACCAAATGTGCAATGATTTGCTTTGACTAGATTTTTTTATTGTGCATGCTTTCCAGCAGCAAATGCTGAATGCTAGATGATTCATTTCAATTGCATAACATGAAATATTATTTGTCTGTCTGTCCGTTGGGCAGGTAGAGAAAGATAAAGTATTAAAAGTAAATTTAATTTTATGTAGATAGAGGGTAGACAGAATAGATGGATGATAGACCGACACGGCCATCAGGCATATGATGGTACTGACACTTCTGTTAACCAGCTAAAAAGCATGTTTATTGGCTGATAATCTCAAAACGACTAAATATAAGCCAAATAAATTCAGCCTGGACGATATATCGCTCTAACACGAGTTCATACCCCATCTGCTCTGAAAAAGAGTCATATAACGGAGTAACAGAACACGTGGACTAAAAGGTGTTTTTGCCTGTAGGTGGCTGCAGTTGGGAGCCCACATGTCACGTCTCCCTCACCATCTCCACGTCTGCCCACCGCCTCTGGGAAAGAACAAGAGCTGTTATTTATTTTTTCCCTCTGAGACAAAGAGAGAGAAAAGCTCACCTACACAAGCGGATAAATCAGTACTGTGCCACCCCCCTCCGTCACACCTCCATCTGTTTTATCTCTCTCCCCCTCCTCTGCTCCCTCGCCACAGTTCAGCAGTCAAACCTCCTTTAATCAGATTTTGGGCCATGGAAAGTGTGTGTCCAAGTTGCGTGTTTCTTGAGAAAAGAGGGCGATAAGCATTTCTACGAGTACGTTTTAAGTGTATGCTTGGGTAAACAGCATACGTTCTATTTTTATAATGTGCATCAAAAATCATAGATGAATATATTTTATGTATGCAGTCTACATAGGATGTGAAATGACAGTATGCCATCGTACAAACTACGCAAGCTAAGAATCAGTCCGTTTGAAATAAAAACTGAATGCTCAGGTTTGATGAAGGTGTCAGCATCAAGTGGCGCAAATGAGCTTAAAAAATATTCACATTTAAACCTCTTCTGAAAGCCTCTCAGTCAACCTCGAATCGTTTTGCTTTCTCCGCCGTGTCTGAGAGAAGCGACGCTCTCCAATCTGCTCCACAAACCCCCACAAAAACATAGACCGGGCGAGACAGGCAGGCAGCGACAGCGAAAGAAAGAGGTAGACGTTTCGAAGAACAAAATAACTGCAAACAGATCCTGAGCACTTAATCTGCGTTACACCACAAACGGCCAAACGCAATTAGCCAAGCCGCATTCTTCTGCTTTCACACAAACACAACATCTAGCGCTATATCTCTTCCCCTCAAGCACACCGGGGTGATAAAAGAGATTGTAATTAATAATGCTAATTTATGCTCTAATTTATTCACCCTCATGTCATCCAAAATCTGTATATGACATTTTCTTATATGGAACAGAAAGATGTTTCGAAAAATGTTTCAGGGGTTTATGTCCATACAATGGAAGTCAACGGGGTCCCATGTTGTTTGGTTACCAACATTCTTCAAAACACCATGTGTTCTGCGGCATAAAGTCATACATAGTTTGAAATGATAAGAGGATGAGAACATGAAAGACCAATTTTTAAAGCACATTTCCGGTGAAAAAAAAGTTTTCTTTCGAATATGGACTCGACTGCATTAAATGTGTTTTCATAATTTTAAAGTCAAAAGTCCCGCGAAGTTGTTTCTTCGAGTCAAGTGGCTTACAGACTACTTACGAAATGGTGTGACCACAACATAATAAGAACCGTCTCCAAAGAACGACTACTTCAAACAAACCTCAAGCAAACTTCCACATGGCTTTTCCGTCATTACCGTCATCACTCAATACTATCTCTTGAAATACCAGCTTTGACCTTGCGGTGCTCCGTCATGCTGATGAGAACAGATTGGAATCTCTTCATTAACAATATCTCTGACAGGTGATTAACTTCATCCCATACAACCCACTGTGACCTGCAGCTGAGAGAGATCACCTCTCCATAACAATACCCCATTGTTTCATTCTTCAATAACCAGAAATAAATGATTCTGCCTTGCTTTCATTGTCTATTCACAATTACAAGAGGGTATAATTTACCTTTAATCCTTTGGGGTGTAATTGTTCGCTGGAAAACATTACACATTATGAGGAATTCACCACCACATTGATAGGGTGTCGTGCGTGATTGCCAGGACATCGCTAAGGGGTTGCTAAGGTGTTTCTGGTTGCGTTCCAGGGTGTTGCTATGTGGTTGCTAGGGTGTTCTGTTACTGGTCCCAAATATGAAAGGTGTCCAAACGGCACAGAATTGTATTAACAATGCTGCACAAATAAGTCATTCACTATGTTTATTACAGTGCTTATTGTAGAGACAAATCCAAGTCTAAGTTTGATTAATAGTAAGTGTGATGCTTTACTATAACTAATCTCTTTACAATCTTTATTTTTTTAAATTATGATACTTTTTGCTGTTTTTTATTAACGGCGGATGACCAAGATGTATTCAAGCTTAAGACATAAAGCTGCAGAAAGATATGAATTAAATGATTTTCAGTCTAAATTTACTGTTTATAGTTATGTGTTTATGTAAGATTATCACTGACAATATGTTCCCCGAATTTCAAATACAAATTTGTTTCTATTTGCATTTATGTGCAGAAAATGAAAACTGGAGAAACAGGTTAAAAAATGCTCCGTATACCCCAAATACTGCAAAAGAAAACGAGTTCATATTCACTTTTAAGCAATACACCAGTAATATTTGTACATGTATTTAGGAAAAGTATGTGATAACCTCTATTTGTGTGTCCTGTCATGCTGTCAGTCTTATTGCTGTTAGATGACTTTGTCACTGCTGAAGTTTCATTTTGTTGAAGTTCAACAGACACTGGACTGAAATGACCACAACACATCTAGAAAAGCTGATTATAGGAAAATTTGCAATGATCTCTTAACTCCAACAGACAGTAAGCACAGTTCCAGGGTCAGAAACACTACGGCAGCAGATGCATTTTCCTGATTATGTGCAGCTGCCAGAGGGAGAAATAATGTGTACACACATGATGCATCTGCACATCTGTCTCATTGGGGATAAATCCAAGATCCATCCGGCCACCTCACACGTACGTGCACGCCTGCACACTAAAAAACTACACAGAATGCATTGTTTACAGCAAAAAGGGTCTTTGGCCAACATATGGCGGCTCAGGTGCTGCTCCACACGTGTCACATAGCGTGCCTGGATTTCGTGCTTTCGGGGGCTCTAAACACCTGGACAGATGCTGTTCATCAGAAGAAAAATGTGAAAATAAAGCAGCCAATATCACTCTAATGGTACTGATAAGAGCATCAAACTGTCCTTGAGCACGTAATGACAACACAAACAGGCTTTCGTGCAAGGGGAATAACGGCAATAAAGGAAGGCATTAAAACGGTGACAAATCGCCCGTCATTTTAAACAAGGGCCCTGCGTAGGCTATGACGCGATACAGGTAGGCATGTGACAGCACCAATTTATAGATAGTGTGTTGAGAACAAACCAGGTGTCACTACACCTCTGTGGCCTAGAGGAACTATCTGTCTAGCATACAAACGTGCAACAACAAAACGGGGAAAAAGGCGCGTCCTGGAAAGTCAGCCCGAGGTGGACGGCTTCAGTGGAAGTCAGATGGCGTGTGGTGAAAGCAATTGTTGCAACAGCTGTGTCCACAGAATTTGCACCTTTCTTTGTTAAATACATGGTACAAATAGTTCTGTGTTTACAAGACACCGCCTCTAAATTAAAAACAAATACGTGGGGGTGTTAAGTAATTGATGGATTGATTCATGTTTTCGGAAACAAAAGTTCGTTTGTCTAATTGTAAGGTTCATTATCATTTTTTGTTTAATCGTTGTTGCGTTAAATGTGATAAAAGAAAGAGAGAGAGAGAGAGAGAGAGAGAGAGAGAGAGAGAGAGAGAGAGTCGCATCGACTCCGTTGACTCCAATGGAACAGTTTTTTCACAGCGATGGCGGTTCATGAAGGCTTTCAATAGTTACTAGTAACGCAAGGAGCTGCGACTAAACAGACCAACTGGGGTCAATTCTAACCCATTTAAAGACGAAAGCCATTTAATGAATACAAAAATTTAAGAAATAAAGCATTTAAAGAGAAAAGATAACTTCCTGGAACGATCTGAAGGCTCCATGAATCACGTGACGCTCCAGCGTTTTGGACTTCCCTTGGCAGAACTCTCTCTCTCAATGGCTCTGGCCAAGACGATGATCACAGCCAATCAGAGGACGGCCTATCAGATGATCACAGCCAATCACAGTGAGAGGATACCAGAAGCGAGGAGGTGACTTGTGTTATTTCCAGCTGTGCCAGAAACAGGGGTGTGACGGCTTATCTAAGCACATCAAAGACGTCAAGACAACACCCGATACACAAACACGCAAATCTTAGAGCATGACAAAGCAAAATAAATGTAAAGCAAAATAAATTATACTAAACGTATAAACACTGGGGCGCTATCCAAATGACAAAGGGAGCGATTGAGAAACCTGTCCATAAACAATCATTATTCCAGCAGTTCCATTTAATGATGCTGGAGGCACAGACATTACACACTTCACCTTTAATAACAGCCGTGCTCTGAATTATCCCGGGAGATTCTCGAGCGCTTTGTTGCGACACTGCACGGCTGCCACGCTGGGCACCGTTCCGTGCAGAAGATCTGAGGAGAACTGGGACAGAAGCAGGTGGAGCAGACAGAGAGGTAACAGGGCTGAGTCTGGCGAGGATGATGAGGAAGAGGAAGACAGGCGTGTTTTGTAAAGCTAAACGTGTGTTTAAAGCTGCTTTTTCTCTCACATCTATGTTTGAAACCAAAACATTTAACTTTAAACCGCAGGTTACTTTACATACTTAATTTAACGTAAAAAATGATGTGAAACTGACATTTCCTGTGAAATCATACCCGACAGCTCAACTTATAAATCGTTATTATAAGATGACTGTTGTGGGCCAATAAAATCCATTCAACTGAAAAAAAAGAAAGATCAACACTTGTTGAAAAAAGCCTTGTTGAATCTTACTTTGTAATTTGTTTACTCTTAAACATTGGTGAAAACAAATTGACATTCAAAACATCCAAACATCAATAATAGCCAAATCGATTATTACACTTATCACGACATGCAAGACATCGATATAAAAAATTTAGAATACAATTTTAAATACTGATTTTAACTCGTCGCTCAAAGAATTTGCATTTTTTTCAAGTCATCATCCCATAATTGAACTTCTTTTTTTTAAAAACACATTCAACTGATATAAATGTTTTAAAAATACAATTCATTTAAGCATTCTGTATCAGAGATTTATATTCCAGGCACAAAATTATACTTTCTTTGAATACAATCTTTAATATTGTTGGTCGCACAACATGAGTGGTCGTTATTCATCATTGACCCATTAAGTGTGCATGTATCACTTTAAGAAAATATATATATTTATATATTAAAAATGAGTTTTTATATTCATATATTCATTTTACTTAAATAAATAAATATACGTGTGTACTTGAATATACTGTACATAATAATAATTATTATTATACACAGTACACATATATATGTTATGTTATGTCAACAGACACTTTTATTCGCATATGATTAATCGTGAATAATTGCCTAGAAACCAAAAGCACACAGAATTAAATCTCTAACAACTTTAAGTTCAGAGTGAAAGTGCTTTTACAAGAGGGAAATTACATAAGCCACTACTGAAGAAAAATAAAGAGAAAAGGGAGGAATAGTGTCTGGTGGACTCAACTGGTAAAGCACTGCTTTAGTTCATGGTTTCGATACTCGCGTACCGATTTAAAAAATACTCTACATAAAATAAAGCTTGAAAGGACTGTAAGCCGCTTTGGATCAAATAATCTGCAAATGCATAAATGTAAATTAATGAATTCAAAGGAACAGAGAAAAAATTGACAGAGGTAAGAATGAGCAGGGTGGTGAGAGAAGGAAAGCTGGCCCTGGGACAGGAAATGAGCTGGTCTGTCTCATACCCCAGGACAGAGATGAGAGCCAAGAACACAGCTGCCGTTCCTTTCTGCCCTCTCTCTCTCTCTCTCTCTCTCTCTGATCCTCACCCAGCTGCCAGCTGTAGTTTAGCTTAGTCATTGACAGAGAATACAAACACTAATGGAACCTGCCAGTTTTCCATCTCTCTCTATAGCTTTTAACCATGTTGCGATTATTATATTACCCTCATTATTGATAGTCTCTCTCATAATTCAAAACCAACACATTAAGAGCGTTCGCTGGAGGATATACCAATAGAGACGGAGGCCACCCGTGTTGACTCCTGCCTCTGTCTTTCATAAATCACACGTCGTGTTACTCTGTATGTGCTGAGAAAATGATATGGCCCATGAGCTTGTTTTACGGCGGGGGCGTGAATGCGAGTTTACATTTTATGTGACTTTTATGTTTAT
Organism: Barbatula barbatula; assembly: GCF_947034865.1. Classification (NCBI taxonomy): domain Eukaryota; kingdom Metazoa; phylum Chordata; class Actinopteri; order Cypriniformes; family Nemacheilidae; genus Barbatula; species Barbatula barbatula. The sequence goes on along the minus strand of NC_136773.1, from coordinate 20,050,216 downwards.
GGCAGATGCTTTTCCATCAGCGCCAATTTGAACGCTCTTCAATAAACTTTCGAAATTGTGCCAATATTGTGTAGTGACAGTTACTGATACAAATACACGTCGAGATGGAAGCACAACTTTCACTGAAACAAGAAGTTAAGATGACTCCTCCCTCTTTAAAATAAACCCAATAGGGTTTAGTGTATAGCATAACCTGGAATCTGAATCGAAGTGTTTTCACGCTATTATTTACACGGCTATTAATTTGAGCTCAGGGTTGCTCCCTCAGCAGCATATCATGACTTACATTGATAGCCCAACGTGACATAAGATGAAATAACATCCACCAAGTGCACCCCAATTCCCAACACCTCTGTGATCCCCCTGCAACCCACCCATCCTCAAAAACATCTATACCACCTTTCCTTTTTACAACCTTCCCCAATGCTGCCAACATTTAAATATATTGTACCAGTCCATCCCGCAAACCTCTTTTACTGCATTTATCACTTGACCATAAAGTGACAGTTCACCTAGAAAATAAAATGTAATTTACTCACCTTTGTGTCCTTTGATTTTGTTTCTGTGGAACACAAATGGAGTAATTTATAGTTGAACGTCCACACCATTTTTAAATACAATGAAAGTGATTGGGGACTACAGCGGTCAAACGACATTTTCAAGGCAAGACTGAAAGTGATTAATGACTAACAGCCTATTCATCACAAAGCTGCAGTATATAGTACAGTATGGTTTCAGGGTTAAAAACCGAGAACTCATGTCACGGAGACACTTTATGATGCTTTTTTTGACACTATTGGAGAATCTCTAGTCTCCATCCACTGGCATTGTATGGAGAGGATGTGCTGCTGAAATAAATTTAGTTGTTGACTAAACTTCAAATTAGCTCTTAGTGATCAAACACGTTTCAAACTAAACCTTGTTTATTTTCCTTCTGTCAATCTCTCTTTTCCTATTCCATTTATGCCCTCATGATGGTACGAGTCCCCCTTAAAGGGAAAACACAGGTGGTTAAAGTTTTCCGACCCTCCATTGACTGTAAATTTCCATTGCATGTGGTATGTAGCATGTCTCTTAATGCAGGTAGTAGATTACACACTGTCCGCATAGACTGAGGAGGATGAAAAACCCCATGTGTGTGTGCTCACTAGGTTTGGGGTTTTAGTCTGCTCGGTAGAACACGCACATAACTCGCGTAGTGAAATAGCTATGCCTGTGTGTTTGGTTCTGTCATCTCTAAACTGCGAAACTAAATGCAAAAATATTTTGACCAAAAGTATTTTTGTTTTTTTCCAGGTAAAATACAAACACAGCAGGACAAGTTTACTTTACATGCAGTTTCTTGAACTTAAATAAAAAAGCAAGCAATTCGCAAACAAGCGAAAAACATCTTGCTACCACAAATACATTTACTGTATTATGCATTTAAAGGATGTTTAAAGGATGCTACTAAAAAAAATAAAGGTACATTTAACCTAAAGGAAGTATTTGACTGGTTTAAATGTCATTTCTGTAAGGCACAGTCACAGCTTAAGTCTTCAACCGTGTTCCAAGCTGATTGGTGCAGACACCATCACCTTGCCTCCCTGGAGAACAGATTTCTATACAAAAAACTATGTCGCCGGCACCCTCAAAATATTCGCGGCACGCAGCCCCCAAAGAGATCCCCCCAAACACACAGATGCCAGTTTAAATTAGTTTCACAAAAGCAGGTCTTCCACAGCTAGGGGGGAGATGGGGAACTCATTACAGAATTCCTTCCCTTGAACTTTGAAATATAGATCGGGAGGTTGGCAGCGTCATCCCGGCAAGAAAGTGGATGAGAGGAAGAAAAAAAGAGCAAGATCAAACCTATGACCTTGCTCTTACCACTTAGTCACAGAAACGCTCATTATTAATTATTCTTATAAATAAAAAATGAATAAATAAATAAAATAAAATGTATTTAATGCAACTGGTTTCTTAAATATCCTTTTTAGCATACCCAAGGCCAAACTCTATAGATGCTTTTTAGTAATGCAGTTCTGGTCTAAATCTCTTGACACCTTACAAACTGAATTGCAAATAGTGACTCTTCACGCTTCTGCACTTCCTCTCTCTTGGGAACGTTCAACCCAAACACCTGGGAGAAGCTAAACACACTTGTTGAACATATTAATTCTTCCAATGTAAGAATCTCTAGAAAGCTTTTAAAAACTTGCATTTTTTAAATGTGTCAAGAAAAGAAACGTGTCTAATAACACGCGTACAGATTTATCTATTTCTGTCATTCGTGCCTTACAATCAAGAAGTTCAATTAGCAGCAGCAGCGACTATGGAATTCCATCGCCGTGGTAACAGCGTGCAGGGGTGGGTGAGAAAGGGGTATTCATGGGGGACAGTGCTCCTGAGTGGCCGGCAGTGGCACTCTAAATCCTTCCCACAATTCCATTCTAACATGGCGGCGACTGTTGCTAGGTCACTGATGGAGGTGTCATTTAAAAATGTGTTTGTGTGCACGTCGAGGTTGGTGGGGATTTGATTCTCCTTCGGATTTCTCTATGCAAATGACATCAATCCCAGGAAATGCCTAAGCCTCTGCATAAAGTTAATTGGCATGGCAATAACAAAGGCCTGCCTTTGAGCAGGAGGCAAATTAAACATTAGTCGTTTAAACATCAGAGTTTTTCCTTGGACCTGGTGGGATGTTGTAATTACAGAGAACGAATACATCAGCACTTTGCTGCTTCGCACATTTTTGTTTAATAGCCAAAGACTGGAAAACAACAATCTGGACACTCCTGGGGCAGTGCGGATATTGTGTACGAGCAGGTGTGAGCATGCATGTGTGTGAACAGGGAAATGCTGAGAATCCAGCGGTCCTGTAAGCATGTTGACCTCTGACCCTAAATATGACAAGGGTCACACTGGAGGGGCCTTTTGTTTCCACACGAAGCGAAGTTATGTCGTTTACAGAGTTATGACTAAATAGATATTTCACACAAAATGAAAGTCTTACGTTACCATGTCATTCCAAACCTTTTCTTCAGCAGAACACGAACGAAGATGTTTTCAAGAATGTTGGTAACGAAACAAGTATTGACTTCCACAGTATGGACACAAAATCACTAAAGGTTTTGAATGATGTGAGGGCAAATAAATAATGAAATCATGTCTATTTTTGGGTGAACTTTCTCTTTAAGGATACACCAACGCAGCACACTTTGAACATCAGAGAACGAAAACCATGAATGATCCAAAAATGAAAATTCTGTCAGCATTTACTCACCCAGAACACAATGGAATATATTTCGAAGAATGTTGGTAACTAAACAACAACAGCACTCATCCACTATATAGACACAAAACCAATGGAAGTGAATGGGTACCGCCATTGTTCGGTTACAAAACATTCTTCCAAATATATTTTGTGTTCAGCAGAAAAAAGAAAGTCAAATGACCAAGATGAAAGAATTATCATTTTTGGGTAAACTATCCCTTTAAAAAACAATTTGTAACTTTCACACAAACCCATAGTTTTCTACCCATTACAACGAGCAATCTTCAATCTCAGATGGGTATGTCATTCCTTATGTCTCCACCAAAACTAAGTGTTCCCTCCTGTCTGTGTCCAAGGACATATTCAGAGCTTCACAGTATACAATATCTATGAAGGAAGTCTCAACAGAGATGTAAAGCATATAAACACATCAACTTGAAGAAAGTAATGATTGGCTGCAGATTACAACACTGATCACGTCTGGCTGCTGCAATACAAATCATTTACGTGACTTTATTACGGTGTTTATGTCATCATATAAGTTTGCATTTAAGTCTACGGCTGGTTAAGAAACCGTGACATAGGCACTCAAGCTAATTGTAGAGCGCTTGTTGCCAAGTAAACTGCTCGTGTGTTTGCCCGTCTCTATGCAGAAGAGTGCAGTGAATGTGACATAAATCAAGACAGGAGAATTGGGTTTCATACTGTAAACTTCCACAACCGGAATGTGGGAATGTCGCAATTCCCGGTGAAAACCTTGCTCCCAAATCTAGCCATGGTGCTCATGACTAACGCAATCTGCATTTACCTGTGAATAAAAGCCACAGTACAGTGAAAAAATTCGCCGTTGCTTGGTAACAAACATTCTGCAAAATATCTTCTTTTGTGTTTTATGGAAGAAAGAAAGTCATGCGGGTTGGAAATGACAAGAGGGTGAGTAAAGGATGACAGATACCAGCGATAAATGTGTTTATTTCCTGTTAGCGACAGCCATAGTGGAGGCAGCGGTTTGAGTGAATTTACCCTGTTATTATAGGCCAGGCAGTGTTTTACAAGCTAATTTGAAAATAAACATGGCAACTCTCTCACTGGCATGGTCTACACCCTGAGGGTCTCTTGTCATATCTTATTTTACACAATTTGACCTGAGAGAAACAAAGCTTAAGCTTTAGGCTGTTTGATGGTTTTTGCTGCTTTCAGATAAGATGGTGCTAAACTACAGTTAAAGAAACGGTTTACCCAAAAGTGAAAATGCTGTCTTCGTTTACTCACCCTCAAGTTGTTTTTATCAAAATCTGTATACATTTCTTTGTTCACAAAGGAAGATATTTTGAAGAATGTGGGACAGCAAGCAGTTCTGGAGCACTTTTGACTACCATTGCAATTTTTCCAGCCATGGTAGTCAATGGTGGCCAAGAATTCTTCAGAATAGCAATTGATTTTGAGGTAATAATGACAAACTGTCCCATTAACGGGTCAGCAGACTGGTCTTGAAACAGCTATGAAAACCTTGCTAGGTTGGTTTAAGCGGATTTCGTTTTCTATGTGGGTTTAGCCAACCAATCTAAAGTTCTGAACTCAAAAATTGGTTTAGATTTAGCTTTTAGTTTTCAAACCATAAAATGTTGTCCTGACGTACATCTGACTCGTTTTCAAGGATGGCCTCCTTGTTTTTAATGTTCCATGTTTTCAATTCAAAGTCACCGAGCAGAACACCAACCAGCCCTCATTCAGGCCGTTATTATTTTCTCTGGTCACTCCGGCTCGTCCCGTATCGCTCCTTCACATTCAATTTCCATATACCTACAAGAGCGTTATCCTCCTGTTTCCCTATTCATCCAAGAGGAATGCTTTAGGTCCTTCCCACAATGCACCATTCATCATACACCTGGCTAACACAATTAGTCGCCATACCCCCTATAAATCACACACTATAAAAAACCCAAGAGGTACAAACAAAAGGCAAACTCGAAGGCGCAACCAAACCAGAGCGCTGCGAATTTGGAATGCGGGCCGTTTCGTCATCACATCTACAGAAAGAAAAACAAGCAGACTGCCTTGCCTTTCCTGTCGATAGCCAGCAAAAGGTACAGAATTTACGATCGATGCCTGTCGGGGCATGAATGCTCGCTTCATATTGGCCCGAGAGCTCTCAGGAAGTCACACATTCTCGCAGGCGGGCAAAATACGCTTCAGATGTTCCGAGGGGTTGCGTCTTAAACGGCAGTCTGGCCCTTTGATCATTGCGCATAATTGCTTCTTAAATTCCCAGTGACGCAAGATCTATTACGGTTTCAAAAGAGACGGAAAATACAACTTTTAAGCACTTTGAAAAGTTGAAATATCAAGCACCCCCGCAAGGCTGCTCAGTGAAAGCAGCTAATTTAAAAAACTGAACATCTAAACTAGCCTAATAGGACGAGTAGGGTAAGAAAAGCAAAAGACATATCATGCAGTGTACTGGATAAGGGTGGATTATAATGCATGCTATAATAGGCTGAATATTCTTTCTACCAGACCTCTCTCTCTCTCTCTCTCTCTATATATATATTTATATGCTCTCGTCTGATCCGGGCATTAAGCAGAGAAGCTCTTTCTGATAGGACCGACCTCATAATCTACTGCTGGACTGATGACAATAGCCTCTCTCTCCTCCACAGCACACCCCCACACTGGCTACTCTTCTCCAGGCCATCCCTTTTGTGTCCACGTTGCCATGGAGACCCCCTGAATGATGCACGACGGTTAGGATGTCGAGGGGGTTTTGTGTCCTGTTCTGACCGCGAGTGGAGCGATGGGTGGGCAGTGGCATGCAGCGTTTTCGTTTCAAGTTCTGCACTGCGAGGTCACACACAGGCATTAAAGGGATAGTTCACCCCAAAATTTGATTTTGACCCTCGTATCAGAAAACCTGTATGGCTTTCTATCTTCTGCTAAACACAATAGAAGATATTTTGAAATTTATACTGCAGGGCAACTGAATCACATCAAGTTCGATATGACCATTATAACCACCAACAACAACCCCAATGAGAGATGTATTTGCCCAGGGGCCATTGTCATTACAACACAGTCATTAAAATACAAGTTCTGGAGGCGATAATATAAAAAACAACAGAACTGTCAACTGTGCAAAACTGCAGAATGGCAATACATCGTGTTTCTTTTTTAACGTGTAGTTTTGTTCTAAGCCCGTACCCGAAGTATAACTGTCTTAGCAAACATCCCCAATTAAGCTTCTTAACAAAAAGTGAAAAAGAGCTCAAACAGACTACTATACGTTCCTCCTACACAACAACGGCTACGATTGGCTCCTGCCAGCACGGAGACAAAAGAATCTTCATCAATATGCTCTCCGTGTCTTGATGGCAGAAAATGAGAGAGTGAAAGAGAGAGAAATGCATACATTCATTTCATTTAGAATTTCCTTTGCACCACACGTTTTACACATTAATGAATCCAAAGTACTTAGGCAGGCAGCCCGGGGAGGCCGGCGGTGGTTTGCAAGGAAAGAGCAATGCATGCTGGGAAGGCAGGGTTAGTTAGGCCACTCATTCAGGAGCAGAAGCAGGAATCTATAAAAAAAAGAACAGTGCAAGGCCAGAGCCGAGACCAAAGAAGAGTGATTTAACAATGATGCTATTAACAATCCATTACGGAGTTGAAAGATAATGATTATATAAATAGAAACGGATAGTGAGCACTACTGAATGTACACCGGATTCACATTGACCAGGAGGTATTCGCCAATTGATTTAGGAAGTATTTTTGCAATGTAGAAGATTGTGTGATCTTTTGTTAGAGCTAAAATTTTTTTCCTGGAGAAGATATTGCCTAAACTTTGTAAGACCACTTACATTTTAAAGTAAGCTATGAAAACATTATAAATTGTTATATGATTGTTAATATAAAATATTATAATAGTATCATTTATTAATCAAATTAAACCGAAAGAACCCAAAAACAAATGTATAGTTTAAAGACATGTACAGTTAGTCGCTTTGGAAAAGCGTCTGACAAATGCATAATGTAAACTATTAATTCACTAAAAATGTAATAATACAAATATATCATAAAAATAAACATAAAACATTTTTTGGGAAAGTTTTCATTTAAACCCTCTATATGGTCAACATGGTTTAAAACCGCATGTTACTTTCTTATTGTATATCTTTAGGTGCATTGAATTAAAATGATGTCAACATGACATTTTCAGTGATGTCCTTTTCAATTGTACCCAACATGTAAAATAATAAATCATTATAATAAGCTTCCTGTTGCAAATCAGAGTAAGATTTTAAATGCATTTACTCAATACCTGATTTTTGCTTATTTTATCCAAAGTTACGGATTGCAGCTTTAATATAAAAAAATATGATATTTCATACTTTTATTACCAGTCTCCACCTCAGGTTCATGTTTGTGCACCGGCCACTACACCACAGCTTCGACAAATCTCAGGTTCAATCATGTGCTACATAGGTAAATGAAAAATATGATCAGATGCTGTGGCTGTTATTCTTTTAACCACAGCATTGCAGCATAATGACTCAAGTTCCATCTGTCTGTTGATAGACTTACCAAGCAGGGGCTATTTAAAGTGTGTTTGTGTGTGTTTATATGTGAAGTCCTTCCAATCCCTGTGCCACCCTTCTCTAAGCCTAATGAGGGTAATATTGTGCTGAGAGAAGCTTAAGAAGATGATATCACAGAGGGCACAATGTTCCTCTGTCACTGATAACCAGCCACAGCATGTCTGTGTTTCCATCACGTGCACGGAACTGCCAATCAAGCTAAAACGTTTACATTTATTCATTTATCGGACGCTTTTATATGTAGAAACTTCAAACTATTTTATCACGAGACGCATTCACCGGGGCTCGAACCCATGACCTCAGTGTTGCTGAAACCATTTGAGATCAAAGAAAGCACAGTCTAGACTACACAGTCTTTGCCACCACTATATCCATGAATACCCAACTTCCCCTGCCTGTAAAAGGCAATATTCTCAACAGTAATAAACACACAGTTTACACCATTCGGCCGCACGTTAACCTTTTGTGGAAAGAAAAACTAACGGGTACAGAGTTTTACAGCCATCCAAGTGTGAACACTTAATGTGTTCCCTTAAAGTTAGCAGATAAAAGACCTTGTGCTCCATTTAATGAAAGGCACTTTCCCGCTCGGCTCCAGGCTATAACAGGCCCGTCCAAAGATAAGAGACCCTTCTAGATCGACCTCACTGCACCCGGCACATTCGGGATGCTAAACCCCTTTAATAATTGAAAAGGATTCGATACATGAGTAATTATTTTTCCAAACAAATTACGCCCTGGGCCCAAACCGCTGCAACTTGATACACTGATGTAGCTCTGCACCATAAAGACTTTTAATCATCTTTCATTATTTATTAACCTAGCGCAAATAAGATCTGACAGTTTGGCATTTTAAGATTTTGACGGCGTGAAAACAGCACCTTATAGTTAGGGATTGGTGGATCTATCTATCTATCTATCTATCTATCTATCTATCTATCTATCTATCTATCTATCTATCTATCTATCTATCTATCTATCTATCTATCTATCTATCTATCTATCTATCTATCTATCTATCTATCTATCTATCTATCTATCTATCTATCTATCTATCTATCTATCTATCTATCTATCTATCCTGTTCTTTCTTTCCATCCATCCATCAGCTCCATCCATCGGCTACATCCATCGGCTACATCCATCGGCTACATCCATCGGCTACATCCATCAGCTCCATTCATCGGCAACATCAATCCATCCATCCATCCATCTGATAAATTGTATTTTATTGTTTTTACTTCCTAATGCCCGGAGTATAGTTCCCTCTTTACGCGTACTCGGGGGACAGCGTACAGTGCGCGTGGCACAAATTTTATCATCAGAATAATGCGTGCACCGCCGTTATTTTATTACCTCGCGTACAAAGTACGCTCAGGTTGTGCATGCACATTCCATTTCTTGCAGTAACCACAAGGTGGCAACTGTGTCCTGGGAGCATCGATTCAATGTATGCTCGCTTTGCTTACTCACAAATCTATCCATTTCTGTCAATCTACTAACAGACAATGAATAAACAATGGAGTACACTATAACAGGGCAGTACAGGAAGCTTTAATAAGGGCCTCATCTGAAAGAATAACCTGGGCCCGGCCTGCCGTAAATTAGCCAAATCATTTACGCACATACGCGTACTAGCAAATTCTTCCAATTGGGAAAACAAACGCATCTGTTTGGTTCTGTGGAGTTCATGGGAAATTGCATGGCTCCCTGAAAGCCAGACATTTATTGTGACCAAACTGAACGAAAAAAAGTAGAGTGGGGCCACTTATGTTCACAAACCCATAATACCCATAAACTGGGCCTGCCTGTCTAAGCCCCACCACAGAATAGGACGACACCGGCTCTCCAAATTCTTTTTGTGGTAAAACTGGGGTGAGTCCAGTGTGAGAAACAACAGTTTTGTTACTCATAGAGGTCTAAACACATTAATTTCAGTATTGAAATAAAATCCAAACACAAAATAAGACCACAGAGCCAACCAACTTTGCAATTAGCATGAACCAGAAAAAGATCGAAATTTAGCTTCTTACTCCATTACTGCATTCGTGTGAGCGACTAGAAAATGGAAAGGTTTATACGCCAGTGAGTCCAAACACCACTCAGAAGGGATTATGCTTTATTTAGTCTAAGCAGAATACATTCAGATCTCGACAATGAGCAATAACAGAACTGAAGAATACAGGGCTGTATGGAAACACCTTGGCATAGAAACAGGCAGGGCAAAGACATCTTGAAATTTTTATGAAGCACAGTACCAGCGTGAGATCTAAATTAGCTGGAGACAAATGTTAGGACCGTGATGGTTAAAACGACCGTGAGAGCGCTATTGAAATGGATTAGCGGTGTCAATATCTGTCAAAAGTGTGATTCCAGACACAGTTCTCCTGATATGGGAGTCTAATGGCATGATTTTGTAGCGTGGCGTTAAGATGCTCGACTAGCAGGAGTTAATTAGCTACGTGTCTCTTGCTCCGCTGAGGAGAAAGTAAGACGCTACGAAGCACAGTAGCCCACAGGCAAATGAAATGAGGGCCTGGTTATTACATTTCTGTCAGTCATCTTCATCCTCATAAATCTCATAAAATAATTCTTGGGAGATGTAAAAAAGGAAAAGCATTATTTCATTAGTGCATCTTGATGCCCGTCAGTTTAAAAAAGCCATTTTCATTCTAAAAAAAAGTACTTTTAATAACAAAGAAAATGTCACGGTTGATATTATGATAACACTGTTCAATCCCTGTTTCTATCCCATTCTCTCTACGGAAAGCATATTTAAGACCCCTGTGGTGTCTGTTGTTTTTTGTTGCATTACGGGTAAACAGAGTTTCGGTTGCTACAGAGAAGCCCAACTCATATTCAAGCTTGACTCCGTGTAAGCAAATCCCACCACTCAGTCGCGTCGGTATAAAAAGATGCCTTACATACGCTTGAAAGAACAGTAACTAGTGGCAACCTCATTCATCAAAGTGCTTCTTAATGCCTGCCACGAAGCCATCGTAAATGTCCTGGAACGGTAGTTCATTTATAAACACTAGATAGGCAGGTTCTGACTGGTCACACTGAGGCGTATTGTTTGGTGCCAGAAAGAGATCATGTTCCATGTGATGTTCTTTAGATGAACTGATTGACAATACGGGTTCGTCTCCTTTCTTCTCGGTGCCGTCGTAAAAGTGAAACCCAATTAAAAATGACATTTTTGAAACATTTATACACGCCAGTGGGAAAAAGTCTAACGGTCTGGTCAATTGAAAGCCGCCAACCTATGAATTATGATAAAAGTTTACTTTAGCAAAGGATATTCAGATGTGATAATATAACATACCATGACATACACCCACTGCAAAACAAGATATAATATGTACAGTGCAAATATATAATGCATAACATAAATAAGCTAAGTGATATTTGGCAAACACGATAATCTAAAACAAACAATACTGTACAGATCCGTTTATGATAGACCCCAAATGCTAAAGCTGGGCTTTGCGATCTTATTCAAATCAAAATCAAGTTTTCTTAAATAAAGAAACTTTACTTCAATGTGCCGACTTCTGCATTGAAGCTGTAACACTATCGATGTGTGATCGATGTGTGCAAATAAATAGATTCGTCTCAAGATCCCTCAAGTTACAAGCTACGGCCATTAGCGTGTTGGACATTCTAAAGAAGACAAGTTCATGACCTCTGGATCCTGTGAGGCTTTTTGCTGCTGCTGCGCATCTTCGGGCTGAATTTCAGCCTAATGTAGGAAAATGTGCAAAGCATGTTCTCTTCCCCTCAAGCCTTCCTATATTAAGGCTCTGACGTTTGGAGAGTATTGACTGAGTGGCCATTCTGTCTCTTCATCTGTGACCTCTAACCATAATGACTCACACTGCTGTATCCAGCAGGGCCTTCACAGTGCACCGAGAACTGACGACAGCTACGGGTGGGGGGGGATGGAGGAAGAGAGAGAGCGAATGAGAGAGAGGAGAGAAAGGGACTGTGTATGACAGCATGCGGCTCATCTGCTATCCTCATTCCGACCGCAGCCATGTCATCATAATGCTACAAAACAGGCAGCTGACGGTGGCGAATTTACATAAACCTCAAACTTAAACGAGGACAATTCGTTTACAGTCTTGGATATGCAAAAACATTGTTATTATTGACGGACTGAATCCAAGAACAAACAGCCGCTGATGGAAAAATGTACAAATAAATGGAGTAAATATAACTGTTACTTTATATGTTTTCAAATTTATAAAACTATAGTTCACAACAACAGCGAAATTGTTTCTAGGTAAAGAAAAAACGTTGTCACTACTTTCCGAGTAATTTACTGTAAAAATATTAAAGATTTACAATTTGAAACTGATTTTATACTAATAGGGCTTTACATTGTTATTCATTACTAACATACGTATAGATGGTTTGAGGAACAACATAAACAAACACTATGTGGCCCTCTGGTAGACCTCCGCCAAGAATCATTAACTGTCGAGCCATTTTAAGTTAATATAATTAATATGCAATAAGATATTACAATGAATTAATATAAATTATATCGAACATAAATTGTTAATAAATTGTGTGTGCAATTCAACAGTCTACCGTCCTTAATTGTATTAGACCAACTGTCATTGGGAGAAAATCTGTCAAATAATTGTTTAAACCAACAAACATGTAATGTAATTTATTTCAGCAAATAACAAACTAAAACAACTAAATAGTCTTTACTCAAGTTTTTATATTTGATCCGGCACATTCAACTTCTCTCATAAGTAAGAAATAAAGTACAAAATTCATTACAACCACAAGTAAATAACTGTAATTGGGCCTCCTAAAGGGATACTTTACCCAAAAATGGCAATTCTGTCATCATTTAAACACCGTCGTTCCAAATCTGATTACATTTCATTGTTATGAAGAACACAGAGAAAGATATTTGGACGTATGCTTATAACTAAACAGATCTCACCTCCCATTGACTCCAATAGACATTGACTAGTTGGAAAAATTACTTTTTTCCTGTTCTGTTGAAGAGGTTTTGAAGAATGTGGGACAGCAACAGTTCTGGGGCACTTTTGAGTACCATTGTATTTTTTCCTGCTATGGTAGTCAATGGGGGGCAAAATCTGTCAGTCACAGCTAGTTGCTGTGTCTCCTGTCCCCTCAGCCACTTACTATCGGGCACGGTTTGAAGGACAAAAGTCCCACTACAGTTGTTCGGTTGTTCGGACTCGTTTCCTTTACCACGTTTGGAGGACTGTGTGGATCGGGTGGGTTCCGCCAACTTCGTGACTAAATTGGATATCCTTAAAGGGTATTGGCATGTGCCTCTCACCCCTCGCGCCTCTGAAATTTCTGCGTGACACCCGTCCATTTAATGCAGTATGAATTTGTGGATTTTGGTATGGGTAACGCACCCACGAAGTTCTAACGCTTAATGCAACAGGTTCTGATTGGTGTCACAAACACAGATGATGTTGTTGTCCATTCTAATACCTGGGAAGACCACATAAAGACGCTTGACATGACATTGAAACCAATCTGGGAAAGCAAGTCGGGCAGGGATGTGTCAAACCTGTCGCTGCGAAGGTAGAATCTTTGAATTTGGGCTCTTTGCAAAAACTCTGCGGTAGTCTCTCCCCTCACCGATCTCTAAAGCAGGACATTTAAGTGAAGTGATGGATAGTCGTCAGCTTTTGAAGCTGTGAAGGATCTTCTGAGCAATGCCCCCATCCTTTACGCCCCTAATTTTGAAAAACCCTTCAAGCTGCAAGTTGATGCCAGCACTACAGGTGTGGGTGCGGTTTTATTACAGGGATGATTACAAAATCTATTTCTTTTTCTCCTAGATTTTACAAGTTGCCAAAGACGTTATAGCAAAATTGAAAATTATCAGTGTAACTTGCAACATTTGATGTATATGTGGGAGTTGGAATAACTCCCCTCGTCCTAAAATGTAATCCCTGATACGCTGTCCCGAGCCGAAGGTGCTGAATTGTAAAAGTTTTACTACAAAAGCCTTGCTTTTGAATAATATTTCTGTCTTTAAAGACAAAATAAGAAACGTATTGGTGGGGTGTTACGTCCATGAGGTGTTTTCTCGGTTGTGTCGTGTTGTTTCTCCTACTGTCTGCTTAAAAGGTCTAGCAGTGCCACCTGATGTCTATTCCAGATCCTTAAGGAGGTTACTTAACCTGAGATCGCCCGACCGAAGATGAGAGAGAAAGACTGGAGTTCTCCTGTTCAAAGCTGTTGGCTCCAAGAATTCAACGTTTCACATAAATGGGTGTGACACAGCTATGATCTACAAGTGTGTAGGGAGTTCTTTTTTTAAGAGGATTTCCAAGTTGATTATAGTGGTGCCGAGACTGTTTTGGAAAGGTGTTGAAAAGGTTTCTCCAGACATACCCTTAGAGTTATGTGAAGTAGTGTTGTTATGTCTTTTTGAAAGTATATCTTCATGTTAAGTGTGTAAACCATTTTGAGACCAGTGAGGTCTTAACTCAGCAAGTGTGTTGGATGTACCGTTTGATCTTTGGTTCTTTTTCTCCCCGATATCTTTATTGACGGCTGAGCTATGTTCTAATAAACTCATTTACTCATCTCAACTCATTTTATTATCTCTTTATCAAATACAAAGGAGGGCCACCTTTTTGTTTTTCCAATATTTTTGTTCCTGGTTTTTGGAGCAAGGGAAGTGGTTTTTCATTTTTTCTCTTATATGCAACGTAAGCTTTCTTCCAAAATCTTTCTCCGTGTTCATCAGAACAAAAAAAGCATATAAAAACTGACAAACAAACAGCATGTGTAAATGTAAAATAAACTATATATACTAGTAATACTAGTAACTTTTACTATTAAAGTTAGTTAGTTGAAGAATCTATATTCATAACCTTTTCCTGGTGTCACTTAAGATAAAAGGGTCAAACGTCATACTGGGACAGGACACTAATCTGATATATCTAGTCCGGAGACAGCCAGTCAGATTTACCTGTTATATCATTCGTAAATTTACAACAAAACTAGGGCAGAAGGAGGCGCGTTGACATAACCTGAAGTGTTATAAACAGGTGAGAGAGACAGTTTGACAACCTCAGATCATAGGAAAGATGGCCTTGTGCAAATACACATCCAAGATGTTGTGTTAACAAAGCCTTTCTGTGAACAATACCAACAAATACAAAAGATAAGCTATTTCTTGCAAATGAGTCACAGAAAAGATTGTGAAATCACACTTGAGCTGAATAAAACCTCTGTTTACTACTTCAGCGCGGCTGTAAACTCCCAATTCAATACATTAGACGTGTGAGTCACATGACCCAGCTGTATCTTCAACATGTGTATGCGGTTTATTGCCTTGCTAATGTTTACTTTAATTAGAGCTGCTTATGTCAATTTATCTCCGAGAAAAATCTATAAATCACCTGAAGACTAGCTATACCTATGTTACGTGAGTTCTTCCAACACACCGCAATCGCCCACGTTCAACAGATCAAATATCAGCAGAACAGGCAGTCTGCGAGTTCGTGTTTAACAGCGGTAGCAAAGACGCAAAGAACAACCGATGAGGCTTGTGTTGCCAGTGCTGAAACCCGTTCGTGGAAGCTCTTAAGGGACATTCGCAGTGGAAGAATGACACCGAAGCCATCGCCAAGCTTCCCCTGCCGTCCACAAACGCTTAAACAGCTGATAGCACGTCTTAGGAGGATCCTTTTAGAAAGCGGAAGGGTGGGCTGACAGGGGCTTTAGTTAAAAATATGCAAAAGGAACATTTGGTACTTCCTGTCCTATCAAAGGTCATGGGTAATTGTCCCTCCAAATTCAAAACGCTGCCAAACAAACAATTGCAGGAACGGAACGAAAGATGCAGAAGCGAGCACTGCATTACATAACAGCTCTCTTAAAAGCCTCTGACAGAAACGTTTGGTCGCCTTGGTACGTTGGTCAGCCTTAGTTCGGACAGTTTTAATGACGTAACAAGCTTGTTAAAGCTTCTTTGAGTTAGGCTTGTTTTTATCAGCAAGGAATCGAGACAAAGTAGAAGTACTGTTTTTTTGTCCCCTTTCGAGAGATTCTTTGAGAAATGTTCACATCTCTAAAGTACTGTATCTCTTGTTAAAGCCTTAAAACAGACAATGAATCGTCAGGCAAATTTCATAATCGTGACAGCCCTACCCAGAACATCTAAGCTGGAAATTTGAGAGAGTTCATACATTACATGAATCGCTAGATGAAATCACCAATATATTTTCTTGACTCCGCACATTTTCTCTAGTAGCAGCCGTTTAAAAAAAAAAGTCAAAGTGTTTCTCGTGATCCTCCCTAAAGACCACAATCTTTCACTCCTTTCTCCATTAGAAGTTTCTTTCTGATAAGAAATAGAAAAAACCCTGTTTCGGCAACAGCCTGCTGCTTCTAGATCAGTGAGATCCTCTCCTGTGGGCTATAAAACTTAGTGGGAAGCCAGTACAGGTGGGTCGCTGCCGGCTACATTTCTGTGTGTGTCCGGTTACTGAAAAATGAGGTTGCTAGCAGTGGACTGAGGTCTAATTGATGTATATTGTTGCTTTCAGCACAGAAATGCAATATAAATCAGAGCTGCGATGAAATAGATTATAAGAAGCATCTCTATATGCATCACTAAAATACACAAGAACTAGGTTTTTTCAGACAGTGTGACTATGTGCTATAGTGGGTTGTTAACTGGCCTTAGTAACAGGGGCTCTATGATATTCTAGTGACTAGAATCTAGTCCATAATATGTTGTGATGTCAGTCAACATACTGTAGGTTCAGTAACACACATGATGCAGGACCACTTATGCAACCAAGTTCAGACTATGTTTAATAGTAACAAAGCACACTTCGGTAGCAATATTGAGTCTCTCTCTCTCTCTCTCTCTCTCTTTCCGTCTGTCTGTCTGTCTGTCTGTTTCCAGATGCACAGGGCTGACAGGTCCTAATGTGTATGAATCAGCTGTTTCTGTCTCTACATTCCAGTGTGGCGTAAATGATGGGGATCATCTTCTGCATGGACTCCCAAGGACAAGTATCCCATCTCACACTGTTATTAGCTCTGTAAATGTACTTCAACTTAAAAGAGAAATTGAATGAATGCCCATCTCATGGTCTTTTTTATTGATATATTATTAGTAATATATTCTATAAGAAAATGCAGTTTTTAGCATTTTTATACAAAACTGTTCAAATGTTTAGGATCACTTAACTGAAACGTTTCTCTTGAACTTAAAGGGATAGTTCACCCAAAAATGTAACTTCTGCTATTACTTACTTACTGTATAAATGTGTTTGCTCTGTTGAACATAAAGAAAGATAATTGGAAGAATGCAACTGAGATTTGTGGGGGACCATTGACTACCATTAAAATAGTTGTTACAGGTGCCCCAGAGATGTTTGTTCTCCTAAATTCTTCAAATATTTTATTTTGTGTTCAACAGAACAAAAGAAATCATGCAAAAATTATTTCTGCCCCAATGGTACCCCAGACATCAGCTGCTTACATTCTTTCTTTGTCTTCTACCAAACAAAGAAATGTATACAGCTTTGGATCAACTTGAGGGTGAGTAATTCATGACAGAACTTTCATTTTTGGGTGAACTATCCCTTTAAAAATATTTGGATCAGATCAATGCCTAAATGTTTCATTAAGTTTGAAAGATGTCAATTGTGAAAACTGCAGCAGATTACTTATCCATCCTGTTGCAAATCTTCTTGACCAATCAGGGACAGAGCATTCATTAAACACAACTTTACAGCGACCTTGTTGTCCTGTTATATTTAACCTGTTTGATCTCAGATCATTTCCTACATTTAAACCGATTACCCCCGGCACAATCTGAAAGATCCAAACGGTCAACACACTTGTTAAAAGTTTCCACTCACTACAGCAATTATCCCGAACAGTCAAAACGATAGCCCGAAAGATACCCGCCCTCGTTCAGCAACGATGCCGGTGGCACCTAAAAGTAACATCTTTGTACAGCACATCTGGCAGCACTTGGACTGACTCATTCCATGAAGTTAATTTCCCTCATGGTTGCTGTGTGGTCATACACCTAACCTAAGCCGCCCTGAGTTTACAACACGACAACCCAACAGAGATCAAGCTTCTTTGTGAACCGGGTCTACGTCTACACAAAACGAAACCCAAACATGGTGATATACAGGTAATTTAAAAATTTGACTGGAAAAAATAGGCTGCTTGTTCAATGAGACATCTGTTTCCAATGTTGGCATGCTGGTATGGATTACAAGGAAGCACAGCCGGAGAATTTACGCTGACCCCATATCTTCATCCCCCGGGAGATGATAAAAAGTGATGAGTATGCAGGATTTAGTGGGGGGATGCAACTGGCTCATTGTTTACAGTAAACTCCTTGCATGCATTTGTTGAGCAAAATTAGCTTTTCTCAGAAATCAGAAAGAGAATATCTCCATTGCAAATCTCAAAGGTGCTACCAGATATACAACGTTGTTAAACACACCACACAAGCTATTTTAATCTTCAAAACTCCTTAGAACACAAATGAAAGACCTTCTGGGGTTTCTTACTACACACCACCTAGAATAAAAAAATGAATGTTCTACAAATCGAAAGATATTCCTTGACAGAAAACATTACAGTCAAAGCAATTCTGGGAAGACAGGGTGACATTTATTTTTCCTACCTGTAATATCTCGACTGCAGGTAGGTAGAGCACACGGCTTTGGAGACATGACTGGCAGAGCCAAAGTCAATGACTTTGACCCTGTAGGGCTGGCGAGATGGGTCCACCAACATGATGTTCTCCGGCTTGAGGTCGGCGTGGATCAGTCCAAGGCTCTTCAGCTTCATAAGTGCGGTAGCCACCTGCTGCAGGATTGGTCGGATGTACTTGAGCGGCAACGGACTGAATTTGTTCTGCTTGAGAAAGTCGTACAGGTTCCGCTCCAACATCTCAAAAACCAGGCACGTGTGGTTCTTGTGCTGGAAGCACTCATACGCCCTAACAAAGTTGTAGTCGTCGGCACTCTCCGTGCTCAGCCGCGCCAGTATGCTCACTTCGATCTGTCCTTGCCGCGCATACGACGGATGATTCTTTAGGATCTTGATGGCCACGATCTCGCTGGTGCCACGTTTCCAACACTTCACCACCTGTCCGAACGTACCTCGACCCAAGAACTCCAGTACCTCATAGGTGTTGGTCATGGAGCAAAGCACCTCGTGCTGCAAGAGCTGGTAGTCGCCCTCGCTGTTGGCTCCGCTGTTCTTGGACGCCACTGTTGTGGACACGGTCGCTGTGGTGGCGGTGGCCCCGCTCTGAGCGTTGTTCTGGATCATGGGTGCGGGCGGTTGCTGCTCCTCAACCACGTGCACGCTGCTTCTGCTTCCGTTGTTGTTGTTGTCAAGCTCCTCACTTTTGCGCTTAAGCCCGCATCGCTGGTACGTGTCCAGCAGACTGACTGTGCTGCGGCGCGTCAGGTTGTGCCCTCCGCTGCCGCTCCTGTTACTTCCTGTGCTGCCCAAAAGTTGACCCACCGCCCCTGACGTACTGCTGGCCGAGGCCACCACGATGTGCCCTGAACCGGCTGGGAGGAGGAGTGCCTGTTCGTAGGACAGGGAAGAGTTGGAGACCTGGAGACTGGCGCCGTTGATGCCCACTGGGGCGACTGAGACACTCTGCTTGCTGTTCTGACTATAGACCTTGCTGTGCGTGCCGTACCCCGTCATATCCCAGTTGCAACTCTGCTCCACCTTCAGTTTCTTCACGCTAAAGAAAGCACTTGTCTGAAGAGTGTGAGGGGAGAAGACTTGCACTTGCGAGGCCATACCTGAAAAAGAGAGGGAGGGGGGGGAGAGAGAGAGAGGAGGGAATGTGAGACCAGCACTGAAACTTGAGTATAAGCTTTAAATAAAAATCCTACAGGTCACAGCAGGCAAGTTTAATAGATTCAGAGTGCAGATGCTAACTTATAAAATAGCCGTTGAACAAATAGATTGCATGCTTTCGCTATCATCGCTCAGACTTGAAACTAATGTTGACAATCTGCTTCAGGGCAGCACCTGGACTGATTTACCTTTATGTATTTATGAATATTTCAACATGAACTACATACATGTGATAAAAATAAATAAATAGATGTTATATAAATGTACAGCCGTGAGACCACTCCAGTTTTACAATTAGTCAGCAATTCTTCATGTATTGTGACAATTGTGAAATTTCAACAGAAACAAGCCTCAGGAATGACAGTCAGTCACCCAACAGCAATGTGAAAGACTGAGAGAATGAGAAGAAATCAGGCTTAGTCCATCCTATATTCATTGTTTAACTGATACTCCAATTGATATTAAAACAACGCAAATAGATAATGTGTTGTTAAAACATGAATATGAATATGTTTTTGCAGTATTCAAGATCTGCAAACATTGAATATTATTGTTATTTTAATTTTCTGCAAATAAAAACATTATTTTAATTTGTAATTTGGAAGAATTGTTGTCCCAAGTTCCTAGAATGAAACAAATAGTGATTGTAGTGATAAGGGTTGTGGTTGAAAAAGAATGAAAACTGAAAACGTACTGGTCATTTTCTGCCAGGACATTATTGACTAACCCTAAAACACAACAGAATGCAGTGCAAAATTAAAAATGCAGGGAAAACCGCTAAAAAAAACAATACGAAAAATTCCTTCGTGTCATTAAAGTACAGCACGCTGTGTTTTCACAGAAAAGTTTGAAAAACAAACACCTCTTCACGAGTGAATGGTAAGTATGTGTGTTCACATAATAAAAGTGTGATAAGCCGAATTCTTACAATATCTGACTATAACATCCCCTCTTTACACAGTGGAAAACTGAAGTTAAAGAGCTGAATGTATAATATTAATATATGTAGAGAAAACACTCATTCTTTACCATTCCCCCAGGATTTCTGTAAAAAATAAAACAACCACTGTGCCATATGAGCTCCACCAAAAAGACACCGAGTACACGTCAACCCCAAAACCATAGAACATTGCGTGAGCCTAAAGGAATGATCACAATTTCCGAAAAAATTTAAGTAGTTGCATGCATGCAACATTTTGCATAATTAACCTCAAATAGATGCACATCACTCTTCCAGAAGCATTCAAAAACAAAAAGTCTTGACAACATTTTGACTTCAGATCCTCAAAACGAAAAACACAAACAGGACCGAGGGGAGAAACGGGGGCTTCAGGGAAATCTCTCTCTACAGAAGAGGCGATACTTCTCCAAGGGAACAGCGCCTAGAAATAGCCCTCGCAAGCAGGCAAGTATTGCTAAAATAATGACTACAGTACAGAGATGTTTACATGCAGAGGAAGCTGTAATACACTATTTACAGAACTTCCGAAGTGGCCTGAATAAGCATGCAAGGAAATGAAAGGCTCCTTCGGCGTGCATTTCATGCCATCGGCTCACACCGTCAGACACAAATGCTATTGTAATGTGCAATTCTTTTATTGCATTCCTGCGCCGGCACGTCACAATTATGATATTCTGCTGTCAGCATGAAGGAAAGATTTTTATGATCTCTGGGGCACAAATAAACAGGCAGTGCTTCAAACCCCATCACATCCCCTTTAAAGAGACTGACATGAAGATTCACTGACTCGATCCAAAATGGTTATTAAAAATGGCCAATTAAAAATAGCCCAACTGAGAGGTTAAAAACAACATCTTAGTCATTGAGTGAATAGTACACCCAGAAATTACTTATTAAAAATGTATCATAAAAGTAATTAATACCCACAAGGAGCTCTTATTTTCTGGATAATAAGAGCTGCATAATAATAGCCTACATTAGTAAAAAAATAAAGAGCTAATCTTACTTTCCATAGATGTGTGTCATGACCTGAGATGATGTGACAGTTTGTCACAATGTGACAATGAGATTGTTAAGACAAACAATTCAATTTAGGAATCATATTGCTTGAGATGACATACAGTACATGATCCACCTTATGATTCCTTTTTCGGTTAACAGTTGTTAATAGTAAGAATTCTTCATTGTGCTCTAAAAACAAATCATGTGGAGCTCTGTAAAGACGTGAGGGTTAGTAAATTGACGGTTTTTGTATGAGCCATTACTATACGACTCAATAACGTGATTAAAGCCATCTTGAATATCTCCATTCCTTCACAGAAGACATTAAATATATAATGGATCTCCTATGATGTTTTCCATACAAAATGAATCACCATAAGAATAAATGACTTTTTCCTACATGGTCTCGTTTTACAAGAACATAATGAATCTTGCTCGCTTTGAGAAATGCCTTGACGCAACAATATTCTCAAGACAGGAAACAGGGGAAGGAAACTTAGCACGAACACTTTATCATTATTATGAGTCGTGATCGTTACGCTTTCAAAATAAGCTTCCTCTCCATCCACTTTCCTCTTAAATTTGACAAAGTTCATCATTTCCGTGGTCATCTGGTTTTAGCTCCAAGTCTCGGGGATCGTTTCAAGTCTGAAAGATGATAAAGTATTTAATTTCATATAAAACACAGGCCTGACAGTCTACGGTTTATTGACTCTGTATTCTATACAGTTTATAAGGTTGATTGCATACACTCCAGCAACCTACATCACATTTAATATACGGTATATAATCTAGATCTTAAAACCAGGTCGCATATCCTGTAGATCCTTTATTATCAATATCACAAAATATACCAAGCCAACAATATATACTATAGCGTTTACATTTTAATTTGTGTGCTATAGATCGCAATATGTTGATAGATCGAGTAATGTAGCACATCCGTCTGTGCTATTAAGAGCAAGGGCCCTACTGGTAATCCCATAAACTACTAGGCCAGATGTCACTCCTTGGATTACGCTTTCCTTTGCCAGGTCTTTACACTAAAAATAATTTGTACATTGTGGCTCTACGTATGTGTGTGTGCGTCAGAGGTGGGGACGGGCCTAAAAAAGAATAAATCTCCCATCAGATGAAACATCCCTGGAATTCATCTCAGCAGACACGATCGAGTCTCACGGACACGTTAACATTACCACCGTGCAAAAAAACGCTATCTAGTCATCGTGACTCCGTTAAATTAGTTTTTGTGGCTTCTAACTCAATCTGGTGATGCCAAGTACCTTTAATTCCACATTTTGATCACAGTTCACAAAAACCAGACTAGACGTGTAGATCCTAACCTGATTTGAACAGAGACATGCTTATATTCGATCAAGACAGACAGATGCAGTTACGAGATTTAAAGAACAAAGTTCAAATGGTCAGAACGTTATCGCCAAATGCATATCACAACAATGCATTGGCTTTCACAGCTCTGCAATGAGACTACAAAATGTGTTTATGGACTAGATGACTACCAGCGTTTCTCTGTTGTTCTAGGAATGCTTTGATATCACATTTAAACCACACAGAAACTTAACCGTAGAAACTGAACAAAGGGAAGAAAAGCACCCTGGTCCATTGGTTTTAATATTTATTAAGCTGGGATGCTTTTGGTAGCGCCAGCCAGCTTTCAGCATCCCTCACAGAGAGTGAGCTGGTTTAATGCACTGCCACTGAAAATACCAAAGGCTTATTTATCTGCCCTTTACAAGCAGCACAGTGAAATCCTATTGGTCAGTTTATTTCAGGTTGGTTAATCTCCCAGTGCTGGAGGAGTTAAATACTGTACAATATAATATTAGCGTTAAAGGGATAGTTTGTCCCAAAATGAAAATGATTTCATCGTTCACTCACCCTGGTGTCATTTTAACTTGTATGACTTTTGCAGAACACGAAAGAAGATGTGTTGAAGAAAGGTGGTAAGCAAACAACATTGGCCCCCTTGACTTCCATTGTATGGATACAAAACCACAGAGATGTTTGTTTGTGTTCCACAGTCATACAGGTTTTGAATGACATGAAGGTGATTAAATAATCGCAGAAGGTTTACTTTTAGGTGAACGATGCCTTAAACAAATGACAATTACAGTCTTATCAAACGATATGAAAATATAATACACATAAAGTGGACAGGCAGGTAAAGTGGAACAAAATGAAGCTTAATCATTATTCCTCCATAGACAAACTAGAGTGGGTTGACATAACCATCCTCACCATTTGGAAAATATCTTCAAAACATTGCCCATGAAATAGCATTATTTGCATTCAGCCTAATTCATACCAAATCTCGACTACAGTCTGGTTTAGGGGTAAACCCAAACCACGTCCCGCAGAGGTTTGCTTTGTCTCTTGCATTTGATCCAGGACGAAGGCATTTGGGTAAAAAATCACCCAGGGAAGAAATGGGTGGTTAATGAATTGACCTCCGCTTGTCTAGACAAAGCATTATCCCCTGTGGCTCCGCGCAATGCCCGCTGTAGCATACCATAGGGGGGGATGGAAGTAGAGAACACCAACGTTATTTTGTCCATTTCGCTCTACAAAAAAACGAAATGCTATTTTTGTTGTTTTATTCTTTCAAGTCGTTTACTCTCCCTATTACCTGCCTTGCTATGCGATGTAGTGATTTGTTATCTCTCCAGGTCTCGTTCTTCTGTTTCTTCCGCCCTGGACTGATCTTTTCCAACTCCATCCATCCTCTATTTATTGTGCCACTCAATCCACTCTGCCGTCTCTCGAGCCTCTTGTAATCAAACAAACTCTCGGCTGACCTTTGCTTTCATGTCCACTTCTCTCCCGTCTACAAGCAGTTATATTTTGTTTGGTTTAGATGTGCTGTATTGGCATGACAAATAATTGTATACATATATTATTTTTCGCCAAAACATTGGAAGCTGCGCTCAAAAAATAAAATAGACATAAAAGTGCAAAATAAGACATTGGAAAGACAAAATGTACAACAACAGTTGCAGAAAAGAAGATGTGACTGCTAGAATGTTATCGTTTTTTTTGCTGGGTGTCGTTTGCTTACAACCTAAATCAAATCTGGTCCACAGCTGGTAAAAATGTGAAATGAATGGCAAGTTAAATATGAACAAACTCAAACTGCTGGGTTGTTTAACCCATGATCAGGTCAATTATGACCATTTTATTATGTTGTTTTATTACATTAATGTTTTGTTTTTATATTCGATTATGTTATTTTTGTTTTGTTCATTAAAAGGTCCAGTGTATGAAATTTAGCGGCATGCTAAATTGCCACCAATGACTCTCTCCACCCCTCACCCCTCCCCTTCGAAGCACTATGACAGCTGACACAAAACTAAGATGTGGTCAGATTTTCGTTTCTTTGCTGAAGGAGATCACGTATTTACGAAACACGCTCTTTAGAGCAGTTTGTCCGTTTAGGGCTACTGTAGAAAAAACATGGCGAATTCCATGTAAGGGGACCCGAGTTGAACGTAGATAGAAATAGCTCAAAAACACAACGCTAGGTCTTTGTACACCTCTGAAGACCGTATGTGTGTTATATCGCATTTCTGTAAATAGATACTACTAAAAATGACACACTGCACCTTTACCTTACCCAACAATGGTTTGAAACAACCCAGCATTTGTTATGCTTGCTCAAGCACTTAAATAAAGCAAGAAATCTTATTAAAATGATACAATAATTACAAATATGAATGAACTAAATTCATAAAAATATCTCCCTCACTCCTTAGCCCCTTCTAGTCTTCATCCACCACTTCTCTTTCTTTCTGTCTGTCTCGTCTAATAAAACCTCCTGTAGTTCCTGGGAGAGTAGAAGCAGGAAACCTCTGGCTATTGTCTCTATTCATAACACAGTGTATCTCTCACCTCCAGAGCAGAGCAGGGCCAGCACACTTCAGAGAGCTCGGAGAGGCTGGCAGCCCACATTTCATGCAGTGTGTGAAGATAGGAATAATGCCAGCAGGAAACAAGACACATAGCTCGCAGGAGCATTACTTAGGCTGTTTATTGTGTGTTCTCTGGTTTGCATATTGAGCACACTGGCCTTGCTCATCTCCTCCAACCAATGAGACCTCCAGTGTGAGAGAAAGAAAGAGAGAGAGAGAGAGAGGCAGATTGTATACTGCAGGTTATTGACCACCCAGTCCTCATTTACAGATCACATCCCAGCCTATTTATGGAACAAAACGGAGGCAGCTACGGACTCTCACGGACACACAAGCACATCATAAATAAAGCATTACCACTTAGCGATAATGTTTGACTATCTGAGCACTATTAGGCTTGTTTGTGAATCGCAGGCTGCTCGATAACAGTTAGCAGAGATCTGCCCACGAGAAAGAAAAAGATCACAGATGAAGTCTCTTTAACATTTCAGTTGTTTCTCCTAGACAGCGCTGAGTGATTTGACAACTCAATTTCATTTCAACAACATCTCAAATGATGTTCTGCTTGGTCAAACCCAACCTGCAACCAGGCTTTTGTGGTCATTCCAGTCCATCGTCTGTTGAATTTCGATAAATTCAAACCTCAGGTTTGTAAACAGCAATGTAAAAGACTGATAGCATGACAAGACAAATGAAAACCATAACAAAAACGTCACAATGTTATGACATAAAGAAATACTTTTTGAACTTTTCCTAAACGCATGTTCAAATATTAATGTTGCTTTGCTTAAAAGTGACTTCTTTGCAGTATGTGAGGTCTGAAAAAACACAGGGCATCTTTTCTGTTATTCTGACCGGTTTCTTTACTTTTATTTTCTGCAAATTAATGCATATACAACATATCTATTTGAAATTTGGAAGAAATATTGTTTGTAGTTCACAGAATTAAACACAAATTATAATTTGACCTAAACACGTATCTATAAATAGTCATCTCAAGAAAAACCAAGTATCGTGTTGGAAATGGATTTTTTTCCACGGGTGTATATCTTGGCTTTCTGAAGATTTACAGAAATTACATTCCCCATTATATTCTTACAGTGTCTTGCAAATGCTCCGTTTATAGATCTTCTAACACATTACCTGAAATAAATCAGCGACCTCCATCAAGTCTGGTGAAAAAGCAACCTCTGGGCAAAACCCATTATCTCCAGTGTGTATGCATATGGATGGGAACGAATAAATACAGCAGTGCACACACGGGCGTTTGGCCCTAACGTGACCCATCAGTGCAGTGATTGTGTGATATTTGGTGCCTTTGGGTGATGTGGAACCGAGCGGGCACAGCAGCTCGGACAGCAGGCAGTTAAAAGAGTTAAAGACAAACAAACATTGTCACATGCAGGCCGGTTATTGACTGCTTATAAGGCTGTAAGTATGTTTGAGAGAGGTGAAACCATTTGTTTAAGAGGGCACTTCTGTGGCATATGGAGAAATCATCCACATACATTTACAAATAGTTACTACAGCAAGTGTCACCATGTGAAACCATGAGAAAGTTTTATAAAGGAATACAAATGAGACCACAAAACCATAAGGGTCAGAGGACCAATTTGTAGATTTTTAAATTTTTTGGACACATTTACGGTTCACTTGACAACTACCCATTTACATGAGAAGCAAAATATTGCGGTTAAATGTGGTTTTTAGAGACATCAACTACTGCAAGATTGTGTATGTCTATGTCTAAAACATAAGCATGTTTAAAACTGTTAAAAGCAGTGAAAAAAGTAAACGGTCATTTTTAAGTTAAAATCTGTAAACATTATACATCCCCGAATATGGTAGATTGTTTCCAAAAACACAACTTGATACCTAATGTCATGTGTCTTGTTTTAAGAATATTTTCACTGTAAAAAAGCATGCAATTATTTTCTTGACAGACATCTCCTTTAAGACCTCACAGCTACTTTAAGCTTCAAACTTAAGAGTTCTGACAAACTCAGTTTGTACACCAAAAGCATTAAAACTGAGAAGAGGGCCGTTTAGGGACAAGCAAGTATCCGAAATGAAGCAGCTTGTACAGCCCTGTTATCAGACAGCTACAGTGAAAGAGAGCTTGGTATCGATACACCCTGAAGCCAACCTCCTAAAACTGCACTGCTAATAAGAAATTAGGTCAATTCGTCACGCTTTAATTAAAATATATATTGCAGAGTAAATTTAACAAATCAACAGTAATTTACTAGTCTCTATGTACGTATGTGTGTGTCGGTGAGCTTGCAAAAATATGTTTTGCAGGTTTTTGCTGCACTGTTGGCACATCAAAGAACAAGACCAGAGCAACATGCCAGAGTCTAACCACAGAGCCAAGTCAGGGCCGGACGAAACGAGATTCATACACACACACTGTGACGTGTAAACAACACACATACATATGCAAAGAACATCCTGCAGTTGTGGCGCTCAGGGCACGGATAAATGTGGCGTATATTGGCAACGACTGCTTAAAATGATTCTTTATCCAGACAAAACAACTCCGAAGTCAAAGTGAAAAACAGTTCAGGAAAGTTTTACCTGTTTAGCATCATTGTAATTATTTACTCAAAATCATTAGAAATGACACGATGTCATTTCTTTTCTTGGACACCAAAAAGGTAAAGGTAACCTTTTCCACACATCTCTATAGGTAGAGAATCATGTTAAGCAGCACAAAGGTCATGGGTTTGAAGCTCAAAGAGCACGCATACTGATAAAATGAATGCACTGTTATTCGCTTTGGATAAAAGTGTCTGCCATATGCATAAATAAATGAAAGTGGATGAGGATGGAAAAAGAAGCTTTGATATTATTCCCTTTGAAGAAGTGGCTGAGTAAATGATTACAGGATTATTTTTGGTGAACTATCCCTTTAACACCGTGTGATTTTCCAGAATTCAGAACATCTGTCAGTTGCTGTTAGAGTTCGTGTTTTCCATGAAGTATAATCTTTACACAAATGACTGTTCTGGAGAATACCACACCGAGATAAACAGACACGACTAATACGGGATACATTACTCGAGCTTCTTCCTGCACAAATATCTCTGGGAGTGTGTTTGTGTGGGACTGACCTCTATAACCCTACGGAAAAAAAATGTATGCTGGAAAATGCTCTTAAAGGTGACGTACCACAAGATGATCGTTGTCTTTTGACCTGATAAACTTCAAATAATATACAGCAGTCCAATATTTACATAAGCTCATTTCATTTTACACCCGGAATAGTTATGTATTCTATAAGGTATGCTGCAAAAACAAATCGTTCGAAATTGTTAGCATCGACAAAATTTACATTTCAACATCTAGCGAGTGTTTGGCAACCCGACCTGCCCTGATGAATGACAAGTGTGAACTTAGTGAAGGTTAGTCAATCGTAACAGATGTCTTTGACTACTGAGATACAGAGGTAGTAAAGTCGTGTGATATTGCATATGCCCAGCAACAGTGGTGCGAAAAATTGTGATATAGATTATATGTGGACTGTTGAAATTAACATACAAAAATCGAACTAAATAAAAATCAAATAATACAGTAAAATAAGGTTCAAAAGTGAAACATGAAATCAAAAATGCTAAATTTTATGTTTCTGGTTCCATTGAGGAGAAAATTGAATAAATGGCAAGTTCATAAAATGTTATCTGGAGCAGAAGCTTTGAGAGATCTATAAACAAAGGTTGGCGTCCCACCAGTCACTGAAGGTAGTGATAAGTTAACAACACAGTACAGTATATACAACATATTGATACCTTAGCAAAAGCTATAAACTAGGAGTAATCAGATTGCAGAAGTAGCTGATATTTTCTAGGGAGACACGAATGAAATTATAGGCCTGGACAGAACAAAACAGGAACATGTAACACATACATAGCTCACAACAATAAGTTCGAAAATAATGTAATCCGTGACTCCATCAGAGGCTGTCTTGGAGGATTAATTGGTTTTGGCTTTAATATGATGAATGACTTTCTACAGGACATCAATTTCATTCCCTTCATGACCTTTATGAAAGACAAATTAAATGATAAACGCCAATGAGCTTTTTCTTTACTACCTGTAAATAAAAGCTAAACTAAGAAACTTTTCTGTCTTCCAGGATTTAAAGAAAACAATGTATAAAATGTACATTTAGAAAAGATGTTTATACTTTCGTAATGTATGCTAAGAACTCCTATATTCAAGGAATATGTTTAATAAACAATATTGTGATAAATATGATATAAGCAGCTAAACCTTCTCTATCTCGAAACATCAATACTGCATGTGGTTCAATCTCTACGTATTACCCGTAAATTCTAAGAAGCTATAGGAACACACCCAGAGTTTGAAAACAAGTTCTTTTAAATGGCAGGACAAAGTCTCTCACATCACGCACATGACTAGAACTGATCAATGATTTCAATGGTTATCTTTGGTTAACCCCACTTGATCTCTTAAGGGGTAGTTTACAAAAATACTGTCATCATTTATTAAAAGTCCTTTCTTACAAAAACTGTACATGATTCTTCTGTGGGGCCAATGTTGTTTGGTTACCATTGTTCTTCAAACTATCTTTTCTGTGTTCTGCATAAGCAAGAAAGTTATACCGGTTTTGAACAGCATGTGAATGAAACAATTATTAAAGAATCTTTCCTTTTTAGGTGAACTGGAATCTGTAGGTACTTTATATATGAAGTATACTTCTAATGTGTCACAATTTTTCCACACGGGAATAAATTGTTTACCTCTGTATCATGTTTATGCTTTACTCCAGAAAATTTGAATTTAAAATATGAGAACACAGAGCCCCAAGGCTACAGAAAAATAGTTGTGTGTCATATTTTCCTATGTGGCAGACAGGATGCATTATTTGGGTGGCGGCGGAATCCATTAACACTTATATGCATACTGTAACCATGACAGGCCACATTGGTCGCTTCATGCTCTGGCAAACACACGGGCACGCAACCATCTGAGATGCTCAAATAGACAACCAGGCACATTTACAAATACACATTTAAAGAGATCTGAGCACGGGCGTCTCTCTAGATCAGATCACAGTAAGGAACCAGTCGGACTAGATCACTCTTGCAGGGAGCCAATGGTAATCCACGAAGAAGTGTTTCCAAAATTTGTTTGTTTAAAGGTTCTGGCTGGTTGGCGGTAAGCAGGGCGATAGCAGAAATTCACCAATGACACCAGTGAAGGCCTGACTGACACACACACACACACACACACAGACTGTCCATGTGTCCGATGGTGATAAGCAGTCAAGCCAACCATCCTCTGCTTTCTCTTCAGCATCATGTTATTGTGTGTGCGCGTTTGGGTCTGGATGTGTATCCCTGCCTCTCAAATGAGTTCAGGCGCATGGCTTTAGCAGTGTCAGCCACATGAGACATTTCAGAGCGCGGTGCCAAACTGCCCCAACAACACACTCCACCTTAAAGAGACAGTTCACCCAAAAATAAAAATTCTGTCATCATTTTATTAAAACGTGTATTTGACTCTTTCTTCTGTGGAACACAAAATATATTTTCCAACCTTCTTTAAAATATCTTCCTTTGTGTTCTGCAGAAAAGAGAGCGAGCCATTCAAGCTTAAAATGACATAAGGATCAGTAAAGGATGAATTCATTTCATTTTTGGGTGAACTATCCCTTTAACCTGCTACCCCCGAGAAGATCCATTTCTCACATCTCACAGAGCGGAGTCGGAAGTGCTTTGGTCCTTTAAGGTCCCTCGATAAACATGACAGAAAACATGTGACTGACATTCTTAGTTTCTGCAGGCAAAAACTGAACAAATATACATTATAGAGGCAACTTAAGTCGTCTCGAAATCTCATTGAGAGCTGATTTAGAGTTATAACGTCCCACAGCGCTATACCAAAGACATTCAGAGATTGAGGCACGATGGTGTCCGATCCTCAAACAGAAATGCTTTAAGTCAGTCAGTCTGTCCGTGCCACCAAAGACAACACGCAGCAAGGCACATGAAAGTCTTGCCTTGTATAAACACAGGATCCAGAGCCCATGAGGGAACAAAGTCTACACACATATAAAAGTTGTATCAACCTTCAAGAATGACAACACAAGCAGGAGCAGATTTCGGTCACATACAGATCCATCGGCTCGAAACCCTTGACCTCTCCCTAGAGCCTGCGATGTCTCTTGTTTGCAGTCATAAAGTTTGCAAGGCAAAAACAACAATCCCTGAAACGGCAAAGGCCATGCTTTCATAGCGAAAGGTCAGCGTTTGGCCTTTCTTAGAGACAGAGACGGAGCCAGAAAGAGAGAGAGAGAGATTTTCTAGGCACTGAGACTTATGGGATACGCAGAGGGGAAGGCAGGACTGTGTGTGTCATTGATCTTGACTCAGGGCTTCTCACACACACAAAGGTTACAGCCTACGCACAACTACACCCTGCCAACAACCCACCAGCACCCTTTCAATTATTAACCTCCAAGATATGGGCCCTGTAGGTTGCACCCCAGCAGAAGAGAGGATGGAAGAATGGAAGATACCGAATCTATCAACACCCTCCCTTTCCCCGGATGCCTCTCTCTCGAGTGCGTGTTGAGCGATAGGTCGGTTCAGAGTGCGGTCAGAGAGAGCGTATGGAGTAAAATCCATAGCCTACTTAACGCACCAGAGACCCGAAGCATATCCCTCATGTTCTCAGTCTCTAATAACCACAGTTTAAAAATATCTATAGAATGGAAGAAGGCTAAGATTTATTACATTATCAGTAGGGCTGTCACAGTTACCCTATTAACACAAGCGATTGATTCAATATTTAATACTGTTAATTGTTTTATTTGAAACTTAATTGGACTTTTTAATCTGTTATTTAATGCGAAGCTACACGTTTTATTTTGTGATTTCTGAAAACCAACATGTGTGTGTGCGCGTTTCTCTCTCTCTCTGTCACACAAAGTAACAGAGCTCATTATCTAAAATGTCACCTATTAGCAAATTAAAAGTGTGTTAATGCGATAACCGAATGACGAGATTAATCACAATGTAAGATTTTATTTTAAAATAGCTCAAACTTGACAGAGAGCTATGGTGGGTTGACTAGAGAGGACCTGTGTGTGTCTGAGCGTGATGGGTTTTCGTGCAGAGCTCATTAAGGGGCAATGGGTCCGCTCATCTCGGGCTCTTAAGAGCGCTCTGGTCTGTCGGGGCGCCAGTGTCCCTTTCTCTCTCTCCTCCAGGCGCACATCAAAAATGGGGCAGACTCACTCTGATCTGTTCTGGCTGTCTGGGGCTTTGAAGTCCTTTGGTTATCAGCCAAGCGTGTCACGGTACCTGCAGCCATCTGTGAAGAGCCCACAGTCGGCCACGCAGTCATTGTGTGGATAGAGAGAAATTTACCTGCGGCCCGTTCTGCGCTTTTAGCATACGAGGCACACAAAAATGTGAGAACGAGAAGGTGGGGAACGGCCAATGAAAAGCTTTGCGATGACAGCGATTGCAGTGAAGCCATTGACGATAAGGCTAACTTTTGTCTCTCCGCACACACTCAAAGCTGTTCCTCCTACTCTGTTCCTCTGACAATATCCTGCATTGCCACATAAGATCACGACAGCTCTCACCAACTGTCATTCATATACAACAAACATATTAGTTATAAACATATAAGTTGGTAGGAACGTCTCAAAGTGATAGTTCACTCAAAAATGAAAAATCTGTCATCATAAGCCACGTGTCATTTCAAACCTGTATGACTTTCTTTCTTCTGCAAAACACAAAAAAATGTATTTGAAGAAAGTTGGTAACCGAACAGAAGCAGCACCCATTCACTTCTATTGCATTGACACAAAACCAATGCCAGTGAATGGGTGACGGTAAACCACATTCTTCAAAATACATGTTTTGGGTGTTCTGTTGAATAAAGAAAGCCATACAGGTTTGAAATGACAAGAGGGCGATTAAATGATGAAACAATTCTCATTTTTGTGATAACTATCACTTTAACTGTCCATGCAAAAGCAGGACCAATGATCTACAGTATATAAAATCTATAACACCTTAAAGAGGCGTCATCTCCATGCTTTGTTTATGTCGCAGTAATTTATGGTTCTGTACAAAGCTAAACCATCACATCAAATTGTGAAACTACAGCACAACAAAGCAGGCCAGGCTTAGCTAGGCATAGCCATGCCAAATGGGCAAAGTCATTGGGG
The DNA here is from genome assembly GCF_947034865.1 of Barbatula barbatula. Lineage (NCBI taxonomy): Eukaryota > Metazoa > Chordata > Actinopteri > Cypriniformes > Nemacheilidae > Barbatula > Barbatula barbatula. The sequence goes on along the minus strand of NC_136773.1, from coordinate 20,016,381 downwards.
TTTCTAGACAACAATTGGATTATATAGGGCGTAAACAACGTGCTTTCAACAGGCTGGCATGAGCAGAGCAGGGAAGGGAAGAGCTTACCGAAAGACCAATAAATAAACAGTGAGCTAATTTATCCATGTATGCTCATGCACACAAACACAACCTTCAGATGGAAAAACTGCGTACCATCTTTACGTACTTTCAACTTAAAGGCATAGTTCAACAAAAACGGAAAATTGTCACTTATTCACTCTCAGGACTATTTCTTCTGTGGAACACAAAAGAAGATATTTTGAAAAATGTCTGGTTTGGGGTCCAGACAATGGAAATCAATGCGGGGGAAGGTTGTTCAATAAATGTTCAGAATTTTTGAATTATTCATTTTTGAAGTATGTTGGGTGCGAAATACCTACATAACAGTGCCCCTACCTACATAAAAGAGCTTATTTCACACTACAACCCATCACGCTCTCTAGGATCTCAAAACTCCAGACTTTTGATAACACCTACAATAACTAAATTCTCATACGTAGCACCTACACTCTGGAATAGCCTTCCCAATACTATTCGAGGATCAGACACACGCGCCCAATTTAAATCTAGATTAAAGACACATCTTTTCAGCCAAGCATTCACTTAATGCAAATATGCTGAATAAACCAGCGGGAGACTGCTGACATTCGATATTATTTACTAGAATGATCTTGCTTGTTCTATAAACACCATCCACTGTGCTGTGTTTGACCTTTTTTGTGTTTTTCAGTTTTTCTCCCCTGTAAAGCTGCTTTGGAACAATGCACATTGTGAAAAGTGCTATATAAATAAAATTGTATTGAATCGAATCGTAATAGATCTCCAAACCGCCGATAGAAATGGGAATCCAAAAGAATGTAACCATATCATACAGTATATGTTTATGCACTATTTTGAAAGACGTAAACACTGCTCCAGAAGAACTTCCTGTTTCACTCTTCTGACACTACAACAACGTTGGAACGAAACGCAACCAACATAACATTTAGAACTGAATTGAAATGTGAAACAAACATCTTTTAGACTTGTCAAATTTACAAATTACAGGAAGTGCTTCTAGACCAGTGTTGTTCACATCTTGCAAACCGGTCTATATATTAAATACAATTCTGCTCAGACCGGCAATTCTCTTTTGGTGCTATCTATTATATTTAAATACAATTACAGACAATACTGCTCAAATGTGTAATGTGTAACTTTAACTACACTGATAGTTATAGTGAGTCATGTGTTTGTTCTCTAATGGTGAGCTCAGACATCATTTGTGAGTCGTGACTAATTTGTGAGTCGTTTTGACGATTCAGTAAAAACGTTTATTTATAAAAGATAAACGGCGACTTTGACCGACATGCTGCATTCGTTCCTGTTATCTTTTTTAAACAGTTCTAAAAAGAAGACATTCTCGATTACCAACCCAAGTCACCAGTCAATTCATCTCCACAGCACTAATGTGTTTTACTAGAATTAATAGCTGTAACCACGAGATATATGAATGAGCAGCACGGCACAACAGCAGCCGAATTCCATCAGTCAGTGGCTGGTGATATGAACCCTGGTGCCTGTAACCATAGGTGTGAAGGCGAAATGAATGGTGTCCTTCACGAAGGAGTAATTGCCATGTGATTACACAGCACAGCAAATCCAGCCACGATGAAAAAAGCCCCCCTTTCATTTCCCTTTGTTGGTGGAAGAATGCACCCGGGAGAGACCCCGGTGTGAACTGATCCCCTCATATCTGATCAAAGGAAACATGCCAGTTGGACCCCCACCCTGTAAGAAAAAGCACATCCACCAGCGGAACGGGTCAAAAACAGACCTGTTTCGGAAAAAACCTAGCTTCCATTATCCAATTGCTGAGTTTCCTTTTTGCATTTTCATTGCTGCTTATTTACCCCGCTAAGTGACCGTATGTTGACACAACCTGGCAACTAAATGCAAAACCTTTTGTTTACAGACTAAACAAGCCACATATCCCAGAATGCTGCAGGGTACTGGTGGGTGTAGTAAGGTATGACACCCAGCCTTGTCGAAAAAATGCCCTTGGTGCTGCATCGCATCTGTCGGCCGCACCGTGAAATAAACAAAGCGGCTTGCAGCTGTATTCCTGCAAGACTCATCTACCTCAACACAGTGCAAGTGGTGAAAGATCTTGAGCTTACATTATAGACATCTCTCTCTCCCTCATAGCGGCCTAGGAATTTGTACCACTACGTAGACAAGACAAACAGAGAACAGCAAATTGGTCATTTAAGCTGGGAACTAAAGTTACATAACAAATGATTAGGCAAGTCAACATTGAGCTCCGAGCGAGGCATACGGGAGAATTACAAACGCATAATAAAATCCCATCCTGTAGGTCACGAGCCGCAATGCACAGGAGGTACGGAGCAGAACAGAAGTCAATAACACAGGGCACAGTCCTTCCACTTTTGGTTTCTGTCAGTAGGACAGAATCCATTATCTAACCCACCCCCATATCCCACAATTCAGCTCCCATGGGCATCACAAGCACACCTGAGAGCGATTTCCCTCAATGAAGTTCTGCGAGCTCAAATGTCCCTTAGGCTTCAAAAGAGCATAAGACGTGGACAGAATAATAACGTTCTGAGGGGCTGCGGTTCATTCATTGACCCATGGTCAAGCAAAAATTCCTTTAAGGGCTTCTGAGAATAATGGACTGGAAACTTCTCTTTCAGGAAGTGACCAATGACATGGGCAGAGTCGCTGTCAATTATAGATTGCAAAGAAAATCAAGCATTTGCGGGGTTCGCCAAACAGAGACTGGCGTGACAATGCCTCCGAGCGCTTTCAAAGAAGCATTTCCTTTCAGCCGAGGGGGCAACAATGCAAAGTCAGTCAGGGCTAATGACCTCAAAATTTATAGATTTTCCTGCAATTCTCTGCCATGCTGGACTGGCAATGACCTTGGATGCTGGGTCTGGGTTAAGATCAGTAAGGGACACATCAATCAACTACGCCAAAACAGAAATGGACATTTAGGACGGAGTTGCCAAATGACAAAAACTGTTTAACTGAATCCCGTTGAATCTAACTGACTATCTTGAAAATACATTTCGATAACTAAATCATGTGGCAAAAATCCCACAAATATGAATCCCACCAAATAATATAAAAGCTAAGGGTATTTCAGCCGGGTCCTGGTCCTCACATAAAGCATTTATCAACATGTCAGTGTGGGTTACGAGGCCAGGTGCCAAGACTCCTCTGGACCCAGATTATTCTTCCGTACGGGACCGGGCCAGAGCTGGGTCGGCACGACACTCCACAAAGACACATCAGTGCTGGGGAAAAGGCAACAACAAAGAGCTCTCACTATAGAATGGTTGGCTTTACAAACATATCCATGGACAGTCTGTACCCCAAACTGGAGCTGTAAGAGATATTTATTCACAAACTGAAAGGTCTTTTACGCCTGGTTTTGAAAAGAACCAAACACAGCGCACATTAGGCTTAACTACACGATACACGCATAAGCATGCGATGAGCAGGGGAGTCAACAAATAAATGCTTGGCCGTCAGTCATAGAACCTACTCGGAAGCTTTAATCAGGTTTTGATGTGCGTTCAAGAAGAACTGATTGCGGAAACTATAAAAACACAGAAAAACTACAAAAAAATGATTGTTCAACAATACGAGATGTATGTTCTATGTGCAAATTCATAGCATCCATAAAACAGCAGGAAGAATATTCATAAACATTGTTGCATGTCTTGTTTGTGTCACCATTGGACTGCATAATGAGATGAACGTCCTGCTATTTGTTTCTTAAACTACCTATGAAGATTTGGTTTGTGATCACAAGGCACTGTCAAACAGCATACCCCCATCCACCCAAACCCCTTAGGAGATGCTGTTTACACAACAGCCAAACCAAGTCTTCAGAGTGTAATGATGGCTGAACCAAGTCTCAAGAGACTTCGGATGTCCCACAAGATGACCCTCGTGGGTCTAGTTTCACGGAAGACTAAAATATGTATCTATGCAATCGTGCATACATTACAGTATGTATAAATCCTGTAACAGCATCTGTGAAAGTTGTTAAGAAAAAGTTTGCCACATGTTTTAACCAGTTCATCATGCAAGGATATTCTTATATAAATGGCAGAACAAACAAGGGTGCCGTTGCTTAATGGCCAGTAGAGGGTGCAAAGCTAATCAATCAGAAATAAGATTAAATAATGCCAGAAAAACCATAACGAAATTATTTACGCATCATCTGTCCTTTATAATAACTTATTTCAGAGACAAGCCACATTCGCTATAACACGGAGAATAAGCATGTGGACTTTCATACACCACGTCGGACGTTTTTGTGCAAATTATAATCTAAAGCCAATTTGAGCAACAGCAAACCACAGGAGGTACCTACAAAGACTATAATTAACGACATCAGCCACCGAGCACCTATGTCCAAAAATACAGTCTAGGTAAGCAGCTCATGCTTTCATATACAACCTCAAGTGACTCAAGAAAAAAACGAAAACAGGTATTTGTGGATGCATCACATTAACCTCGCGCACCCAGCATCAATCCCACAAAGCAAATAAAAGTCCAAACTTTGCTATAGAGGAACGTTGCACAATGTGTTATTTTCTGCATCAGTCGCCTTATTACTGCAGTGTATGAACCACACCGCTATCATTAGTTTAGCATAATAACAGCAAACATGACAACATATAGACTTTGCAATACCTTTAGACAACAACAAGACAGTGATTGCAAATCTAAAAACTAACTTATCATTTTACGATAATAACTGCTGTGTATATACCTGTCTGCATGTTTTATGTGCACTTTTCTCTCTTTGCAAATGCGTTTTAACTATAACAAGAGAGAATTTGAGATACCACCGTGAAGGCTTATGACAGAATTAACATTATGGGAGAGACAGCATTACGCGATCAGGTTCGTGGTTTCAAATACAGTCACTATTCACAGCATAACAGGGCGAATTCAACAACTAACGAACAGATCCAGCCAAGATCGAGTCAATATAAATAAACACTAATTGAACGCATATTTAATCTAATAATAATAATTATATACGTGCAATGAACCTCCGATGGTCCCTCTGCGGAGAGAGTGAATAATGTTTCTTAATCATGCGCAGGTTTGTCATTCATTTTACAGCCGTGAGGGTTGAAGGTCTTACCTTCGTATACAGGGGCCATCGGTGCAAGAATTCCTGTTATTCATGGCAAAAAATGAAGCGACAGCACTGTTCAGAAGTCAATAAAAATCTGCCATCTTGAGCCGCGGACAGAATCGCTGCCGTCTCCTGCATTACTAACCCAGTTCGCCGGGAGAGAAAAGGATGAAAATATAAACAATCACATCCAGATTTTCAGTTTGATGATCGGTCCAGGGGGTGTGATGAAAAGAGGATGTCTGCAACTTCACTCCACGGGTCCGGGTTGGTGTTTTGGCTCCTGGAAAGAGCCAAATTGCAGGTCTTGGGCTTCAGCTGGTGGCGATCATGTCTGTGTGGAGTGAGTGCCTGCAAAAGTTGCAATGGGGAAAAACGAGCGAGAGAGCGGAGCGACTTCGCGTTATAATCGAGCCGCGAGATCATCGATCGCGATGAGCCGGTCAGACAATCAAACGTCGATGCAATCGAGTTAAACAGACGCCACAACAAGCCTCAAAAACGCAAACATGTTATGCGTACAATAATTATAGTTCCTTTATTACAGTACTATGGTTATATTGTCCCTGCTAAGAAAAGTATTTAGATGTTATTCAATATTTCTGCGTCACCTGGGTCTACTTGGCTTTTTTAATCGTATATTACTTATAATAAGTAATGTGTTGGGTTTTACTGGTGGGCTGTTGAGTACTAGTTGAACCCCATGCAATCCTTCTGCTACAGCTGATCATTCATAAAAAACACAAGTATAGGGAGATACAGTGGTGGTGATATCATAATGTTAATACAATGTCATTTTGACATTACTTTACTGTGAAAATAACTATATTTTAAGCTGTGTTAAGTAACAAGCATTTAGAATATTGGTAACGCTTTACATTAAGGTATCCTTTGTGAAGCATTTATCAATGTGTTCATTAATGATTAATGAGTCATTTACAAATTGCATTATAAAGCAGTTATAACGGCATGGATAAAAAGGGGGATTCTAACGAAATGCCTGCCAAATAGTGAGCAGGTATAAGAAAACAACATAACATCCTATAGTGTCCAGTCTGATAGCCTATATTGCAAACTACATCAAGACAACGGATCTGCTTTCGACTCAAATACATAATGAATAAATACATTCATTAAGCATTTATAACGTGTGAGTTAAAGATGGCTCACTATTTGGCAGCTATTTCGTAGCAGTTATAACTGCTCCATAATGCATTTGTAAATGCCTTACTAATCATCAATGAACACATTTATAAATGCTTTATAAAAGGTACCTTAATGTAAAATGTTACCAGAATCTTTGTGCCATTTTCATTCAAATGTGTTTTGTGGTCATACCTTATCTAATTTCAGCAAGGCTGCACAATTTTGTAATTTTTTTTTAAAGCAATAGCCTAAATGAAATAACGGAACTGTATGATTTCTATAATCTATGTAAGTTACAATTTGTTTTTATTTTCATCATGTCTGTTCACTGAATTATTACAGAATGAGGTCCATCAGAATCGGATGACAGAGATTTATAATAATCTGTCATCTAGTCATTCGGGTTTACCCAAACAATGCAGGCCAAACATACAAGTGAAAAGACTCAAATCGATTGTTCACCGTCAAATGAGAAACTGTACAAATGAGAGAATATGCCTATTTTTTTTGTGTTAAAATAATTTTCATTGTATATTATAAAATATAATATAATATATAAAATATAATATAATATATAAAATATAATATAATATATAAAATATAATATAATATATAAAATATAATATAATATAATACATAATATAATATATACATAAAATATAATATATACATAAAATATAATAAATACATAAAATGTAATCAATACAATACAATACAATACAATACAATACAATACAATACCAGAACAGAACAGAACAGAACAGAACACTACTACAAGAGCCACAAGCCTTTGCGTGAAAATTGTAGTTCTACTTGACACATAGAAACTACATGTCCCAAAAACGCCACGGTATCTGTTGTCGCAAGGGTCTGATTTCATACAAGAGGTAAGCGCGGTGTTTATATCGTTTCCTATCATCATCAGCTAATAAACATTTGACGCTTTAACATCTCATAAACAAGCGGAAGCATTATTTCACGAGTACACGATCAGTGCTTAGTCAGATACGCAAGTTACGAAACAAAAGAGGCAGACTACACAACCTTGACTACTTTTAAACGAGATTTCTTGTCGGTGACATAACATCGCATCAAATGATTGAATCTGTTTATTTGACTCAAAATATGCAAATGAAAACGTGTCACTAAAGTAACGCGTCTCTTTTATTTCACTCTAATTCACTGATATTTATTTGTGCATTCATTTATAAAAAATAAAGCACGTGATATTTGTCTAAACTCACTTTTTGCTGTATGCTTAGTGTTATCTGTTAAACATTTATCTTTCATTATTGCGACATTATAAATAACAGGTTAAAATTCAACATAATGGAGCACGTTTCAAACAGATCCATGTCATCAAAGATAATAATTGACCATGTCAACAAAGTTTGATGCTGCTCGTATTCTGTGACGTACAAACCTCTTAAACTGTCTGTTTATTAGAAAATACTTTACGAATATGATTGCTAAAGTGCGACAAGACACAATCATGTTGGTCACTCTTTATTTGCTGATTACTCAATTTTTCATGTTCTATTGAATAACCAATAAATAATAAAATATTTGCAGTTTGTGCAGTAAAACATTACATTTTCATTTTAAAAATACACATTTTAATATGTTGCCATCAATCCTCAGAGGTAGCTTGGGATGTAAATGCAACAATAACACAACGAGTTGTTTATATTGCGACTTCCAATAACATCTTATTTAACAGGAATAGCCTACTGTAATTAAAAACTTTTGACTATATTTTATGGGATACAGTGTATCAAACTTGAAATGTAAAATATTCAACTTAAAATATAAATGCATATCAATTTCTATTATTTACAAAAAGAAAAAGCATTGTTACAAATCTGCCTCATTTGTTACTCGAGTTAAATGTATTTTTGTGTGAGCTCTGCAATGTAGCAAAGTCTTGTGGGAGATTTAATCTTCTTTTGGAATGTAATTCTTCTGAGATTTACATCACACTGACACGGAAGAGCACAACATGTGATGCCAAGAACTGATATGTATCCGATTTTGTTCTCACAATTATAGGTCTTTAGTGTGTCGAGAGCCAATTTTCAGATAAATAATTTAATTTTAAGAGCATGTGTGCCCAATAATGAAACAGGTTATAATAATTTTAGTTCTCTAAAATGCTGTAAGTTTTGTTACTCTTCCCCCACGTTTCCAGATTCTTTTGACTTCTCTTTCAAATACGCTCTATGTGGTTATTGCCCATGTGGACTGTCATAGAAGTAGGGTTTCTATAGTCGTGCATTAGCAACTGCTTACTTTACTAAAACCCACATCCTTTTACAAATAAGGTTTAGCTGCTTGCTGAATGCTATAATACATTTTGCAGGTATAATAAGTAAGCATGATGTCAGGTAACCTAGTTCCATTCATGGTTCTTATACAAACATTTGTGTGCTGTATGAATATGTACATGTGTTGTTTGTTGTTTGCCTGTATGCACTTTCTGTTCCTCGTGAGAGATTGTAAAGAAACAAGGAAGTTTTGATAGCATTAGACATTTTTTCATGTGTCTTTGGAGGGGCGGTGCTGGTTAACCATTACATTTATATTATGTTTTTTATTAATACACAGGGTAGCGTGGGGACGCTGGGAAAATCAGAGTGTCACAGAAATTCACACTCATAAAGGACGATATCTATTCAAATTGATTTTTACATTTTATGTGGAGGTGATTTACATTTTCTTGATGGTACATGCCTGTGCGATATGAACATTGCCACTGTGATGTGAGGATGTTGTGGGTGAGACTTCTGGCTGTTTGCTTATTGATCAAAAGTCAGATGTTTGAGCCATGTCATAAGAGCCGTCCTCCAAGTTTCCATAGATTGGGTTCTTCTTTCAATGTAAATACGGGAAATGCGTCCCAAATAAATCCCAACATTGCAAAATATTTACAGTTGGGTGTTGGATTTACTATTTTGGGAAACAAAAAGACAAACACCAACAGGGTTAACACACAAATCGACCCAATGCTGTCATGAGCTATAATAGCCTTAAAATATGAGTAAAATCTGAACAATCAAAATGCTTTGAAAAGTATAATGATTTATTATGTCCATCGTATGTTACAAAAACTGCAGAATGAGTTGCCCTTTACCATTAAATACTTAACAAGCAATACAAATAGCAACATATCTAAAAGTAACAGAAATACAACAATGCTCATGTTATAAAGTTTTAACAAAGTGAAAAAATCTGCAAATGCATTCATGGTACAAAAATCTCTCCTGTGTACAGGAAGCCACTGTTTGAGAGGGAAAGATCTCATCATGGTCCAACTGTTGGTGGACGTTCTGAAATGGTTCAGAGTGGAGGCGAGTGGATTCTCTGTGACCGTCTGCCTTTTTCTGCTTTTTCTCAGCCTCCTCTACTGGTGAGAAAAACATTCATCTATGATCCACCTTGATTTTGAACTTTGCAACCGCACACAAACACACTGTCCTTCACAGATTACGGTGGGAGATATTTACGTTACGTTTCTTAAGCCCTTTTCACACAGAGATCCTGGAAAATACACGGAAAATGTGTCCAGGAATTTGTCCCTGGTTCGTTAGATTTTGTTCATTTTGTTCGATTTTGCCACAGGTTTTCTGGAATCTGCGTGCGTTCATACACATCCTGTGAAGATCCCGTAAATACATGTGACGTAATATACTGCAATGTAATGTTATGTGCATTTTTGTTATTATGAAAATAGGGTTGAACACGGTGAAAGATATTTCCTTGCTGTGTTTTTAGGTGGCTAAATAGCGCAATGTGTTGTTATTATTACTGCCTTCCTTTATTTAGTGCCAAATAGGCCTAAATCATCTCCCTTTTTTGTTATTATTCTGTAGCATATATTGTTGCCTTTTGCAAATGACAGAGATGTCAATTCCAAAACAAACTTTTAATTTATATTTTAATATTGGTAAACGCAGAAAACAACGAAGAGGAATGTTTATATTGTTTTTGTTGAGAAAAACAAGCACATAAATGTTCGGGTGAAAGTTTGGAATAAGCCTGTTAACAGTGTCTGCACAGAAACTCGCGGGCTTCTCCGCTGCCCATCACGAGCACAGAAGGTGCACACATTGTTTTAAAGGTTGTTAACGGATCAAGTTTATTAAAGCGCTGTGTATCTCACAGACAACGCTGTTCTCACATCTGACCTTAAGTTTAGGACTCTTGCATTCATCCGTGATTTAGCTTAAGACAAAAAGGCCTATTTTTTAGTCTTCGATTTCCTAACAAACAAAAATGACGCGCTTAACTATATTTGTTTTCATAGCCAAATTATTTATGATTTATTATAGACGTGTCATCACTACATGGCTTTAACGGCAATGTTTCTGCCTTTTGGTCACACAGTGCGCTTTCCGGGACTGATCCCGTTAATGTTATAGGTCCCCTTTACGGAATCACAATCCGGGATGCGTTTGCAGGTTTAAAGGTCCAGTGTGTAATTTCTGGGATGATCTATTGATAGAAATGCAATATAATATACATAGCTATGCCTTCAGAGGTGTTTTTACATTTAGTCATTTAGCAGACGCTTTTATCCAAAGCGACTTACAAAGAGTTCTGGGAGCAATAAGCGATATGTCATACAAAGAAAGACCTTACATAATGAAGCGTTATGTTTTTAGTACCTTAGAATGAGCTTTTTCTATCTATATACACCCAGGGTCCCTTTGCATGTAATTCCCCATGTTCTGTCAGCCGTCGTAGTGTTTCGGAAGGGGGGGTGGAGTGAGCAGTTGGTTGCAATTCGTAACCTTGCCACTATGCATCACTGACTGGACCTTTAACAGTGTGGTGTGATGCACCGAGCGCAGTGAAATCCGAACAGCTCTGACTTGTTTGCCTAAATACACAGTGATCTGATTACATTCCCATCACACATGCCTCAGTACTTATCTTTGAACCGTCTTCCTGTTTCAATGCAGACAGTGTCCAGATTCAGGGCTTATTTTGTTGTCATGTGAGGACAAGGATAAAAAAGGTCTCCTGGGTACATGAAAGTTAGGAAAACGTCCAGTTTACTCCACATCCAAATTACTCATTAATATAGTCTATGTAGACGGGTTTACATATGTTAAACCACCTGATGTTACCATTTTTTCTTGCATTACAATTTGATTGCAGTTCAGAATCTGCTACAGTCATTTAATCACAGCCACATCGTCATCTTTAACTTCGACATTTATATTGTCACCTTTAATAAAGTCCTCTGAAAAACAGAGCTCGCAGGGTAATTCAAGTTTATGAACTTATCTATTTTAGACTGCAGTTTTCAGTCACGTCACCTGAGCTTTGTTCAGCGGTGCCTTGACCCGTTGCTGCACGCGTAACGTCGATGTGAAACGTAAGGTTAAATCTCGTCTGTCATTAAGGTATAAAAAACAGAAGTGTCGTAAAGAAGTGTTGTAGTTATTTCTTTAAAGAAATTTTACGGTTATCTAGGAAATGATTACAGAATATTCATTAATGACATATCAAAGAGGAATTTGATTAATAAACATGAAAGAAAAGCTCAGATTGCAATCATCTGCTTTGTCCCCCATGGGGCACAAATCCTGTCTGTGTTACTTAACTTTTAGCAGTCTCACACACATACACACACTTTGTTCTTCAGAACAAGTAAATTCCTGTCTGTTGGCAAAGGCACAACTGTCATTCACCGTAGACTTAAAGAGGTTAGTTATATAAGGGCTTTCTCATACTGTCATAGCGCAAATGGAGATTTATATCAGGGATGAAACATAGCTGCACATGGGTAACCATGACAAAGAGGTTCGAAAATCCAAGATTTTGAAGAGACCGTGTCAATACGTTTTTGGGCAGGTCCCAAAGCCATATTAGAGGATTAGTTCCCTGCTTTTTGAAACTTTACTGTTCCCAAAAAAGTAAGCCTTGTGAAACTGCTTGTCAAACACATATTTCATGACATAGACTTTTAAAACAAAAGACTGTGTTCTGGAACAAAACCTACCTATTTTCAGAGAATCCAAATGTGTCCGGTCAGGTCGGTTCTGTGTAAACTTAAAAGCTTTTTTATTGGCATAAATCTTACATTTGAATTGGTAAATTTGCAGCCATGCAGCAAAACATGCAAGAGCCATGGTCGGATCGATACAGTTTTTTTGCCTTTTTCATTTAACTTTGTTGATAAATATTTTTGACAAATTGTTATTGGAAGAGATCAGATGTTGGTGTACAAATAAAAAAAATAGATGGCTTGCTACCTCCGTCACTACGTCTTCAAAAAACTGCTTCCACATGTTACTTTTTCCTTGGACCGAGATATCAATAATTGGAAGAAATGATCATCAGTGCAAAAGGTTGTAGGAGCATCTATCTTTTTTATTTTTTTAAGCAGGGGTCCAATGACACCAGAATGTGAGCAAAGCATGATCTAAACTTCTTCTGAACTATGTCCCCTTCTGCTCCATTACACGTAAACGTGTAATGAGAGGGGACTGAAGACAGACGCGCCGTCACCCGCTGGGAAATAAAATGTTCGGTTTAGCCCACAAAGTTACTTTCAGCACATGTCAACCTTGGGGCCACCCTTGGTTTTTTTATCATATTTTGGAATGATGAGATGATTAACTTATTTCTATGTGCATGAAACATAATAAGCGCAAGTGTGCAAACTATTGTGTAAACAATTTAAGGATTTGCAGAAAGCTGTTTGTAAAGTCATGTTTGTTTGCATTTGCATTTTATGCATTTGACAGACATTCAAGTGACTTATGGCATCATAAAAAGCTATACCTTTTATTCGTTTAATGCAAAGGTACAGAAACAGGATGGTGTTTAAGTTCATGTCCTTAGTTCGAAGTGTCTGTACAAATATCAAAATCAAAATGCTGTCAATGGACTACATGCTGGTTTATTCAAAGCTCCGAACAATATAGAAAATAAACACAGTGAAGGTTAAAGCACATTATCATATTGATAAAGTTGCTCTGTCCTCATTACATACGAAATGTCCTTCCTTCCTCTTGAAAACTGTGAAATCCCCTTCTGTGAAACCTGAGAAATTTGTTTTTGTTTCTCATTGAAAACTTGGTAATCCCTCTAACTAAACACATCGCCTTGTGACCATGACCGGATCTTGCTGGCAAGACCGAGTGGAGAAGATGACACATTCTAGTAGATCTTCTCATAAAATTTTAAAGAGCGATCCGAGGGCGGACCCATCTGTCATCCTCTGGACTGACCACATAAACAGCGGGCACGGCTTCACAAAGGTCACGCACTTAGATATGTGACATCTGCTGTTACATCACTATTTTTCTTTCTCTCTAGCTCGCTCTTCCATAAAGTGAACTTCTGGATCATTGCAGGAGACTATTAAACATCTTAATCCTAATGCATGAGGTTATTAAATCTTACACACAGGCAGCTAGAGATGTTATGATTCATGCTGAATTAAAATCACCCCATTTGATCTCTGCATGCTGTCCCTCAAGTATTCGATTCAAGATGTAGGTGTTGGGCAGCAGTTGAGGTTACAACCTGAAAATAATAACACGTCTGTACTCTGAAGATGTAGTTATGTATATTATGTTCATATTTTTGCATTTTTGTCAATATGTCCTCCACAAATTATACATTGGACCTTTAAAGGCCGGATTTTTCCCAAAAAAGAAATTTGTCATTCATATCTTAGCTCATGTTGTCTAAAGTATTTTCCTTCGTCCAATACATTTCAGTTTCAGAAAATCAGATGTTTTTATCCAACGTAAGGAGTAATATGTTCAGTTTTAGGTGAACTATTCCTTTTAAAATATACGGTGCTCTGTGTATGTTGGAATGTTTCTCATTTGTAAAAGCCACTGCTAGATTGACTGTCCCCTTTGGTCTTCCTTAGTCCAATCTGAGTGACTATCTCTGCCCTCCAACACGCAAGTTAAAGCAGAGTGCCGACCATTCAATACCGATTGCATCAATCTCTGGACAGCTGACATGGCAGCCAGGCACTTGCGCACACTCTTTGACTTTCTTTGTCATTGGCCGGGCTGCAGAACAGTTATTGTTTAATTGAGGACCATCGGACAGCTCATCCATCACAGATGTTAATCATATCAAACATTCGCACCTCCCCGAGAAGCTGCTACGTTCCTCCGTTTCCACGGTGACGGGCACCTAATAAATCTAAATATGCTAATCTACTCTAATTTCACCCAGATCCACCCTCTGTTGTAAATGAGCTCGCACTGTGAGACTGCCAATATGGAAATGGAGCACCTTAGCACACGCCATTACAGCCCATAACCAAATTGTCGTGACACCTCATGCTGCAGATGTGCGGAAGGAGAGTTATATGTAAATGATGTCTCAATAACTATTGGATTATAAAGTGACACAAGTCAGATGCCCATTTCGTCAGGCACTCGGTTTGCTTGGCAGTGCCGTCGGAACACTGCAGAACGCCGGGAAGCGACCGCCGAGCCCTCCCACAGCTTGCATTAATTCGCTCTTATTATGGTGTGATTTCACATTAGATCATCTTGACACAGCTTCTGAAATTTCATTTTTTACCGCTCGGGATTCTTAAGGGATTAATGAGGTATAAGTAAAGTCCTGAAGAAAATCTGGACAGCTCACATTACTTGAACAAGAAGTCTCATCCTGGTCATAAAATTTAGGTTGAGTTTAACATGAGTCAAGTACATTGCCTTTCACATTTTACCCAACAGCTTTGATCATTTACTTAGCCTTATGTCATTGCAAACCAGTATGACTTTCTTCTGCAGAACACAAAAGAAGATATTTTGAATTTTGAAAAAATATGAGCCCCCTTGACTTCCACATTTCTCAAAATATCTTCCTTCGTGGTCCACACAAGAAAGAGCGATACAGGTTTTGAAGCACACGAGGGTTAATAAATTATGACAGAATTGTTATTTTTGTGTGAACTATCCCTTTTAGATTTATTGCTTTGTTTTGCTATTAAAAAATGACAACGAATGGGTTTGGATCTACATGTGGGCTGAAATTTTAGTTTTGGACAAACTCTCATTGATTCGGTCTAAAACAGATTCTTTTTGGCTTATTTAACAAGTTAGCATGGCAAGACGTGGCTCAGTCCCTGCTGAGAGCTGGAAATATCACAGTGTTTTTGTGTGGAAAGGCACAGCAGAACAGGATTGGGTCCTGGGGAGATTTTATGGAACCAGAGGGACTCGCATGACTAATGCCGGCGAGAGAGATGTCGCAGCAGGCCCATTCGCACGTCTATTTTAGCGCCATTATTCAGCCTATTTTTGGTTATTGTTGTCTCACAGCTGGCAAAACCTGTGCACCTGCACACCCAATACACTTCAGGTGACAAGGCAGATATATTGGTTTATTTTTGGTTTTTGATTTTGTTTTCATCTTGACAAACGCGAGGTTCACAGGATAGATCTTCAGTCTTGTCATCAATTTGCAGAAATGTTCTCTTGCCAATGTCACTATATGTTTTTATTTTATTGTACAATATTCCCATCTATTCTGAGCTCTTTTTGAATGATCTTTATTCATTATTAGTCTACGTCATCCATTAAAAAAATTCAAATTATATACAATTTGATTAGTTTATAATGAAAAAAGTATTATTTGCACAATTATATTTTTCAGACACTTAAACGTACACCTTCAGATTAAAACCTTTTGAAGCCAATACGAAACATTTTATTTAAGTGTTCAAAAACCAGTAGTGTACTAAATAAAATGCTTTTAGTTTTAAGTGAGTTTGTTACCATTGTGGTTTTATCCAGCACCTACTTGTTTAAGTGTCAAACGAATACTGGCGCTGAATTATTTACAATAATGTTATTTCTTGTTTATGTAATATTATCATATGTGTAGTATTAACAATATATCAATATTCACTTTTCTCATTCGCGGTTATTGGCAATACCAGTATATTGCGACACCCCTAATTTGAATTAGTGAAATTTAAAATACTTTAAATAAAATGCATGTTTGCTACATGTCAATGCAAAACAAAAGAATTGTTAGGTATTAGATGTCATTAACAAACTCTTTTAACGTGCACCTATTGTTCAGCCATTAGTTTGCAAAGCACGACAACATGAATCTGTAAACAAGGATATCTTACATCATCAGTTGTGTAGGCTGGTTATCTTCTCCACAGGCAACAGTCAGTAGTCCATAACATTGATAAAATCAACGCATGCATAAATACATCACCAAGTGTGCTCATGATGTTCACTTTTAAAATCAAGCCTAGTGGTTAGAGTCGGACTCGTAACCAGAAGGTCACCGGTTCGATTCTCAGGGCCAGCAGGTAGCGACTGACATGCCCTTGAGCAAACCCCAGTTTGCTCCCCGGGCGCTGCAGTGATAGCTGCCCACTGCTCCGGGTGTGTGTGTTCACTGCTCACTGGATGGGTAAAATGCTGAGGTCGGTTATGAGTCACCATAACTGACAAAAGGTAACTTTTACTTGTTTTTGCATGTTTTACAGGTCTTGAATGAGGGATTGAACCAATCAGGAACTAAACCAAACTAAACATGTGCACAGCATATCTAACCGTATCAGGGTATGTTGACACAACATTGAGGGCGTATCATGACATTTAGAGGTCCAAGTGGCACATGCCGCTTGTGTTGAGCGTTGTGTTGATGTAACAAGGACTTTGTCAGAGACCTTGATCAAGCCAGTGAGATTCTGTGATAAAAACACCATTTGAAAAGTCTGATTATAGTGTGTTTGCATTCAAACATTTTCAAATCATAGTGCGTTTGTGTACATTTGAAGTGTGTATTATTTTAGACCATTTGGTCCTCTCCGTTGCATTGGTTGTTAGCCTTGCTTGCTGGCCTTGCCGTCGCAGGTTGTTTGGTGTCGTGTCGGGCCGCAGGGCCTGCTCCTCCACGGCTGATCAATCGCATCAGCTCTCTGCTCTCGGAGATAAAATTGTGTTCTGCGACCGCCAAGCGTCTGATCCAGGTCCGGATACTGCACATGCTCCACGGGGAGCTCGTCCTCTGCCCACCACCAACCGCTAAAGCAGTTTCTGGGCATCATGTTCCCTGTGAACTCGCCAACTTTAGACTAGAGGTCTACCGAGTGGAGAGCTGGCACGTCGCTGCCCGCGTAACTGCAGATGCACACTTTTTTGGGGTCACTGCGATAGAGCGCGGAAGAGAAGGTTGTTATTTTTGTGGTCCTGGTAAAAGAACGTACTAATCCTGTATGAATCGATGCGCTTTTATTGCTGCCCATTTTTAATAAGCTCTTTACAGTAGAGAAGAAATCAAATGTGTCGCGAATGATCAAGAGAGACACTAGAAGCAGCTCAGAGCAATTACAGCCGGCGCTTTTACGCCCGGCAGGATCAATGTGTTCGTCTGAATGCTACAGGAGCTCCATATACTAAATTACAGTCCTTCTTTGAAACATTACCATCTGCTGTGTAATGTTGAAGATCAATATTGAAATGTAGCTTAGTGGGGATTTTAGTAAACACGCCTTACAAGCCAGAGTGTTATTCTGCTGAGAAGCAAGATATTATAGCTATGAATGTGTGCAAAGGACAAGGAGAAAGTAGATTTGTGTCACCAGATTACAGACTCTTAAATTTAAGTCGTCTTATTTTCTGCACAAGAACCGCTTACTGTAGAAAAAAATTGTACATTTTTCCATTAACGCTAAAACGAGTATATTGTGCCTTGTATCTTTACGCAAGTGCACGCCTACGCAGAAATGTCAAAAAAAGACTGTAAAAAATGTCACTTCTAAAGTAGAATAGGTACAACCCTTCTGGACCTGCGCCGACTATATTTTATGTCATTAAACTAGAAAAAGTGGATTCGGACACAACCTACGTACACCTGCTTCATACGCTTTGATCGTTATAATACGGCCCTATATAAGTGGAATATGTTGTTCAGACCATGAATATATATATATCAAATCTCATTTCATAGATTTTTTCAAAATTGCTTGTAAAATAACATAAGATTGAAAAGATGTATTGGAATTGGTGAGGTGAGGTCGATGAGTGCACTGATGCTAGAAGCACATGGTACTTCACCTTTAAGCATACGTGATGCTCAGAATAACTTTTCTTTTGTTATGTGGTTCTTAATTTTCTTTTACGATATTTTATTGATTTATCTCTGTGTTTTTATATGTTTAGAGAGAAAAAGAGAGAGATCACATTCTGAGATATCTGAGCAAATCCAGCATGTGAAAGGTTTTGGATGCTTCTGTTATTCGGTAGACCGTCACATTCGCAGAACATCCTGCAGCTGATCTGAGCTCTGTTGAGATCTACTCTGACTCCGGCTGTGTGTACGTCAACAGCGGCCTCTGTCTTATCTGTCTCAATCTTTCTATTCTCTCCATCTCACTCAAGTGGCCTGTTCTTTGAGATCGTCTACGAAGTGTCTGATGGGTATTGCATTCTCCACATGCCAATTATATTCTGCAGACTGCCTACAGAGACAGATCACTTGCTAATGCAACATTGCAAATGAAATACCTAATAAGTGACACATTTTGATAAAAACCTAGTACAGAAGCTTTGGGTAAAATCGTTGATAGATTAATCATTTATTTATGTTGAATAGTATTTATGAGTTATTGACATTCGCTTGGACATTCGCGTCATATTGGGTGGACCTGACTGCTTTATGCAACCCTGCATTATAGGATCGGCACTTGGAACTGGAATTTCGTTGTTTTTATGATTTTCTTTCCCTTTTGAATAATCTTTTTTGTGTTTATGTATGTGTGGGTATAGGTGTTATGAAAAAAGTCCGCCAGCAAGGTGTCCTATTTGAATTTGGGAAGGATATAGAGTGTGGTTGAAATAAATGTTTAACATGGAGGCTGGGTGTGGGTTTTAAGGGTTGTCTGTTTTGCCCGTGGCACATCACTCCCCCGTAGTCTGGCCTGGGAACGGCCATGCATATTTACAGATAAGCTATATCAACATCTGTTTATCTAGACCGGAGAGACACACAAAGGCTTATTTAACTACACTCGCTCATCACTCAGTGGAGTGTTATCTGGTATAAACTAAATTTCTGTTGTGTAAGTCTGTACTTAATGGGATGGAAAAAAATACAAATTCATTCTGCTTGTAGACAAAGCTTAGCGTTTGATCATTTACAGTACAGAAAGGAAGATGGGAAAAGGTCATTTTGAAATGATCATAACATTGACACGAGATCTTATAATTATACGACTTTGCATGTTTACACACAAGCACCTATTCAGTGTTTAGTAACATGACCGGCCCTGATGAACGGTGTACATTACATCAGCATGTGGACTGAAGACTCAATGTACCAATACTGTACAGACCTGTTTAATTCTCTCGAAAAACCTTAGCTGTACAAAAATGTACAATTCTAAAACTTTAAATAATCTTAAGTACAATCTAAGTGTCTTTTGTCATTCACATTTTGTCAGTTGGTGAAATGAGTCAAATATTAACAATTTAATTGTATTTATATAGCACTTTTCACAATGTACATTGTTCCAAAGCAGCTTTACAGGGGGATTAAGAAACCGAAAAACACAAAAGAGGTCAAACACACTACATGGTGGCATTATATGGGGCATGTTATTAATTTAATGATTAAATAATGTATTATTTGTATGCGCTTTTTTCTTATTATGGTAGGAAATTATTATTTCGTGATAATGGTGTTTTATGAGCTTCACGTCAGGAGTGTTATTTGTGTGGCACAAGTTTTTGTTTAAGATTCAGTTTAGTTTTTTTATATAGTGCTTTTCACAATTTTCTTTGCTGCAAAGCAGCTTTACATATATTATAATTAATAAATAAAATAAAGACAGTATATGGTATCGAAATACATGGTAAGTTTTTCTTAATGCGATGTACATTGATGAAACTTAACCAAAATAAATACAATGTTAAATCGAAGTCAACTATGTAAAAATCCAATAAACATAAGAAAACGTATAACCAGTGCAAAACTGTAAAATTACAAATTTTCCACGTAAAATTACATGTTTTGCTAAATTAGATTTATTTTTCCTGTATTTTGATGGTTATTTTCCCTGTATTCCAAAAATCCTTAAAATTAATTTTTTTTTACATTTTGCGTGAAAATCTGTAAAAAACGACATTAAAATGAATTTTGTACAGTGTTTATTAAATAAAATACGCAATATTCTGCTTCATATTTCCGATGTCACACTTCAGTAACGCCTGCCCTGTTGAGTAACACTTTAAAATCTCCCAAAGAGATGTTTGAACCTCAGGAACGCTGTAACAGACTGTTGATCATTTTCCAAT
Source organism: Barbatula barbatula (assembly GCF_947034865.1). Classification (NCBI taxonomy): domain Eukaryota; kingdom Metazoa; phylum Chordata; class Actinopteri; order Cypriniformes; family Nemacheilidae; genus Barbatula; species Barbatula barbatula. The sequence continues at coordinate 19,995,737 of NC_136773.1, read as the reverse complement.
CTGCTTGTTACGAAAGACAAATCAACTCTGGCCCTGTTTTGCTGAAAGACTTTCACACAGCTGCCGAGGAAGAACCGGATCTGCGTGTTGAAGGCTCTAGAAACCATTATGAGTTGAATGACTGGAGGATGATGTCTGTCACTACGGGATGACGGCTGGGGTGAATATATTTGTGCTGGAGTGAGAAATCATTCTGGACACAGACAGATTGGAGCACTGATTCATTTCATTCATGCAACATGTCTGTGTAATTAAGTGCATGTCATAAATGAGTTATCATTCCGGCTTTTTTACGGCACGTGTTAATACTCGCTCTCTAATCTGACAATTAATATGGTAATGAACCCCTGCAGAGCTGCAGATTATGAAACAGATGAATGTCAGAAGAATCTTTTGGTCACAGTACTTTTTTATTGTTTAGGAAAGACGTAAAGTGGCAAACAGGGTGAGAACAAATTTAAGATTTGTGGGAAATGAAACCGCATTGAAGAATACTTTTAAAATGCCCACGGCTTCATTTGTTTACTTATCATTTTCAACAGTGACTATAGAGATGGGAGGTTTGTTTACTTCTATAAATTTGATGAATATTGATTGTTTTTTATTACGGTTTAATTTGTGGTGAATCTACATTTAAAGATTTTTAGAAAAAAATGGCACATTTTATGAAGTATTGTTAAAATTGGTTCACACTTTCACGTACATTGTCAAACTTAGAGCTTGGTTGGGAATTATAATAAAACTATTCTGTTAACAAGTGATATTTACTTGATTTGCGCAATTTTTTTCCCTTCATTATTCTTCTCATGCATTTTCCTTGGTAAATAACTATAGAAATAAAAAAAGCTCTAGTGGTGTTTTTCATTCTCTGTATTTTATCCATTTTAAAATAATATACAAGTCATAACATTAAAGTGAAATATTGTTAGTTATATATTTTGCTATTATTTTTATTTTTTAGTCGATTTTTATATTTAGAGATATAACATCGGGACAACGGTAAAACAACACAATGTTAAGTGGCAGGAATTCTAACTTTAGACCATGATAAAAGTTTCTCAGACGAAAAGTCTAAAATCAAGTTACAATGAAATTCACAAATGGCCATAAATGTTTTTGTAACCTTGATTGTTTTTAGATGAACCATTGTTCGCGATCATCTGCACAAATTTAAATAGATTCCTGCTTCTGTTTTTCCTCTGGTGAATTGAGATATTTGTTTTTAACTTTTCAAGTTTATGGGACAAACAGTGCCGTCTCTTTGAACAAATTACGCTTGTCGTCTCCCATAGCTCACTTCAAAGTCGTGCTTTAAAAGTGGTTGAATCCAAAGGCTGACATGTCAGCGTATGCAATCCTCATGCATAATGCAGCTTCCTTTTCCTATACTCGGAGGAAATGCAGCACTTCCCAGCACTCTCACATACATCTTGTGTCATCATGTATTTTCATCATTTCCTACCTATCTGCACTAAGAGCATCGTTGAGGGGAGGGTAGACAACATGAAACATTGTTCTAGGCCCTGTCGCTAAGGTCCTCTATGGTAAAATCCCCTCATTGAGGCCTGCTTAAAAACATTTGCTCCAAGGCTCGAACGGCCACAACAAAGGTAGAATGCAGAAGTTAAGCAGTGTGATGCACATGATATACCCGATATTAAACTATTTGTTTATAACTAATAACTAAGATAGTTCACCCAAAAAGGAAAATTCTGTCATCGTTTACACGCCATCTTGTCAAAGTTGGTAAGCGAACAGCACTGGCCCCCATTCACTTCCATTGTATGGACCCAAAACCAATGCAAATGAATGGGGTCCAGTTAACAGCATTCTTCAAAATATGTTATGGATGAAATATCCCTTTAATTCTTGTATCTGCAAGTTTTATGATCTTTGAGACACAATATGCTGACTAGTTATATATAAACTTTCCTTAACTGAATACATTTTCAATTCAGGTTTTTCTCCACACACTTTTCATTGTATATTTTTCGTTTTTTTAAGGTATTCCATCCATCCATATTCAGTTCTGGAGCGTTGTGGCATCAAACACCCAAAGCCGTGGCCATTCTTTGGAAACCTCATGCTGTTTCGAAACGTAAGAAATCTTTTCCTTATTTTGCATCGCAACTCACTTGCTCTCACGCGCACACCTCGTACCTCGTCCTTCTAAAGCTGTAAAAATGATGTTTCTCTCATTGAGCTTCACTTCATTAGATTTGTTCATTTAAGATGATTCACGTCTAATGCCGTGTGATACCCAAACAGATTAGCCGCTGTGTGGAATGATGGACTTTTTACGATGATAATTCAAATGACGGTCAAGGAGTGGGTGTATGTAATATTGGAGAATTAATACTTTTAATTCTTTTATATTTTTAATCTGAGTGCCATAAGTGTAATATAGCAAATCGACAGCTGCAGTGAGGACACTTATTTCAGACTGTATTTGGTTTAATGATACAGATGTGATGTGTATTAAAAGAGATCTAATCACAGCTTTACAATTGACCTTTATTTGTGAAGGTCCATTCTCAACCTGTCGGATGGTTTGCATGCATGGTATTGTTTTTCATGGCAATGTTCTTTCATGGCGAAGTTTCTTTATGCAAAATGTAATTGCTTATGTCATGTTGTTTTATTTAGGGGTAAAATACAGCCCACACAAGTCATTGTTATATTCATGGGAATTCTGTGTATTTTTAGGCAACCTGCACACACTTTAAATGAGTCTCTGATATCAATTCTGATGCTCTTCTGGTCCTCAATAGAATCCCAGATCAATATGTTACTGTCAGACCACCGTGGTGGGCTACACAGCCTGATGTTCAAAGACTCAATTCTTTCAATCTGTCAATCACCCAGTTATGACAGATCCGCTTCTACCTCGTGCTCCCTCCCGTCTCCACCCTTTATCTCTTCCTTCCATCTCTATTCACGTCTTCCTGGTTATGATTAAATGTTATTAGACGGAGGTGAGAAAGGCATAAATTAATATGCAGGCTCTGTCTCGCATAATTACCACATGTCTAGATGAAGCTCCCCAGGTGAACTAAAAGGTATGAGCTTTTTTTAGCATGTGGGTTTTTGTATGTTGCGGTGCACCCTTTGTGCGAACGGTAGATTTGTGCCCACGTCAGCAGACTTGCACTCACAAACGGTTGTCTCCAGAGCATTGCTCTAGCAAAATCCTCTGACCCAATTCTGGAGGCCATCCTCTCAGCTAAATCCTGTATGTCTTTGTATGTGTGTGTTTGGCTCTGGAGACGAAGTCTTCCTCTCAAATGACTGGTGAATAACGTTTGAAATTAGGTGTGACGTAAAAATCATGCAGCATTTCTGCTGAATTTTATAGGGATAGTTCACTCAAAAATGAATATTGCGTGATGGCTTACTCACTCTCATGTTGTTTCAAATCTCTGTCTCGCAAGAAATTTTGTTCAATAGAACCAAATGTCTTTGTTCTGTTGAACACAAAGCAGATATTAAGCATAATGTAAGAAACCAAACATTTGTGGGGCACCATTGACTACCATATTGTTTACTTTCCTACTATGGAAGTCAATGGTGCCCCGGGACTGTTCGTTTACAAACATCGTCTCTTGTGTTTAGTGGAACAATAAAATGTATGTAGGTTTAAAACAACCCGAGTCGGAGTAAATAATGACAACATTTCCATTTTTTGGTGAACTATCCTTTATATTCAAATGTGAATTGCAGAAGAGACTATAAGTTATACTGCGATGTTATCATGTGCCTACTAAAAGCTACCGTTCTATTATATTTAAAAAGCATGAAAATGTCATAGATTAATTTTTTTATGATTATTTATATATCAATTTTTCAATTGAATGAGAGCTAAAGCATATTTATATGGATTGCCTCCGAGATGATGCAGTTTTTTTTCAGGCTAACCCGAAAGATAGCGCACACTAGTTCCCTCAACTCGAAGCCTATGCATTTTTCCCAAAGTTTTTGGAAGATCGCAAAAAATAAGATCGCTTCATAGTTTACACGTTTTGTCTATCAAGATAAGCTTTACAGATTAAAACAAAATTTGTTATTTTTGAAGCCTAAATACAATCGGCAGAAGTAAATAGCTATCACAAGGCTATAAACAAAAACAGATAAACATAGCTCGATATCTCGGACGTCACCACCACCAAACCTCTGACCTCAAACTTCTTTTTAAACGTGAACTTGAATGTGAATGAATCCCCAAGAATGATTTTAGAGATTTGTGCCCATGTTGCATTATTTGTGAGATTAATTTTGCGCAACGACGTCTAACGTCCCTGCCAAAGGAAAAAGTCGCTTTAATCAACTTGTTAGCAACAAGACAAAATTAAAAATCCTAGGCGGGTTATAATAACTGTGTGTTTTATGCCATAGATTAAAACGTGAAAATATTTCGAGGTTTTGTTAGCAACAGACCTTATTACAGGCGATTTAACAAAAACCCATTAAAATAACCCATAGACTTTTAGGCAATGGAACCGGAAGTCTTTAAATGCTAACTCGCTTCTGGGGTTTGCATACTGATGCACATTATTGGCATTTGCTTAGATTTCTTTTTTAACCCTTTTTGTTGAGAATCGGTTGCTAACATAGTAGGTTTGAGCCATAGAGAAAGTGTGAGACAGAAAAGGGAAAAAATAATATATCTGGAATGAATCGAACAGAAGGGAGCAGAGGTGTGAGGAGAGAATCATGGAAGTGATGTACAGAAATGGACAGGGTCGTGCATGGAGGAGCAAATTGAGTCACATTTTGAGACTAACCCACAGAAGCGCATTATCATGACACACTCCATTACCAAATACAACACTCAGAGACATGAGATTCGGCCCATTTAAGATCCTAAACAACATAGCTACAGCTCTCTCTCTCTCTCTCTCTCTCTCAATTTCTATTTTCAATTTATGTGTGTTTTATTGGCATGACAAAATGTACATTGTATTGCCAAAGCATTTGCAGCTGGGCTGCGTACAAATTTAAACAAACGAAAATGAAGATTATTATAGTAATAAAATAAAATAAAATAAATGTCTCTCTCTCGATGACAAACACACACAGTCCTGATATCTCTTTATCCATTTCTGCATGACTTTCTTCTGCAGAACATAAAAGAAAGATATTCTAAAGAATTTTAGTAACCAAACAACATTGGCCCCCATGGACTTCCATCGTCTGGCCGCAAAGCCAGAGAGACCTCTCAAAATATCTTCTTTTGTGTTCTAGACATTATGCTCTTAGTCAGAAGTCTAGTGCTGTGATACTAAAGGAAGCTTGACATTACAAATGCACCAAAAATAAAACTTGAATTTGGCCTCGATAATAGTGTCTTTTTCACAGGTCTAATCTTGAAACTGCATATCTCAAAACTCTTTGATAAATATTAGCAGCTATGACATGAGGGAATATTAGCAGCGATGCAGTGTTCAAAAGCACCACACATAGGGTAAGGTCAAATATGCTACAGCAAACAACCGGAAGTGGTCAAATTTTTTAAAGACAATTCCAATAGGACCTAAAGATCGCCCTAACGCAACTGTCCTCTTCGGTCGGGCCGCAGTGTATTGATCATATCTGTCTTGAGTTGGATCCCCATTGAAGCAGAGGCGGTTCATTTGTTTAAATTGAGTCATTGTATTTCGTGCTCTGGTCTCTTATTAACTACAGCACACAAGGATACAAAACACAGAATGTGCAGATGCACACAGTGTATCGCCATACAACAGGTCAATAATGCACGGGTGAAGGAGAGGACATCACAACAGAAGGACGCACAACCCAACTGCTTAGCGAGAAACACACGTCCATGCGTCTCTGCTTAAAGCCTAGCAGGGAGACCACAACAAAAGTGGATAGAGCGTAGGCTGTTTGGTTTTATTTGTAGAGACAGCAGAGCAATCGGCTGCCAGGCTCAATGTTCAATGCATTTCTTAACTAGCGCCGTGAAGTCTTGACTCATTTCCACAGTGGAACTTGCAAAGTTGTTCAAAACCAAAAAAGTATATGAAACTGTGAAACTGCTATGGATATTTTCATTATTTTCTGAGTGGGCTATTGAAATACATCTATAAATCTAAGAGCTGAGCTCATTGATGTGTTTGCTCTGTACTGACCTCTACAGGTACTGATCCAATAATGGCTTGCACGGCATAACCTGCATTCACAAGTGGGTCTATTCACAAGCCATAGTGACAAATGTGAATGTTCAGGGCATTAATAATGAATTCATTTTAAATAAATAATTGAAACGCTCATTTGCAAGAAAGCAAATAATTTTTTTTTACTGAGCATTCCAAGTAATCAATCAAACAAGCATTTGGGTTGTTTTGATTATGTAATAAAAAAAAGAACTAACTGACACAATGAAAACATTATTTTTTATTTTATTTATTTATAAATGGAGTTTGCAAATGAACTATTAAATTGAATAAATAATAGCTGTAAAAAATGCCTTTCGCATACAGATGTTTTTGAATATGTAACATAGAAAACGTCTCAACCACTGAAAATCATATTAGCTCTCTATCTTTCTCTCTAAACAACACAGTGAGGGAGATAATGATTTGATCCCCTGCTGATTTTTTAAGTTTGCCTGCTTACAAAGAAATGAAGGGTCTATAATTTTTATGATACCAAATATCAACCAAAAAAACCTGTGAAAAAATGATATAAAGGCTACAAATTGATTTGCATTTCAGTCAGTGAAATAAGAATTTGATCCCCTACCAACCTTCAAGATTTCTGGCTCCAGAATGGGTTATGTCCCTATGTGAACCACAGATTAGTCCTGTCACTTTAAGAAAGTACTCCTAAATCACCTTGTTATGTATATACATTTGCCTGCCAACAGAATCTGTATCTTCTATTTCAACCTCTCCACCACCATGGTCAAGACCAAATAGGTTTCAATGGATGTCAGGGACAAGATTGTAGACATGCACAAACCTTGAATAGGCTACAGACAGAAGCTTGGTGAGAGGGCGACAACTGTTGGTGCGATTATTTGGAAATAGAAGAAATACAAAATAACTATAAATTGCCCTTGGTCTGAATCTGCCTGCAAGATTAAAGATGATCATGAGAAAGGTTAAAGATCAGCCCAGAACTACACGGAAGAAGCTTTTTAATGATTTCAAGACAGTTGGGACCACAGTTAGCAAGCAAACCATTGGTAACACGCTATGCCACAATAGATGAAGCATCCACAAAGTCCTCTTGCTCAAGAAGACCTGCCTGGCTCATCTGAATGATTCAGAAATGGCTTTGGAGAAAGAGCTGTGAGACCAAAATTGACTCCTGTTTTTGGAGGGAGAGAAATGCTGACCATGACCTCAAGAACACCATCCCTACAGAGAAGCACAGTGTTGGAAACATTATGCTTTAGGGCTTTTTCTCTGCTACGGGACAAGCCCATGTACTGAAAATCTTGGACGAGAACCTTCTCCCCTTAACTAGATCACTGTCATGTTAAAGGGACCTCCACGACCCATCTTCAAAGACCCAAAACATATTGTAACTTTGTATTAGCTCCTAATGCACTATTGCTCTTTTATGACATATTGCTTATTGCTCCCTGAACTCTTTGGAAGTCGATTTGGATAAAAGCATCTGCTAAATGACTAAATGTAATAGTTGGCTCGGGATCAGATACTTATTTGACTGAAATGCAAATCAATTTATAACCTTTATATAAACAATTTTTTATATTCTGTCTCTATCATTTAAAATAAACCTACCATCAACCTCATAGACCCTTCTTGAAAGTTACAGAATCAGCAGGGGATCAAATCATTATTTTCCTCACTGTATCAGTAGTGATTTTATCAAAACTGAACTGTGGATTAAAGAGACATTTCTGAGCTTTTAATAAATAAGACATTTACATTTCTTAGGACATAGCTTATTTACGGTAAATCTGCTTTGCTTACGATGAATCAAATTGAACATATTTACATTGAGATAGACTCATCTCTCACTTCTGCATTGTTTCTCTATGTAACTCAATAGGTTACAGGATAACTAAGTAAAGGAACTTTGATCTTTTACACAATTCCAGGGATCCCTTTTTCCATAGTCAATGTTACCTGCACACACATTTGTTTTACAGGGACTCTGTCTGAAACAGTTATTAAGTTGTCAATCACAGTTATATGCAAGACGAATCAAGGAATGCTTGAATTTACAGGGACGCTGTTTTCATCATTTAGCTTTTCTTTGTTGACTGAAGATTGTAGATGATGCAAGACCTTGACAGCGGAAAATTGACATTGAAATGTTCAAATGGTCTCTGTTATGTTTTCATACTTTGTTTGTGCTTATTTTCAGGGTTTTTTTGGTCCACATGCAGAACTTATAAACAAGTATGGACGAGTGTGTGGGTAAGTGTCTCTGGATTTTGATTGAGGTCAGAAGCATCCAAGCAAAAACATTTGAAAGAAAAGTTTGTTTTGTTTCTTTGAGAATGGAAAAATATTTTAGAAACAATGTTACATAAATATTGAATATACTGTATGTTTTATATATATTTATTGTAATTTAATATCAATTAAATAAATAATAATTTATAATTCAATTATATTCATAATTTCATTACACGAATAAACAGAAAAATAGCGAAAGACCTGTTTGTTTTGTTACGTGAAAGACCTCTTATTATCTTCTGCATAATGGAAAAGAAATCTGATTATATTTGTGCGAGCAAAATCAAAGCAAGCAACATAAATAGCTTGAGCCATTTCCACATTTATAGAATTATTTCAACACAAAACAGCCTCAGCACAACATGTTTGGTCGTGCTCTGATGTGATAAGACGTTTCCGCCTTATTTCCCACCACGCAGGTATTCTTGTCATTCATATTCAGACAGCATGAGCTCACAGTGTGCACACTGTCCTCTAATTTAGTCAGTCACTGGCCAGACATTGTGGTTTAATGTGCCTGCACCTGAGAGGCCGGCTTTTCTTTACGGGAGATCAAAGCTGAGAGTGCCGCTGTGCTTCCTGTGTCTAATATAAAAAAGAATCGAAAGAGAATCACAACGGTGGTTTTGTCTGTTTGTGTGTGTGTGTGAGCGCTCACTGGGATCCCGGGGTCTGGATTGGGTGTCGGGACCGGAAAAGGGATCTAATTCGCAGTCGTGTGGATATATGTCAGGAGACATTACGACATCTTTCGGTTAGGGTAATCTAAGAGTCTGAGCTCCTCGAGAAAATCAAAGGGCTTTGAAAAACGTATCAGTGCTCCGCACTCTCCTTAAAACCCTTGTCGGCTCCCGGAGCACTAGACATCAGTCAACCGAGTTCAGAAGTTTTAGCGCAATGCAATGGAGCACTCGGCTTAAAATGAGCTGAAAGGGTGGTTTTCCACTTTGTGAAGGTGCAATTTATATTAACTCTACCCAGAATATCAGTCAGATATGAGTCTTGAATATCTTTAAGTGACTTCTAATAAGAAGGTATGGGTGAGATGGCATGACAAACCATCTGGTACACTACCAGTTAAAGGTTTAAGATCACTCGACCGAAATGTATTTAGTATGATCTTAAAGGGACAGTTCACCCAAAAATAAATCTTCTGTCTTTTACTCACACTCGAGTTGTTCTTAATCTGTAAACATTTCTTGTTGTTATGAACAACGAGAAAGATATTTGGAAGAATGCTTATAACCAAACAGATGTATCGAAATAGTTCTTGGCCACCATTGAAAAATGACAGCGGTAGTAAAGAATGCTTTCCTACATTCTTCGAAATATCTTCTTTTGTGTTCAACAAAACAAATACATTTTTCTACTATGATAGTGGATGGTGGCCGAGAACTGTTCTGTTCAAGACTAAATTTTCATGTTGGGGTGAACGGTCCCTTAAAAACTCAGATTTTTATGGAATATTGTAGTTCATTTTATGATTTATCAACCTTCGAGGATGTCTTCAGTGAAACCTTGTGATGGACGATGACATCGTTGTCTTCTTTTAACTAGCCACGACGTAATGACTGAGGCGCGTCTAGGCGCGAGCTAGGCAGTTATCAGGTCAGGCGTATGTCATCTGTACAGTGCAAGCTTCAAGGACCAGCTGGGCTTAACCATGTTTTACAGCCACTGTACGCTGTAATGAACCTTAGCACATCCTTCTGCAGGAACAGGAAGCGTGTATGAACTAGATTAAGGGCTTCGGTTAATCGCCCAAAAGCTTAAATCTAATTATCAGTGCTTAATAAAGGTGTTTAATTATCCGCTTGTTCCTGCTATTTCCTGTGAAACTGATTCTCGGGGAAATACAGTCAGAATGAAAGGAAGTTGCATGTTGAATGACAACAGTATCACGCTAGCACACACGCACGCTCTCGATCCTCCATTTCACAGCGAAGATGGCACGACCTCAACAGTGAAATCTGCCATGCGTGACTTCAAAAAAAAGAAATACCCAGAAGCCTCATCAAATTTCTCACAGATCTGACCTTGACACACACACACATGGTGTGCGTGAGACAGATGTGTGTCTGCGGCCCTGTCACACGTGTGACGGGGGGTGTCTGCAGGGTCTGGAGCCACAGCGTTTTATCTGTGTGTGCGTTTGTCCTTTGTTCTTTTGTATGCTGCTACTCCCAGGGAATTAGAGCGGTGCACTGTTATTTATTCATTTCATCTTGTTTGTTTGCTCTGTCTGTGTTTGTTTGTGTGTGTGTGTGTGTGTGTGTGTGTGTGTGTGTGTGTGTGTGTGTGTGTGTGTGTGTGTGTCAGTTATTATTTAGGCCGTCGGCCTATAGTGATTGTGGCGGACCCTGATATCCTCAGGCAGGTGATGGTGAAGGAATTCAGTACGTTCCCAAACAGGATGGTGAGTGTGACATTTACACAGCATACACCTTTAATAAGAAGGGTTCTTCAAAAGCTTCTTCAATGCCATAGAAGAACCTTTTTGTTCCATAAAGAACATCTTTAACATCTGAATAATAAAGTGATCTATGGCATCCCTGTGAAGAACCTTTACTTTATTTTTAAGAGTGTCATTTCACACACACACAGAAGATTTTTATATTGTGCAATCCCCAACCCTTACACAAACCTTTCTCATCTAGTTTAATAATAATAAATAATTCATAAATGTATTGCTTTGTCTGCATTGGGGTAAAATCATCTATATAGTACTGTTTATATTAACTAAAGTTATGTTAACTTTATATTAACAATGTTAAAGGGATAGTACTTACAAAAAATGAAAATGTCATTTACTCCAACATGTATTTGTTTTGCTAAACACAAAGGAAGATATTTGGAAGAATATCACTAACAAAACGAAGTGAGTGGGGGGCGAGATCTGTTTGGTTACTGAAATTCTTCCAAATATCTTTCTTTGTTTTTAGCAGAACAACGAAATGTATACAGATTTGGAGGTAAATTATGATAATTTTTGGTTGAACTATCCCTTTGACTTTGTCTTTAGTCTTCTTATGTATCAAAGCAATGTGAGTCAAAGGTCATAAGATGGCCTCGCTGCTAAAGCAAAGCATGCTGGGAAATGTGCGAAAGAAACTATTATGGGAGGACCAGATCAATACAGAGGCCATGTGCACCACTGGGGCTTATCAGCCATCACTTGAAGTGTGTGTGCGTGGCTTACAATGCATCACACAGGCAAACTTCCAAACCTCACACAGACCTAACCAACAAAGATTATAAAGTAGATTGCCATGGCACCAAACAGCAAACAAACAGCATGTGTTGGCGCCTTGTTAGTTAGTTAGTTAACAAAGAAGTGCCCCCACACACATCAAAGTCGACCCAGCACAAAGCTCTGCCATCTGGCCTCAGTTACCTCTGTGACATCGAACAATCTATGCCTGGCCGGCTAAGTATACAAAGGTAGTTTTAATGAAAGTGAGTGTTACTCAAAACAACACTGCCAATATTTATCCATGTGATGAAGCTATTTCAGACGGTTTAAAGTGTGTGAACATGCATGCTGACGCTTGGCCAAGAACGTGTTCCTTTGTATTCGAAGTAGCATGTAAAGTAATGCAGCAACAAATGTGTTTACAATGTAGTATGCTGTGTTGTACATACAACATACTACAGTACTATAATAAGAGAAGTATGATTTAGGAAAGTTGTAGCCATTTTTATCAAACCTTTGCCACGTCATGAGAGTAGACCATGTGAGAGAAAAGAACTACAAAAACACAATTTGAGATTTTTCGATCACACTGAAACATGTACGTTTGACACACGTCCCTGCTGAAAAAAACAATAGAACTCTGCCTATAGGTCAACAGAATGTAATGGATTTAATGGTTTGATGGGAATTGTATTGGTTTCTATTGACACTGTAATGCTGTCTACTGGTTTGTGATATGGTAAATTGGTGGGGATTTTCTTGCAGATTAATCCTATTGGAATAATTCCCAAAACACACTACAAACATTTATTTTATAATAGTTTTAAATGAGAAAAAGCTAATGTTATTTTAATGGAAACCATTAGAATTGAAGGTTTCTGTTGTCTTTCTACTGTTTTTTTTTTAAGTGAGGAAAATTAAGCATGTTTGTTTCAGGGCTTAACATGTACTACTTATAAATTTGGCATAATTCAGATATTGATTGCTGTTAAAGGTGCAGTGTACGAAATTTAGCAGCATCTAGCGACGAGGTTGTGAATTGCAACCGATGGCTCTCTACCGCTCACCCCTCCCTTTCTGTGTATGTAGATAGAAATAGCTCATTTTAAGGTAGTAAAAACATAACGCTTCATTATGTAAGGTCTTTATACACCTCTGAACACATAGTTATGTATATTAAATCGCATTTTTGTCAATCGATCCTCTAAACAATTGGACCTTTAAATGACAAACCAATGGAAGATGATTTATGGTTTAGGTTTTGTATTGAGACTTGTTGTTTTAAGACGTTTTTTAAGAAATGAACAGCTACTGTGTTGTCGATGCAGACTATCAGGGGCGTGACTAAACCGATGAGTGAGAGTCTGTTAATGCTAAAGGATGAACGCTGGAGGCGGGTTCGGAGCATCCTGACACCATCCTTCAGTGCTGCCAAGATGAAAGAGGTGAGCTCTCGTTTCCTATACATGAATGTTTATCACAGTTGCATTCTGTTAAGAAATAGTTCCTGTTATGTAATCACACTTTACGGCCTTGAGTTGATAAATTAGGAGTATTGGAACAGGTCAGAACAAAAACTTGGACACAGATACCAAACACAGGTGCTTTATGGATAACAGTCATAAAAGTGGTTTGCAAAAGCTGTAAATTCAGTGTAGGGCATGAGATTTGTTATCAGATGTTCAAATGAGCATGAATTTCCCACCATGATGGTAATCTGCCTTCATTCGTTTCGCACACGAGCCCACACATTCATATTACGCTGCATTTGGAGTTAGGAATGCTAAAAAAGACGTCTTTTCTCTGTTGTGCAAGCAACCGTGATTTTTGGAGGCAGGCAAGGTGTTCCTTGACCAATATCTTTGTTTTGTTTAAATCCCAAATCATTTACATTTACTCATCTAGTAGACGCTTTTATCCAAAGTGACTTACAAAGAGTTCAGGGAGAAATAGTCATACAGGAGCAATAATACAATAGATGCTAATACAAAGTTACCAGTTTCAACAAAAGCTAGATCACTACCTGTTGAGAGAAAGAGAGAGGGTTAGTGTACTTTTTATTTTCATTTGTCTGTCAAGAACCAGTACAAGTTCACAGAAGAGATGGGTTTTAAGAAGTTTCTTGAAGGTTGTGTGAGATGTGGTTGACCGGAAGAGGGTTCCACCAGGAAGGAGTTGTGAAGGAGAATGAGTGGGAAAGCGATTTACTGGCCGTATGAGAGGGCAATACAAGACGTCGCCGCGTCTAGTTTAAATCATAAACCACAAATGTTGCTTAGAATTCTGTTCAAGCTTAAGTCACACGAAAAAGAAGTGTATTTGACTCAAAACACAAATCATTGGTTGATGTTCCGTCAAATAGTCAATAGAAATATCATGACGTTAGAAAGAAAGAAAATGATCTTCTCTACAGACTCCTGGCCCAGATTGGGGTTGATAGAATGTTGATCCAGGAACACATCCTTCTCTGCAAAATTCAAAGTAAGCCTATTACAGCGAGTGCAGAACACGCTTTTCTTTAAAAAAACACCACTTAAGCATTGAACCCTGACAGTAAAATGTGCTTTTGAATCCTCATCTGAGAGTCTTAGCACAGCGTGTGTCTCTTCAGCTTGTGCTGTTCTCTGTGTCACTGGAGATTTGTTGATGGGGGTCGTGTCAGGCTGCTTTCACAATGCTTAATTTAGTTGGAGCCTGTTTGCACAACATTTAGAGGATCAACTCCACGATATGTGAATATTAGTTTAAGTGAGAGAAAGGAACTCAAAGGGAGAGAGTGAAAGAAAGAGGTTAAGAGAGTTTGACAGCCATCTTTCCATATTTTCCCTGTTGCAAGGATTGTATTTCCTGCACAATACATGCACACCTTTTTGCTGAAAGAAAAGCCAGTGAAATAAAGATGAA